>NC_139004.1:45007862-45607862 GCF_964374135.1 Grampus griseus | reverse complement strand
AAATTACTGGCTTGTAATTAGTATCTTACTACATTATAGACTAAAGAACACAAATAATCAACAAAAGTGACATACCTATTTACATTTAACGTACCACCAGTTGTGCAATTCCTGAAGGCAAAAGGAAGGAAAAATATGTGTGTGTACATTAGGGATTAGAATGTACCCCTAGTTTTAATTTACAAAATATTATAGGTTTTTACCAATTATTATTTATTTTGTTTCCTTCATCTATACTGTGACTTAAGAGACCCTTGAAGGGTATCCTGAGATCCTAGCCAATATTTCTGATATTTATCAAAGAGAAGTTGAATTCCAAGCAACTGATTAATCCAAGAAACTTTGTAATATAACTCAATTAAAAGTTGGGAGATTCCTGTATTTTTATGAATGTAATTAATAGATCAGTACACATTAAATGTATATAATATGGTCAATAGATTTATCTATAATTTCTCAAGTATCTTTTAAAATCTTATAGTGTTGATATAGTTTTGTTAACAAAAAATTCCTTATTGTCAAACCCAAATGAAATTTTACAGCTATTCAAAATAAAATAACTTAAGGAATAATTTTATTACATAATAATTTTCCATACAATTTCCAAGGGCAATCTTAATCATAATCAACTATAAACATATTCTAAGCATAATTAGGGATAATAAGTCATTATATGAAGTGAATATATTTGTACATTAATAAAGTGGGAAAATATTAAATGTTTTTAATTATTTCTAAATATTATGAATAGATACTTCACTCGGCTGGCTTTAGAAATAAGGCCACTTAAATCATGATTTGGAGTGTGGCATGAATGCCTTCTTATTTAAAAGTCTCCTCCCTCTTGTCTTCTTTGCATGTCTCAAATCCTCAAATAGCTTCAAAAATGTTAAAATATGATAAAGTAAATAATGGCTACAATTTGACATCAGGAAATCTGAACTCAGCTGCCATTTCTGTATTGGAAAACCTCCAGATTTGTTTTTCTCAAACCAGATAATTAATCAAACAAAGATTATGTGCAACCAAATGTATTCTCCTAGATTTTGGAACTGAAAAGTTTTTTTGATATTGTTATTTTTTTAAAAATGTGCTTAATAAGCATATGAATTATAAGATACAATGAAACTACATAATGAAGAGAACATGTAAATGTAATTCACTTAGCATCATAAAACCAATTAACAATAGAGAGGATGAGATTTTTTTCACCTTTGGTAATTTTGATTCTGTTTTAATTTTCCTTATCATAATTGATGTAAAGAATATTCTCCAAAGTTAATTCCTTTTGGTTTAAGGGCATCTATTGTATTTGCATTCTTTATGTCTATTACACTAGATGCAAATACAAAGATGTTACTATGTTAACATCTTAGCCGATGAGAATCATAAGGTAGAGTTGCCTTCTCAGGATTGTTAGTAGAGTTTACCATTCACTTCTTCTTATTAGGAAGAGTATACTGAAAACAAGTTTAGTTGATTCAATCTCAGTGCATATGTGTCTTTTTGTTAAAAATTTAATAGAGAAAGTATAATTCTATTCTATGTTTACTTATAAATTTTATTCATATTTACTTATCACAATTACTTATCACAGTCATATTCCTTCCTTCCTCCATCTCTCACTCTCTCTCCCTCTTTTTTTCAGTCTTCCTTCTTTTCTTTCAAACATTAAGCTCCCACAATGAGGAAAGCAAAGGGATGCAAAGTGCCTCTTTATTCAACAAGCCCTCTAACTGGAATTCTTTCTGCCAGAATAATGCCTTCACTATCACAGATTTTACTCTCATCAGATTTTTAAATTTGCCAATTTGATTAGGAAAGTGAGAAAAGCTTGAGCTTCATCTTTTGAATATTTGAGCTTTTAAGTCTGTAGAGATACAGCCAAAATATACTGCTGACATTTTGCCTAAGGCAGATGGAGATAACAATTTCAGACTGTATCAGTTGCAGAAGGTTCTCTAAAAATACTCCTTTTATGCCTGCATATTACTTCCATATTAAACGTTTCTTATTAATATTAAAGTGTTTTAAATGCAAGAGCAGTGAGGTGTAAGAAGAGTCGTTGAGTAAGTGTCAGGGTCTTTTACTAATCAGTTGTGGTGAGAACCCTGGACACAGCTCATTAATCACCGTGCTGCATTTCTCCCATGGCACAGAGACATTACCATCAGATAAGCCCTCTCACAGTGTCATTACCAGGATCTACTGAGATAATGAATATGCAAAAGCTTTGAACGGGATAGCAAACTGTAGAAAGACAAGGACTTATTATTTCAATAAGAGTATACATGTGTGTAGATTGTATGTGTACATGTAAAACACACCCCCCTTAGAATAAAATAACATTTGTATTGACATCATTTCTAGATTCTAAAAATATATATGTAAATGTCAGTCACTGCATGTAATATATATAATACTTCTAAGACAAACCCTATTAGGAACAGTTAATGTACTAAGAAAATTAAGAATATACTGCAGCCTTATCAATGAATTAGTCAGTTTTGCAAATCTAATGACCATCATTTATTTCCTAAGCCCTTCATGCACATACTGAGAACTTGTTTATCTCATTATTTTTTCCCAGAATGACAACATTGATTGTGAGCAACCATCTATGTTAATCTGTGCCCAGTTCTAAAGTGGTCATCCTGAGGTTCATGAAGGATTAATGCTACACACAAGGTCACCTGACTCAGTGAGAGTAGAGCTGGAATGATAATGTTTTCTGATTCTGAATTTCTTTTTCCTTTTCACCATCTTCCATATGGAATCAGAACTGTTTAGCGGATTAGGTGTTTGCCCGGTAATATCAGCTAGCATCATCTGTTCTCTGCCACCATTTTGTTTGATGCACAGTGGCAATTCAGACTACTCTGGAATCTTCTTCTCTCTGTGTGGCTGTTTTGGTAGGCAATGTAGGATCTTAGCTCATGCATTCCATACATATTCCCAGATTTCCCTTACACACAGAGTCCACATAAGTCAAGTTTTGTATTTTTTCCCCATGAGACCTGGATGCATCTTGGATGGAAGCATGCACCACACATGCTGACAAAATGACAGGAAGATCAGACAGCCTGACTTTTTTTTCATTTTATGAAATTTTTCATGTTTTATTATCTATCTACTCAGATAAAATTAGGTAGGACACATTTTTAATGCTTCCAATAAATAAGAAAAATGTGCCTGCAGCATGAAAAATCCTGTAACTGCCTTATTTGCAAAAGATGAATCTGATTTATATTCAGACATCAGTGCTATAACTAACTAGATAAATAAAATAGATGTCTATGACCTCTCTTCAATTATTTAGTAAGGATGAAGTGTCAATTGGCTAAAAATAATGATGCTGTAGCTATATTTAGTGTTACACCTATTGGATAGAAATTCAAGATGGAATGTGCATATATACACACAAATACATAAAATAGATTAATAGCACCAAAGTTTAAGCAATCACCATATTACTTTTAGGAGACCAAAGTATTTATACTTTAATTAGTTGGTGTTGACAAGAGGCTTAAAATTCTTCTATCATATTATGCAGATAGAATTCTATTTTTTCTTTAAATATTTATATATTAGAAAATACATTATTGAAGTTTAAGAATTTACCTATTGAGCAGTAGTAGCAGAATGCATTCATCCATGACACAGTCCCACTAGACCAGGGATATAAGGAGTCTTACAAAGATCTTAAATGTATAATAAGGTGGACTAAAGCAGATAGATGGAGAGCACCATTCTGGGTTTACCCTAAATGCAGGAACTTTTGTGTCCCATACACATTCCCAGATTTTCCTCATGCATAGACTCTGTGTAAGGCAAGTGTAGTATTTTGAAACTTGCTTGCATCATTGGATTATAACTTTTAAGTTTCAATAAGAAAATATAATTCACAAATCAGAACATGCTTTATTCTATCACTAACTAAAGACAAAGCATTAGTATTTGAGTGTCACATAACTATTCAACATGTCCAATATTGTTCCACATTTTGGTAGCTACTGAAATAATAGGGAATGTGTGGAATATAACTTTAACACAGGATTCTGCATGCTTTCCTGCCTCTGTTGTCACCAAACTTTTTTCCTCTAGAGACCACCCCTTCCTTAAGCACCAACAGCTAAGACACATGTTAGCTACTCTTTCCGTGGAGGAGAGGGTCACAATAAAACCCAAAATCAAAGGCAATGAATCCATGACTCTGGAGTGAAGAAAACAGACAGACTTAGTGTAAGATAGAAACAAGAGTGAATATTCCTGCCCTGTTTCCTCTTTCCTTCAATGTTGTGATCGTATATTGGTGGGAACATGTGAGGAGTGACCACATTGGCAGGGATGACTCCTGACTCAATGATTAGTAGGGTCACGTGCCATTTTTTGCCAGCACTAGAGACCACATGGAAACTGTGTTAGTGACCAGTTACAACTAGTTTTTTCTTCTGGTTGGACAACAAATTAACAGCTTGCCTGATGTACAGGAACACCCATTCTGACCAATTTCTGTGAAAAACCCTCATTCAACAATTCAGACAATCTATAGCACCTGTCTACTATCCAAACCACACATGGAGGTGAAGAACCTGGACACCTTTAGGAGTAGAATGAAGCAGATGCCCTGTCACCTGACCATGGAGGGGAGAACTCCCATTAATTCTAGATAATGGCAAAAAGATCCTCTTCTGGTACAAGAGTCAAAAAAAATTTAAACACAGTACACTTTTCTTTAGAACTAAGGAAAGGGAAGGAGAACAATTTGCAAAAGGCAGAAAGGACTCACACTAATTTGACCATATTTTTTTCTCCCTGTATGTGGTTTTTTCCATAAGAATTAATGACAGATGGTCTTGGTTCAGTGTTGACATGTAATACTTCTATTAAGTTACACTTGTATTTGAGTAATGCCTGTCAAAGATACAAAAAATTAAAGAAAGGACTATCATATGACTCCCATAAACAAAGGACATGATGTTTTTCTTATTCTTAATATTATTTCATATATCTTTGAAATGTTTCTTCTATATACAATTTACCTCAAAAATAATTATATATACCATTGTCATAATACAATAATGAAAACACCTATTGTTTCTTCTAATAAATCAAAGCTATTTAACTTATATTTCTTTCTTCATCTGTAGATGGTATAGAATGCAAGAAAGATATAAAGGAGACACTAAAACCTAGAATGATTTGTGATTTATTCAGGCTTCTGTGATTGCTTTTAAATAGAAATATACCTGAATCCACCTACTTTTCACCATCTCCATCATCACCACAGCAAACCAAGCTACTACCATCTTTCACTTGGACTACTATCATGGGTTCATAACTGGTCCCTATTTCTTCACTTGCTTACCTCCAATTCATTTTCTATGCTGCAATTAGGGTGGTCTTTTAAAAATCCAAATGTGTTCATATATTCTCTTGATTCAAAGTTTTCTTATTGCATAAGGTAAAAACAACAGCAACAATAAAACCTTCAACGTGAGTAAAAGTGGCTGACTAATCTAGCTCTGCCTACCTCCCCAGGGTCATTTCTCACCTCTCTCCTCCAGGCTTACAGTGTTGCAGCAACTCTAGATTTCTTTTAATAGACCAACCCTTGCCGACCTGAGGGATCTTGCAGATGCCTTTCCTTTATCTGGAATGGTGTTCCCATTGCTATAAATGGCTAATTTTTCACATCCTCCAGATCTCATCTTAAAGCCCTTTCCTCAGGAAAAAAAAAAAAGAAAGCTTCACAGAGTTTCCAGTGTAAAAGAGTCACTAATATTGTCTCATGGCAATATCTATCTTTCTTACATAGCAATTGGATTATAATTTGTAGTTATGTGTTTATTTCTGTGATTATCTATGTGATTTCTCTATCACCTCACTGTACTTTGTGACCATTTTCTAGTTGCTTTGCATTGGATACCCTGCGCCTAGCAAGGGCATGGCTAGAAGCAAAGGAATAAATATAACTATTTGTAAGGGAGTGAATAAATGACTGAAGAGATGGACAAGTGGATGAATGGACAGAGCCCAGGGCTAACATCTAAGGAGGTGAAAGTGTACATGGTCCATCGTTGTTGAGGTTTAAATCCCAGCTTTGAGGTGGAGTCAAGATGGCAGCAGGGGAGGACATGGAGTACATACCTCCCCACAGCTAAGGCACCTGCCAGACAATGGTGGGGGACCTCGATGCCCAAGAAGATGGGAGGAACCCCCAAGTGACCACATAGGATGTGGGGGGAGTGAGGGGGAGGAGAAGGTGGTGGTCAGACAGGACTGCTACCCCTGAGAGGTAGCTGGGAGGGGGCAGGGCTCCCACTCCTGGAGGGATCTTCCAGGGGGCTTGGAGAATCAAGGCGGAGTGCACCTAGTGTTTCCCCTGCCCAATCAGCTCCAGGAAGCCTGCAGGGCTCCTGGACCAGGTCCTCGGCCCTCCGAGGCCTCCTACAGGCTGCGTTGGTCATGGGGCATAGGAGGGAGGCAGTGAGTGGGAGGAGAAGAGGAGAGGCAGGTGGGAGGGGCCCTCTGGGATCAGAGGATCAGGGGAGGTGTTGAGGGCGTTTTCCCTGCCCACTTGGGACCTGGGAAACTTGCTGGGCCCCTGGACCTGGTCCTCCATTCTCTGGGGCCCCCTCCAGCCTTGTGGGTCCTAGGAGTGTGGGAAAGAGGGAGGAGGAGAGGCAGACTGTGGGGGGGACCCTCCAGGATCAGAGGATCAGGGGGCAATGCACCTAGCATTTCCCCTGCCCACATGGGTCCAGTGAGCCTGCTGGGGGCCTCCACCCTCCAAGGCCAGAGGCACTCCTGGGCTGCTCCTGCTGGAGCCTAAGCTCCTGTTGAGCCTAAGCCCCATCCCTCATGTCCCCAGGGCCTTTTTAAGCCCTGTGGGTCCTAAGCATAGGCCACAACCACAACCTAAAACCCGTCGCTGCCTAAGCCCTGCCCTTTGCTAGCTTTTTATTTTCTCCTCTTTTTTACCTTGTGGTTCTGTTTTACCTTCCAATTGTTGTTTCATCTATATTTTTATTTTTTTTATTCTTTCTAACATATCTGTTAGTTTTCCAATCCTATTTTATTTTTTACTCTTTGTTATTGTTCTGTTCCTTTTTTTTTCTCTGCCACCCTGCATGGCTTATGTGATCTTGGTTCTCGAGATGGGGGTCAGGCCAGAGCTCCTGCAGTGGGAGCTCTGAGTCTGTACCACTGGACTAACAGAGAACCTTGGACCCCAGGGAATATTCATCAGACTGAGGTCTCCCAGAGGTCCTCATCTCAGCACTAAGGCAGCTCTACCCAACAACCTACAAACTCCAGTGCTGGAAGCCTCAGCCCAAACAACCAGTAAGATAGGAACACAAACCCACCAATCAAAAAAAAAAGAAAAAGAAAAATGACACAACAAAAAATATATCACAGTTGAAGGAGCAAAGTAAAAATCTTCAAGACCAAATAAATGAAGAGGAAATAGGCAAGCTACCTGAAAAAGAATTCAGAATAATGATAGTAAAGATGATCCAGAAACTCAGAAATTGAATGGAAGCACGGGTTGAGAAAATACAAAAATGTTTAAAAAAGATCTAGAAGAACTAAAGAACAAACAAATGGAGATGAACAACACAATAATTGAAATGAAAAATACACTAGAAGAATCAATAACAGAATAACTGAGGCAGAAAAATGAATAAGTGAGCTGGAAGACAGAATGGTAGAAATAACTGCTGAGGAGCAGAATAAATAAAAAAGAATGAAAAGAATTGAAGATAATCTCAGAGACCTCTGGGACAACACTAAAAGCACCAACATTCAAATTATAGGGGTCCCAGAAGAAGAGAAAAAGAAATGTTCTGAGAAAATATTCAAAGAGATTAAAGTTGAAAACTTCCCTAACGTGGAAAAGGAACTAGCCACCCAAGTCCAGGAAGTGCAGAGAGTCCCATACAGGATAAACCCTAGGAGAAACACACCAGGACACATATTAATCAAACTAATAAAAATTAAATTCAAAGAAAAAATATTAAAAGCAGCAAAGGAAAAGCAAAAAACAACATGCCAAGAAATCCCCATAAAGTTATCAGCTGCTTTTTCAGCAGAAACTGCAGGCCAGAAGGGAGTGGCAGGATATACTAAAGTGATGAAAGAGAAAAACCTACAACCAAGATTACTCTACCCAGCAAGGATACCATTTAGATTCGATGGAAAAATCAAAACCTTTACAGACAAGCAAAAGCTAAGAGAATTCAGCGCCACCAAACCAGCTTTACAACAAATGCTAAAGGAACTTCTCTAGGTGAGAAACACAAGAGAAGAAAAAGACCCACAAAAACAAACCCAAAACAATTAAGAAAATGGTAACAGGAACTTACATATTGATTATAACCTTGAATGTAAATGGATTAAATGCTCCAACTAAAAGACACAAACTGGCTGAATGGATACAAAAACCAGACCCATATATATGCTGTCTACAGAGACCCACTTCAGACATAGGGACACATACAGAATGAAAGTGAAGGGATGGAAAAAGATATTCCATGCAAATGGAAATCAAAAGAAAGCTGGATCTTGCTGTGATTTATGTCACAAGAGTGTTCTTCCTATGTTTTCCTCTGAGAGTTTTATAGTGTCTGGCCTTACATTTAGGTCTTTAATCCATTTTGAGTTTATTTTTGTGTATGGTATTGGGAAGTGTTCTAAGTTCACTCTTTTACATGTAGCTATCCAGTTTTCCCAGCACCACTTATTACAGAGGCTGTCTTTTCTCCATTGTATATTCTTGCTTCCTTTATCAAAGATAAGTTGACCATATGTGCATATGTCCTGTTCCATTGATGTATATTTCTGTTTTTGGTGGGATAGGTAGGGTGGGAGGGAGACACAAGAGGGAGGGGATATATGTATACGTATAGCTGATTCACTTTGTTATACAGCAGAAACTAACACACCATTGTAAAGCAATTATACTCCAATAAAGATATTTTTTTAAAAAAAGAAACCTGGTGTTGCAATACTCATATCAGATAAAATAGACTTTGAAATAAAGACTGCTACAAGAGATAAGGAAGGACACTACATAATAATCAAGGGATCAACCCAAGAAGAAGATATAACAGTTGCAAACATATAGGCACGCAACATAGGAGAACCTCAATACATAAGGCAAATGCTAACAACCATAAAATGCGAAATTGACAGTAACACAATAATAGTGAGGGACTTTAACACCCCACTTACACCAATGGACAGATCATCCAAATAGAAAATAAATAAGGAAAAATAAGCTTTAAATGACACAACAGACCAGATAGATTTAATAGATATTTATAAATCATTCCACCCGAAGTGGCAGAATACACTTTCTTCTCAAGTGCACATGGAATGTTCTCCAGGATAGAAAACATCCTGAGTCACAAATCAAGCCTTGGAAAATTTAAGAAAATTTAAATCATATCAAGCATCTTTTCTGACCACAGCACTATGAGATTGGAAATCAGTTATAGGAAAAAACTGTAAAAATCACAAATACATGGAGGCTAAACAGTGTGCTACTATATAAACAAGAGATCACTGAAGAAATCAAAAAAGAAATTTAAAAATACATAGAAACAAATGACAATGAAAACCCGACAACCCAAAACATATGGGACACAGCAAAAGCAGTTCTAAGAGGGAAGTTGATAGTAATTCAGTCTCACCTCAAGGAACAAGAAAAAATCTCAAATAAACAATCTAACCTTATGCCTAAAGCAACTAGAGAAAGAAGAACAAAGAAAACCCAAACTCAGTAGAAGGAAAGGAATCATAAAGATCAGAGCAGAAGTAAATGAAATAGAAACAAAGAAAACAATAGCAAAGACCAATAACACTAAAAGTTGGTTCTTTGAGAATATAAACAAAATTGAGAAACATTTAGCCAGACTCATCAAGAAAAAAAGGGAGAGGACACATATAATCAAATTAGAAATGAAAAAGGAGAAATCACAGCTGACACTGCAGAAATACAAGGGATTATAAGAGACTAGCACACAAAACCAAATGCCAATAAAATGGACAACCACAAGGAAATGGACAAATTCTTGGAAAGGTACAATTTTCCAAGACTGAAACTGGAAGAATTAGAAAATAGAAACAGATCTATCACAATAATGAAATGGAAACTGTAATTAAAAGTCTTCCAACAGGGTTTCCCTGGTGGCACAGTGGTTGAGAGTCTGCCTGCCAATGCAGGGAACGTGGGTTCGTGCCCCGGTCTGGGAAGATCCCACATGCCACGGAGCGGCTGGGCCCATGAGCCATGGCTGCTGAGCCTGCACATTCGGAGCCTGTGCTCCGCAATGGGAGAGGCCACAACAGTGAGAGGCCCACGTACTGCAAAAAATAAATAAATAAATAAAAGATCATCTCATAGATGCAGAAAAAGCTTTTGACAAAATTCAACACCCATTTATTATAAAAACTCTCCAAAAAATGGGCATAGAGGGAACCTACTTCAACATAATAAAGGCCATATATGACAAACCCACAGGAAACATCATACTCAATGATAAAAACCTGAAAACATTTCCACTAAGATCAGGAACAAGACAAGGATGGCCACTCTTGCCACTCTTATTCAGCATAGTTTTGGAAGGCCTAGCCACAGCAATCAGAGAAGAAAAATAAATAAAAGAATACAATTTGGAAAAGAAGAAGTAAAACTACCACTGCTTGCAGAAAACATGATACTATACATAGAAAATCCTAAAGATGCCACCAGAAAACTATTGGAATTAATCAATGAATTTTGTAAGGTTACAGGATACAAAATTAATGCACGTATATCTCTTGCATTCCTATACACTAACAATGCAAAATCAGAAAGAGAAACTAAGGAAACAATCCCATTTACCATTGCAACAAAAAGAATAAAATACCTAGGAATAAACCTACCTAAAGAGGCAAAAGACTTGTACTCAGAAAACTATAAAACACTGATGAAAGAAACCAAAGATGACATAAACAGATGAAGAAATATACCATGTTCTCGGATTGAAAGAATCAATATTGTGAAAATGACCATACTACCAAAAGCAATCTACAGGTTAAATGCAATCACTATCAAATTACCAATGACATTCTTCACAGAATCAGAATAAAAAATTTTACAATTTGTATGGTAACACAAAAGACCCTGAATCGCCAAAGCAGTCTCCTTTTTTTGTCTTCCTGTGACTGGTTTATTTTACTTAGCATAATGTCTTCAAGGTTCGTCCACATTGTTGCATACTGCAGATTTTCTTTTTTAAGTTTGTATAGTATTCCTTTGTAAGTTTATATCATATTTTCTTTTTTTTTTTAACATCTTTATTGGAGTATAATTGCTTTACAATGGTGTGTTAGTTTCTGCTTTATAACAAAGTGAATCAGCTATACATGTACATATATCCCCATATCTCTTCCCTCTTGCGTCTCCCTCTCTCCCACCCTCTCTATCCCACCCCTCTAGGTGGTCACAAAGCACCAAGCTTCTCCCTGTGCTATGTGGCTACTTCCCACTAGCTATCAGTTTTACATTTGGTAGTGTATATATGAACATGCCACTCTCTCACTTTGTCCCAGCTTACCCTTCCCCCTCCCTGTGTTCTCAAGTCCATTCTCTAATAGGTCTGCGTCTTTATTCCTGTCCTGCTCCTAGGTTCTTCATGATCTTTTCTTTAGATTCCATATATATGTGTTAGCATACAGTATTTGTTTTTCTCCCAAAGCAATCTTGAGAAAGAAAAACGGGGCTGGAGGAATCAGGCTCCCTGACTTCAAACTATACTACAAAGTACAGCAATCTAGACAGTGTGGTACTGGCACAAAAACAGAGATATAGATAAATGGAACAGGATAGAAAGCCCAGAGATAAACTCACACACATATGGTCACCTAATTTATGACAAAGGAGGCAAGAACAAACAATGGAGAAAAGGCAGCCTCTTTAATAAGTGGTGCTGGGAAAACTGGACAGCTACATGTAAAAGAATGAAATTAGAATACTCCGTAACACCATATACAAAAATAAACTCAAAATGGATTAAAGACCTAAATGTAAGACCAGACACTGTAAAACTCTTAGAGGAAAACATAGGAAAAACACTCTGACATCAACTACAGCAAGATCTTTTTTGACCCACCTCCTAGAGTAATGAAAATAAAAACAAAAATAAACAAATGGGACCTAATGAAACTTAAAAGGTTTTGCATAGCAAAGGAAACCATAAACAAGATGAAAAGACAACCCTTAGAATGGGAGAAAATATTTGTAAATGAAGAAATGGACAAAGGATTAATCTCAAATATATACAAACAGCTCATGGAGCTGAATACCATAAAAATAAACAACCCAATTTAAAAATGGACGGAAGATCTAAGTACACATTTCAATGAAAGAAGACATACAGATGGCCAGGAGGCATGTCAAAAGATGCTCAACATCACTAATTATTAGAGAAATGCAAATCAAAACTACAGTGAGGTATCACCTGACACCAGTCAGAATGGCCATCATCAAAAAATCTACAAACAGTAAATGCTGGAGAGGATGTGTAGAAAAGGGAACCCTTTTGCAGTGTTGGTGGGAATGTAAATTGATACAGCCATTATGGAGAACAGTATGGAGGTTCTTAAATAAACTAAAAATAGAACTACCATATGACACAGCAATCCCACTACTGGGCATATACCCTGAGAAAACCATAGTTCAAAAGGACACATGTACCCCAGTGCTCATTGCAGCATTATTTACAATAGCCAGGACATGGAAACAACCTAAATGTCCAACGATAGATGAATGGATAAAGAAGATGTGGTACATATATACAATGGAATATTACTCAGCCATAAAAAGGAACAAAATTGGGTAATTTGTAGAGATGTGGATTGACCTAGAGTCTGTCATACCGAGTGAAGTAAGCCAGAAAGAGAAAAATAAATACTATATGTTAATGCATATATGTGGAATCTAGAAAAATGGTACAGATGAACCTATTTGTAGGGCAGGAATAGAGACATAAATGTAGAGAATGGACATGTGGACACAGGGCGGTAAGGGGAGGGTAGGAGGAATTGGGAGATTAGGTTTGACATAAATACACTACAATGTGTAAAACAGATAGCTAGTGGGAACCTGCTGTATAGCACAGGGAGATCAGCTCAGTGATCTGTGATGACCTAGATGGGTGGGATGGGGGGTGGGAGGGAGGTGCAAGAGGGAGGCGATGTAGGTATACATATAGCTGATTCACTTCATTGTACAGCAGAAACTAACACAACATTGTAAAACAATTATACTCCAACAAAAATAAATAAATAAATAAATCCCAGCTTAGCTATTTATTTTCTTTGTGAGATTGGACAAGTTAATAAACTTTGTAAGTCTTTTTTTTTTTTTAAGTTTATGATTTTGGTTTTACTATGATAGTAAAATTGAAATGATTTGTTGAAAGTTAGCCAAGAGATAAAAGTGACAAAGATATAGAAAAAACTGACACATTAGTAAGTTACTGAAAGTCAGTGAAAGATCATGAACACACGTGTTTGCATAGTCTTACAGTAGAAAGAAGCAAAAATATTGCCTGAAAAGAGGACACAGCATATCATATGGTTCTTGAAAGAAGGACGTAAGTGTGGATGATGAAGAAACACGGAGAAGGAAAGAAGTGTAGAAGTTCATTATTGGTGCCTTCTAGTTTTGCCATTTCTCCTCCGCTGGACAGAATATTTATTTAAGAACGAAAATATCTACATATTGTCTGTGCATTAATTTTAAACAAATATTTTCAGTGAAAAAAATCTATCCAGGTTTGTGTTATCTTTACATAGTAATATTTGTCCTCAATTATTACTAGGGCAAGAAAAAACAAATATCGTGAGTAGAAACAAAGGGTTATTTTCACAGAACTTTCAAATGAGTGTTGCAACACTGTTTTCAATTCAAATCGTAGAAAATTGAACAAAAAACCTAAATTTACATTGCAAAATGACATTAAAATAGCTTATATTTAAGTATATAATGTTTGCTATGTCAAACTAGTAGCAAGGGATCTTTTTTTTTTCCTACAGTATTACAAGAAATGACTTTTGACATCGTAAAAGTAGACAATACAAATATGATTTTGTTTGGTTGCTTGCAATATCTCAGTTCCTGTAGTCAAAGATTCAACTGTAACACACAGTCCAGTCCCTTTAAATAAAAGCAATATTCTGTTAAAAATTGATGTAGCAAAAAATAGTTAAAGCTTCTATCAGTTCTTTGGACATGTGCTTCCTAAAAACAAACAAAAAACAAAAAACAAAGGAAAGGGGGAACAGTTTGAAGCTTAAAATCCTCTGCAACAAAAACAAGGAGCTAATAGATAATGATAAATACATGAGCTGATTCTAACCGGTTTATGCTGAGCTGGCTTTCTCGCAGAAGTCCTGGGCACCAAGAGAGACAAAAACAATGATGGGTGCTCACAGAGACGGAGGGAGAAGTCACCTTCTCATCCAAGGTGGCAAGGCTGGTCTGGTCATACTGGCAGCTTCTGCTCCCACCTCATTCTGTCGTGAACGCTCAGTGTTGGCGCCCCAGCTGAGCTCATTAAGCTCAGAGGTTTGACCCAGGGAGAAATGAAATTCTCATCCTGTTTCTTTGTGGGAGGAGAAAAACAGCTAACTCTGTCTAAGCTCCCATCTTTCATTGCCTGATGACATAGAAAATGATCTTTATAAACTGAAACAGACATACAGCCCAAACAATAGGCCTCAGTGACTCTTGGGGACCATCTGTTTCATATGGATTTATTATATTCCGGAATTAAATTTGAGAGTTAAACTTTTTATCAAAATAAATCTGAATTTGTGCCTTATAGTAGCTCTTAAAACAACTTACAGTCCAAAATCTCAGGGCATCTGAGTTCTGCTAGTACTAATCACAAGAAATGGTAGTTTTCTTATTTTTAAGGTAAACCACACATCTAAACAAGCTTTCACTGGAACTAACAAGTCTCAGTTTTGAATTTTTTTCTAGCTTACTCTCCCTTACTGTTATTTAAAAACTCTGAAAATAGGTAATAAAATAAATACACAGGCATTGTTTTGCATGGTTTCTAGCAGGATCCATGTCTTTAAATTTATCTCTTTTCCTATAATGGTGGTTTTCATATGGAAACTATTCAGTAAATACTCTTAAATACATTTATAACACAAAAGAATTGAACCTTTAAAAATTTCATTATTATGTTTAAAATAAAGCAGCAGATTAGTTATAGATAGTAAACAAGATCAAGAAGATTAATTTGGCTTTACAAAGATTAATGTTGCTCTCTGATTTTGTAAGCAATCTCATTAATAAATATTTATTGTGTCCTTACTGATGACAGGCCCAGGTCTTGGTACTATGGATTAAACTCTTGCTATTTCCATGCACTCTGCTGGGACAGGATTGACTGCATCTTTCCAAATGAACCCCACACTTGCATCTTCCTGGGAACAGTATGAATCATTTACAACAGTTAGCACTGAAAAGCACAGTTGATGTGGTAGCATTTATTATAAAACATACTCATTTGAAGTGGTAATTATTCTGCTACCAGGGCACAACCCTTTATAAAATCACTTAAACAATTTTTTTATGAAGATGGAGCTTTAATTTTTTCAGCATCTATCAAGTGCAATCCTTGAGTACCTTTCCTCATTTGTTTTTCATCATGTATCACTACCCAGAAGCAATCATTAGCTAATTTGCTGATTTATGGTTGCAGTTTATGAGCTTTAAACAGTGCTAAACCATTTTTGTTTCTTCCTCAGTGCATTGGCAGGTGAAGAATGTCCATCCTTTATATTCTTGGCTGTGTAAAGAAAATTCGCCTCGCCCTATGTGTTCTTGGCTTCTATGACATCTGAAATTGCTGCCTTATTACCTTCCTGCTTGATCTTAAGCAAAAGCAGTGTTTACCTAGCCACCAGTGTTAAAGCTGCTAAGGTATTTCATGCTGCCACCTATGACAAAACAAGGTCAGAACACCAGGTTAGCATAGGAATCTAACAGCTATTACTTATGCAGTTTTCTAGTGACATACACACTGAAAAGAAAAATTGGTTACCGCTGTGCAGGGGGACAGGGCCTGGCATCCCAGCTGTGTGAGGCATGGTTTCGTTATTCAATGAGACACAAACATTCACATTTAACACTTGTTTTGAATAATGACAGTCTACATTACCTTTGCATGTGTGACCCAAATTTCACAGTAAAGAGGGGAGAGATTTTGAATGCTTCCTGATATTGACCTGGTGATTGTGTCTTACATGTCTAAAGAGCTAGAAAGACCACACTGTGAAACAGCATAAGCATGCTTCCAAATTTGCTGACAAAATACACATATTGGCTGGACAGTAACAGTGCTGGCAAGGATGAGGAGTAATTGGAACCCTCAGACATTGCTGGTGGGAATATAAAATGGTGCAGCTGCTTTGGAAAACAGTTTGGCAGCTGCTCAAAAGAGTTAAACACAGTTATAATATGACCCAGAATATACCCAGATAATCGAAATCATATGTTCACACAAAAATTTGTACACAGATGTTCATAGCAGCTTTATTCGTAGTATGCGAAAAGTGGAAACAACCCAAATTTCCATCAACTGAAGAATGGATAAACAAATTGTGGTACATCATCACAATGAAATATTGTTCAGACATAAAAAGGAATAAACTACTGATACACAATACGAACAGCATGAACCTTGAAAACACTATACTGAGTGAAAAAGCCAGACACGAAAGGCCACAGATTACATAATTCCATTGTTATGAAATGTTCAGAATCACCAAATCCATAGAAGCAAAAGGTAGATCAGTGTGGGCCAAGGGCTGGGGGAAGAGTGGGTGGAGAGTGACTAATAACGGGCACAGAGTTTCTTTTTGTAGTGAGAAAAATGTTCTGGAATGAGGTTGTGCACAGCTCTGTGAATATACTAACATCCACTGAATTGTCACTTTAAAAGGATGAAAGGTATGGCATTTGTATTATATCTAAAAAAATTCACTTATTATTATTGACATCTCCATGTGATATGCATCTTCTTATTAGACATTATTAGGCCATTATATTTTCCACAAGCAAATAGAAAGCTTATTTGGATGACTTTCTTTTAAGAAGAGTTTCAATTATAATAACCACGATTCTACATTTTTATCAAAAAGCCCAGGATTTATTTTTTAATATATAATTGTCAGTGTATCTAATTATCATTTGACCTATCACATTTAATATTTTCACTTCTCTTTTCATTGAATGAACCCTTAACGAACCCTTAATTTTTTAAAAAATTTCTTTAATGTGTTTAATGTGTCAATCTTTTCTGTTTCAAATAATGAGAATTAAGCCATTGTTAATATTCACACTGGTTTAAAATCTGAGCTGTTTTTGAATTTCTCCTATTGCCTTTGGGTAAGGGGATGAAGGAAGGGAATGATGCCATTTCTAATTTGTGATTCTATTTCTAAAAGTCTACTGGATATAGAGTGCTATCTCTCAGACAAAAATAAATAAAGGTTTCAAATCACCATATTTATCAAAATCTTTTCTATGATTTCAGATACTTTATTACCTTTCACTTGGACTATAAAAATGATCTCAACTAGCATCAGCGGACTCTGGCCCCCACGTCTCTCATTTATCATCACATTTAATCCTCACCAAAGCACCTTCTGTTACAGTGTTCTCTCCTCTAAAACCTTCAGTAAATACCACTTTCTTATTGATCCTACTGGTGTTTCAACTCCTCTTCTCACCTTAAATTCTACTAATTCCTGTATGTACCTTACACTCCAGCCAAATAGTTTCCTTCCTATTTCCTATTTTCTCACACATTTTTGCCAGGATCCTTGGATTTCCCACTGCCTGGAAAGATTTCACTTCATTTACCCTTATTGATATTCCATCCACTTCTTAAGGCTATAATCAATCACATGTAACAGGGAAATAGCCTAAGAGCAGGAAATTTGTCTTGTTCCCTAGTTTAACCCCAGTGACCAGAACATTGCCTGCACAAAGTAGAAATTCAAACAATAAATAAGCAAATAAGTAAAAATAAATTTACACTTAAATGAAGGAATGAATAGCTTCTGTATACCTTCCTGATAGCCCAATTCTCTCTCCTTCTAAAATCATGTAAAACTTTTTCATTGTACTCAATATCCTGTTGTAGATTTATCTGAGTATTTATCTTTATATTCCTTGTCTCTTATTCATTTCTGCATTTTATTATATCTCACCTTAAAGCTTAGTCTCTGTTCAGTCAATACTGGCTGAATTAAATCAACCAACAGAGCCCAATATCCCCACTTTGGAAACTCTATCTGCTTTGCATTTTTCCCTGGCAAGCTGGTTTACATAAATATTACATGCTTAGAAAGAGAAAAAATTTACTTAACAATGAACAAGGAAAATTCTTGGAATTTTAATTATTTAGTTTTTGTTTAAAATGATACACATCATGATATTTTCAGGGGAGAAATTTTGAATTTTTATAGAATGTCTTTTTTTAATTTTTAATTTTTATTTATTTATTTATTTTTGGCCAAGCCCTTAGTTCTCTGACCCAAGATTGAACCTGTGCCCTTGGCAGTGAAAGTTCAGAGTCCTAACCACTGGACCACCAGGGAATTCCCAGAATGTGTCTTTTAAAAATAAGTATGACTGACATATGAGCCCACGTAAATAAAAGTCATTCAAAACACCTGTAGCTTTTAAAGGCAAACATGGATATTAAAAGCATTTTCCTACATTACCAATAGTCTGATGTTAAAGATTATCAGTTCCCAATTCTGATTCACCTATGAGATCGGAGTTGATCTCAATGGAATTTTAGAACATTTCTCACTAACTGCTACTGGGAGGTTGTGATGATGGTGGACGTGGGGAGACTAAATCTGAGAAAGCCTCTCTATCTACCAGTCTCTCAAAAAAACGTAGTATTTCATAGAAGATGTGCACCCTCATTTCCCTACTATTACTTTAATTACCATTTTTAGACAAAGGCAATATAGACCAAATTACAGACTATGGATCAAATTACATTCTGCATGAAGAATATTTTGTATATCAATTTATAAGTCAATTTCTGATATAATAGATACTCTAAACCACAGTTGCTACCCTTATTTACCCCAAAGTGGCTACAATTTCCATAGAATAAGTCATATAGACATGTTGCATGTGTACTGTTGTGTACTGCCTTCCTGGTTGGTCACAGTGCATGACTGGTGTCTACCTCTTGGCAATGAGGTCAGAAAAATCTGACCTGAGCTGGGTTTTGCTCTATTTTAAATATTTCTCTATTTGAGTATATTTCCGTATGAGAAACTAGAGTTAAAACTTTAAAATATTAAGAATAAATTATTTGCATATAGAGTTTTCTCTATCCACTAAGAAGTCCTATAATAATTACAGAGATTTATAATTCAATTCTCAAAATTAGAAGATATTCCTTGTAGGCTTTAAATTGTTGCATGAAGTAATGACTCCAAAAATAAACACTGCAGAATCTGGTGGTTCTAAAAATATAAGATAGAGCCCTTGCAGAAAAATATACCTGATAAGCATAATTTATTACATAATAACAGTAAAAGATCTTTTAAATTGCATTTATAATAAATTTTCCTTCAGTGCCTTTTAAAAATAGAAAGAAATGTTATAGATATATCTCATTTTATTGTTTCACTTTATTGAGCTTTCCAGATATTGCGTATTTTACAAATTGAAGGTTTGTGGCAACCCTGTGTTGAGCAAGTCTATCAGTATCGTTTTTCCAACAACATTATTTTTAATTTAAGGTCTGTACTTTGTTTTCTTAGATATAATTCTATTGCACACTTCAGAGACTATAATATAAACATAACTTTTATATGTGCTGAGAAACCAAAAATTTCATGTGACTCCCTTTATTGTGGCATACGCTTTATTGTGGTGTTCAGGAACCAAACCCACAATATTTCTGAGCTGTACCTATATTTTGTTCCAGAAAATGATAGTTATGACAATTCATGTATGATGGTTTTCAGTGTTGTAGAGAAAGAGAATAAATAAATTATAACTATCATAAATTTTCCTGAGAAATATACTTTTGTCATAAATTTACTGAGTAAATATTTTATTTAATGTAAAATGTATTGTGGTCATTTAATACAAACAACAAACATTTACCTACCTGGAGAAAGTGGTTCTAATTTTATTCTGGGTATGCTCAATCCCTTATATAAAATGATGTAGCATTTGCATATAACCAAGGCACATCCTCCTATATAATTTAAATTATCTCTAGTTTACTTATAATACCTAATACAACGTAAATGCTATGTAAACAGTTGCCAGTCAGTACTAAATTCAAGTTTTGCTTTTTGGAACTTTCTGAAATTATTTTTTTTCAAATATTTTCGATTCTCAGTTGATTGAATCCTCAGAAGAGGAAACTGCAGATAAGGAGGGCTGACTGAAATTTAGAAAACTTGTGATTATAAGCACTTTCTCCTCTCTTTGAAATGTATATAAATCCTTTTGAAGACTAGATAGGCCTTTTGTCAGCTTTATGACCTGAAGAAAGACTTGGAAGCCATCTCTTTGAAATGCAAGCATCAAGATAAATAACACCCCTACCTCCCAGTTTCTGTTGGGAGGTAGGAGCCTAACTTTGGTTGGGGCCTTGCTCCAGGTTGTAAAACTACTTCCTGTCATAAAGATATGGGTTTTTTCTCCTCTGGATAAAGCCAATTAGCCAATACAGATGGTTACCCCAATAACCAGATAAAGTTAAGATGAACTCTGTGTGACGAATGATGCTGTCAAATCCTCTTACTTGAGGACTAGCTATTGTCCATCTTGAAAACGTATGTGGAATGGGTTGTATTGGTTGTATATAAAAGGCTAAGATTACTTTCTGGTTTTATATTCTTTTAGTGGTTTGCCTGTGTTGCACATATCATTCTTGTTTAATGCTTATTCAATAATAAAACTATTTTCTTTCTCTACTACGTTTGTGGAGAGGGTTTCTGGATTGGGAGAAGATTTTGCTTTTAATTATATTTCCCCAACAATTTGTAAGTTATTTACATATATAGGTATGTTATTTCAGAGCAATGAATATACTCAATTAATTGTATTTTACAGGTTAGAATATATTTGATAAAATTCTTTAAAAATGACTGCTTCTGCTATAAACTGATGTTATTGTTGTTAAACTAAGAAATCACTGCCTTTCCATAATTGATATTTGTTATATACTTTTGCATTCCTCTTCTCCTTAGTTTCCTCACTGGTACACTTTTGGTAATCTCTAATCCCTTAGCGAAACATCTGTTACCATACTAACTCCTAAAGTTCAGTTTAGAAAGTAATTGCTTACATATCATGATGTGCCTGACTATACACAGGGACTGTGGGTACAAGACAAGGCAAGATGGTCATGGGGAAGTGGCTTCAGGAAACTGCCTTTTAAACAAGCCTCTTAATTCTGATACAGGTGATCTGGAGCTCACACTTTATGAAACACCATTTTTGAAACTGACTACCCTGCCTCTATTTCCTCCACATCCAAACTCCAAAAGCTTAACATATCTATAGAAAATTGCTTAATATATATACAAATGAACAAGCAGGTCACAATATTATATGTACAACATTGTATAAAACTCCCCATATAGAAATGAAGATAGAAGGAAATCCACCAAAAATTATATACTGAGAGAGATAGAGGTATATTTTCTTTTTACCAGATTCCATGAGTCTCATACATCTTATCTGTTTTTCAATGTCACCTCTTTAAGGAATTTCCCTGATCACCAAGACCTGAAATCCCTGGAGCACTTCAGAATCCTACCATCACTCATTCATATATCTTTTATTGCATTTATTATAATACACTGTATACCTATTTGTTTCCCTTTTATACTGTAAACTATTTGCAGACAGGAAAATTTTCTTATTTATACTTTCAGCCTATGTTGAGATGAAAAGTAGACACATATAATTTTGAATATTTAAATAAAGGTATCTGCACACAAATTTGCATTTAAGCATTTAATTGCCAGAAAGATTATTCAAAACTTAGAAAAAAAGCAACCAGATGGGCAGCATCATCTTTAAATATCACATATGAGCAACAGCTACCCAAGGATTGTCCAGGGAGGAATTTGGTTCCTCTCACTGTTACTCTTCATTAAAGGTCCCAGACTTTGCTTGCTAATTTGTATTCAATAGATTTCCTCCAGTAGAGATGCAAATTATTTCTGTCTGGTGGAACATATAACTATAATGATTGATGGCCTGTTAGATACTAACCAGTTTGTATCTAACTAACCATTTGTATACTATCTTAACATTTCTTCATTAAATTACCTATAAGTACCCTAATTTCCTAAATGCTCCTTGAGCCAATCACAGTATCACTGCTTCCCTCATTAATTAATGGGTTAAATAGAACCTTTGACACAGATTTCTGTAATATTTGTCTGAGAGGAATGATTTTACCTCTTTGAAAACTGAGCTTTAATAGTAATACTTTTTTCTATTAAAAGAACTATTTCTGTTTTCAAACATCACGTAGAAGTTATTTACATGTTAATAACATCAGGCTATTTTAAAATAATTTCCTTATAAAAATAAACTAAAAAGTATACAAACTTAAATTTTATTCAAACTAAAAATCTCTTTAATGTGCTCTAAAATAGAGAATTTAGCATCCTTCTTAGGATTATCAATAATGGGCTTATT
The DNA here is from genome assembly GCF_964374135.1 of Grampus griseus. NCBI lineage: Eukaryota > Metazoa > Chordata > Mammalia > Artiodactyla > Delphinidae > Grampus > Grampus griseus. The sequence continues at coordinate 45,585,085 of NC_139004.1, read as the reverse complement.
TTAATAATCAAAGTGCCAAGTCTAATATAACGTACCTGTCCTCAGCGTTGACTTTGGACGTCAATGGCCTGACAAGTAGTGTTCCTCAGAGAAATTAGGTATTTTTTTAAACTAAATCTTTTGCAAAGACACAGAAGGAGCTTTCAACAAGATTCATAAAATGTTATTAATTGGCACATTGTTGTGAATCAACTATACTTAAGCTAAAAAATGCAAATATGAATCATAGACCATGATTATCATCTTCAGAATTTTATAGTGGATAAAGATCTCTTAAGCTCCCCCTTGTGCTTAAAGGTTTATTAGAACTAATCTTAACCTAATGGCAGAAACAGGGACCAGCATGCTGCAATGCTTTCACTGTGGTAGGACTCACGACTCACTGGCTGAGGTGGCAGTGCTGGTACCCACGGGCCATCTTAATGTAAATAAATTTACTAGCATCTCAGTTAACTTAGTCTGTCTGAACTTTGAAAAACAAAAGAATGTTCAGATATGAATGCTTCCTAAAATCAAAGCTCCTCAGCAGGGCAGGGTAGGCTTTGTCACCCAGAGACCTCGGTCAAATCTAGGACTTGATGCTTACTAACTCTTCATCCTTGAGTAACCGTCAGAGCCTCAACCTCCTAACAGGAAGGATGCAGATACAAACCTGCATTTCATATCCTTAACTCCCTAGCACAGAGCTCCTGTCAGTCCAGCTTAGGCAGTTGCTGAGGGCAGGCTGAGGCAATGCTCTTTAAGGGAGTGTGGGGGCTCTGGAGGTGGGCAGCTAAGAGGACCCAGGACAGCAGGGATGCTTTAGAACTTTGCCCTTCCACCATATCATTGTTGTCACAGCCACCATAACCAAAGGGTTTTGTTATATCCTGCAGGCCTGTTCTTGTTGGAGAAGGTTGTAGATAACTTGTCTAAGAATCAGAAAATGCTTCCTGAATAGTCCTCTTGCCCTGTCTGCTGGCTACAACATGGTTGAGAACCTCAAGGTTACCTTCCTAGGCTGTTCCAAGAGTCTTCCAGCTGGTCACTCATTTCCATTTTTTCTCTAATCCAGCCTACCTTCAACAATGTTGTTAGGATTAACTATCCATGAAACAAATATTATTTTAACTTCCTTGTCTAGAAACCTCTTCAAGAAAACTGAGCAAAAAGTATCCCCTACTTGCTTTACAAATCCCATCTTTCAGCATTTGGATATTATAAGCTGAATTGTGTCTCCACAAAATTCATATTTTGAAGTCCTAACCTGGCCCAGTACCTCAGAACGTGAATGTTTTTGGAGACAGGGCCTTTCAAGAGGTAATTAAGGTGAAATAAGGTCATGTGTGTGACCTTTATCCAATATGACTGGTGATCTTATAAGAAAAGATTAGGACACAGACAACACCCAGACTGAGGGGTGAACATGTGAGGACATGGAGAAGAGGTGACCATCTACAAGCCAAGGAGAGAGGCTTCAGAGAAAGCCAAACCTGCTGACAACTCAGTCTTAGATTTTCAGCCTCCAGAACTGTGAGAAAATAAAATTCCTGTTGTTTAAGCCACCCAGTCTGTGGTATTTTGTTAGGGAAACCCTAAGCAAACTAATACACATGTCTTAAAAAATATTCACTAAGTTTTGTCCCTTATGTACTACTGCATAAATAAATTGGATTGCATTATGTGTTTGATAGCTAGGCAAAGGATATTAATACACAATTTATTGAAGAAGAACTGAAATTAGTATATAATTGTAAGAAAATATCTACTTTCTGTATTAATCAAAGAAATGTAAATCCGAATAACATTGATTTTGTCACCCATCGAACACAGATTGTTTTCCTTTTAATTATTTCTGATAATACTCAGTGTGATTAAAGAAGAAGGTCAAATCCATTACTGGTAGAAGTCTTATTTGCTAGAACTTTTATGGAAAGCGATTGAGAAAATTTTATAAAGAGATTTAAAAAAACATAAAATGGACTGTGGCCCAGCAATTCCATTTCTCCTAAATGATTCACGGAAGTAATCTCAAAAATTGAATGCCTGTGTGTGTGTGTGTATGGGGTTATGTTTACTTTTCTTTATTGAAATATCATTTATAAAGAAAAATTAAAAGCCACTCACAAATGTGACCATGGTATATTAAGGATCACTTTCATCTTAACTCTGCCTGCCACACCTAATCACTTAAGCAAAAACCTACTGAAATGCCAAGGCCCTGTTCCCGCCATCCTTGTACCCATGCACATGCTCACACACACACACAGGCACACACATTTTTGGGGGTACTTATCTGTTAGGATCCTGCCCTTGAGCTGTGAGCTCCTGGCTGTGACCACCTCTTGCCCTGCCATTGGCCTTTACAGAGCTGGTAGTGTTTGATGGTTTTATGTTCTTTGGCTGTGGGTTCCGCCCTCCTCTATAGATTCAGCCTTTGTATCCTCTGCTCCTCAGGCTGTATGTTGTTCCAGTGAGTTCTTACTACAGCCATCTAGAGCCTATCCCCATATCTGGTCACTGAGTTTGTTGCCTAACAAAACTATTCTTACAACTTCACACTTTATAACCTTTACATTTACTTCCCATATACTTTAACAACTTATAGCCATTAAAATTTATGTGTTAAGACTATGTAATACCATAGAAAAATAATTTTAAAATTGCATAAATATAATAACAATTATGTGACTAAAAGCCTAGTCATTGGAAAAAAAGACTCAAAGGAAATAAACTAAAATATTAACAATGATTTCTGTCTCCTACCTTCTTTCATCCTGCATCAGTTGGGAATATAAAAATGTCTTGAAAAGCAATGGCTACTCAGGGAACTTCATATACATATATATGTGTATATATATCTCAAATGTAAACCAATATATACACTGATATATATATCAAATATACATCAAATATATGTGGGCATATATATAAAAATGCTAATTGATATAAATCTGCAGCAACAGTAGCAACACTTCATATTTGCTGAATTTTGTCTCTATATCCAGTAGGATTAGGTTCAGCAGCAGGAAACATAAAGACCCAGAGATATTTTAAATATTGCTTTTTTGCCTAAAAGTCAAGGTGGATGGTTTAGGTTTGATGTGGTTTTCTAAATGTCAGCCCCTTCTATTATTGCTGCAGGACTTTGACCCCAAGGTCTACTAGGGGTGGCATCTGCTTTTCTGAGAGCTGGATGAATGAAATGGAGACGAAGAGAAAAAAGATCTCATATACTGTCTTAAGAAAGATTTTTAGAAACTCCCATAGAACATTCTATACTGGCCAGAACCTATTCACAGGTCTCCCCCTATCTGCAAGGATGTCCATGGTCCCGGCTAGCTATCTCTTCTATGAAACACAGAGAAGAGTTATTGAAAAGAAAACTCAGCATTTCTGGCACAGTCTCAATAATTCTGCAAATTTCAAAACATAATAGTTGAATTCAAGTTGTGGAATGTTCTTCTCTCCATGGCAATTTTACTATATACTCTAATTTTTCTTCTGCCTCCTTATTCTATTAATATCACCTTTGACATATAGCATCTTGATTTGAATTTGTTAATTATTTCAGAATTTTATTCATTTTCTTTTCTCCTTCTTTAAAGTAGGCCTTTTGTAGCTTAAATATTTGCTCAGAACCAGACATATATGCCTGAGGTTTGGTGAGCCACAGTAGTAACCAGTTCGCGACACACCTTTTATGTCTTTGTGTCCTCTTTTCTTTCAATCAGCCTATTCCTTAAATTCTGGTTATTGGGTAAACTACCTACACCTATATCTTCGTAAATAAACCATCTGTAGCCAACTCCTTGTTTCCAGCTCTGGTTTTGTCAGAACAAAAATTAAGAGCAATATTACCATTCTCGTGTTCAGTCTGAGCTACATCTGAGGTTTCTGTCCACCACCTTCCAGTCTCACTGCCATTTCCCTTCTCTTGTGTATAGTGAGTTTTTACGCAGTTAATTTTTCCCATCTCGCTCATGTTTGATGTTAAATTTTCACTTTGTATTTTAACTCTCCATTTAGTATTTTAATTTGTCTGCGCCTCTCCTTCCTGCCCCTTTATTACACTCACGATCCACGCTGGGATACCTGACACTCATGTTCACACTTTAGTGTCTGATCTTCACCGCTAGTGCAGTGAAGAGCAGATGACGCTGATTCAACCGAAACCTGGTGGTTGGCATATTGCCCTGCTAATAACAGAAACAAAGCCACCTTCGTTTTTACTTCTTTGTGATCGTCATAAAGGGCAGAGGACTGAGTCTGAAGGAAGTTCCCCAATCTTTATAAATCTTTTAAAATGCCTCCTGGTTTTAATTTACCTGAACATAGAAGTATATTGTGGGGTATGATGAAAAGCCCATGTCACAGTCACTTTATTTTGACAGATAATTGTGAAGTATTTCTTATTTTAGAGGTAAGTTTTATTTTGAAGAGTTTCCTTTCCTTCTTATATTAGAAGATCGATCTAGAAGATTCTGTCCCAGGTTACTGAGTTAGTGTGTTGTTTTATAAAACCATCATTTTTTCCTTGTGCTTTTCCCTAGGTGTATACGTGTATTTTCTGCTGATACTTCAAGAGCAGTGCCTTTCAAGACTTACAGGTGCTTGAAGAGGTCCAAGCACACTCCTGGGATTTCTGAGTGAGACCAGCAGTACAATGCAGTGTTTGTTCATCCTTCTGTGTTTTTGCAGTTTTTCTGTCCAGAATATGATAACAATCATGAGAGGCAATAACCTGGTCTCCTTCAAATATTGTGCTGATGAGCACAGCTCTAATCTTGCTTTGGGACACATTTAATAATACAATTTAGTAATGATAATATTGTCAAATAGACTTTCATTAAGTGACTAACCTTCCTGAAGTTGACTCCCCCACCTTATTTTTCTTTAAGACTCATGGATTCCAGTAACTTTCTAATTACGTCTTTAAGAAATACATGGAAAATGTATGCTAGATGAGTCTTGGATATAATAGCACACTCATTTCAACTTATGAAGTGAAATACATAAATTGACTAAAAAGAATTTGAAAATATAACTTTCACTATATAAGTTAAAAGAATGATTAAAATTTTCTCTTAAATTTCCATCACTTTTTCATGGTGTCCCTTTTTGTATGTCATCATTTAACTATAACTATAGCTTAAAAATTGTCACATATGATCAACTAGCATTCATGATAAAGAATAGGCACTCATAGTGAAGAAAGAAAAAAAAAAATCAAGGCTGGCATAACAATCTGATTTTCCTCTGGAGCCTGACAGAATCTATAATCAATCTTTCCATGGATAAAGGAAAATACAACTATTTATTACACATTTAAAATAAATAACAATTGAAATTGTCACAGCACCTTTAAGAAAAAGCCATGTTAGTAACATACTGCAGGTAGCTTACCCAATACCAGAGTGAACCCCAGCAACTTATATACATGGAGCTTCCCTTCATAGATTTTGGAACTGATTGAACAGTATGATCTCATAAACCTCAAGCAGGGCAATGCTGATGAGATTATAAATCATTTGTGGCAACTCATGCTCTCTATAAAACTTTGAAATTCTTGGTGTCTGATAACTTCATTTATTAAAAATAGTACAACATGACATGGAGATTTTACTGTAAGAATATAGCACACATCTATGTATATGACAAATCTATTCAACTTGCTAAATGTATTATTTAAATTTATACTATGTTAAGTCATTATGACACAGTATGTCATATTTTAATATATCAAATCATATACTATATTATATTATAGTTGTATAAATCTGAAAAATTCCAGAGTCAACCAGTACTCATAGGTCAAGTAACATGTACTGACTGTGCAGAATTAAATGCACTCAAGATTGGTATCATGGCATGGGTTTAAATTAACCATATTGCCAAATAACCAGACTTATTTTGTTGATTTTTCTATCTCTGAAACAACCAAATGAGCACTTCAGAAGCATTTATTCCTACTTGCTATTTTACATTCCCTTAATAGACATTTGTATTTGAGAAACTTAATATTTCACTTCCAAGAATCTTCCTTTCCATTTAAAAAAACAAAAAAAGATATGATGTAATACAACAGTTTTGTTTCTTTATAATTTGTAAAGGTTAAATTTACTCATAAGGGAATATATGATTCAACATTGAATCTTATTATTTCATTTTCTATTTTTATCAATTTTGTAAAAATTATTAACTTTGTAATATTATATATAATGGCTAGTTTCTACATAAGAGCTGTATATTGACCAGATTCTCTAAGAACCTATGCAAGTGACATAATCTATTTGATCAATACTCATCTCATCATATATATTGTAATGTATACATTTAAAATTATGTATAGATGTGGATAAAGACTTAAAAAAAAAGGAAAAATGAAAGTTATTTCCTTCTGGATATTGGATACTATGGATGAGAAATTCAGTAAAAGCTTTTAGACCTAAACATGAGGGACATAATATATTAGACCAAACATATTAGACCTAAACAAGAGGGACAAAATATATTTTAAAATATTTTAAAATTATATAGGTGAGTAGATATAAAAATAAACAAGCCTCAAATGGTTAGAAAATGTTATTTCAGAAAAGTTAAAAAGCTCTGTGGCCAAAGGTATGGAAGCAACCTAAGTGCCCATCAACAGGTGAATGAATAAAGAAGATGTGGTACATATATGCAATGGAATACTTCCCAGCCATAAAAAAGAATGAAATTTTGCCATTTGCAGCAACATGGTTGGACTTGGAGGGCATTATATTGAGTGAAATAAGTCAGACAGAGAAAGATAAATAGTGTATGACATCCCTTATATGTGGAATCTAAAAAAATATAACAAACTAGTGAGTAAAATATAAAAGATGCAAACTCACAGATATACAGAACAAACCTGATGGTTACCAGTGGGGGAGGGAAGTGGATCAGGGCAATTTAGGGGTAGGGGGAAAAAAGGTTTTATTACGAAATCATGTGTGTGAAACTTTTGAAAATTGTAAAGCACAAAAGAATTTAAAGACTCTTTAATTCATATTAAAAACAAACAAACAAACCACTATGGCCAAACTTTTTCCTTGGACAATCTACTTACACATGCTGCCTAATGCTTGATTTTTAAAAGCCTGCATGCATGCCTGGGGTGGAGATATAGTACCTTTTAGGACTAGAAAGGTAAAAATCAGGTAAAAGAACTGAAAAAAATTTAGGACTCCTTTTAGGATGACACATTAGTTGGTAAGTAAGGGAAAAAGAAATCATCTAACAGAGAAAACCAATGCAAATACCTTCCTGAAATGATGTTATCTCTGAGTGAAAATGAAAAAACATTCCCATTCATGTGGGATTTGGGACTATATTCATAATATCAATTGGCCCAAAGCCCTTCAAGCCAAAAATTTGGTTAACTCATCCTGTTTGGCAGTGCTCCCAGAAGCCTGGGAAGCATCTTTGGCCTCAGTGTAGTTCCAAGGGTTCTGAGCTCACACTTCATCAAACACATGAGAGAATAAGCCATCATGAGTATGAATCAACACAGACATCAAAGCGCAGAATGACTTTCAGAACGACTTCAGGTATCAGAATTGCAGAAAGGGTGTATGTGTGTTCAATACATTTACATAGATAGAAGAGGATAACTGAGAAGAAGTAGAAGGCAATAGAATCTGATTGGATTGAAATATAGAATGTTTATAAGTTAAAGATATAATTATTAAAATAAATCAAATAACATTAAATGAAGTAAACTCAAAGAAATATCTGTGAACTTACACAGATTCATGCAAATGAGAGGAATAAGGGACAATATTTAAGAGCCACAGTAAAAAAACAATGAGAAAATTCCATATATTATAATCAGTGTTTGAAAATGACATAAAAAATGGAATAAGAAAAGGACATTTTTGTAATTACAAGAGCTTCTAGAATTGTTGAAAAAATCTAGCCCACAAATTTAGTAAGCCTAAAAAATCTAAAGTAGAATACATAAAAATAAAACCACATTTAGACACTGCAGGGTAAAAACAGTAGTACATCAAAAATGAAAAGAACATCTTAAAAGTAACCAGAGGGAAACAGATTCCCTACCAGTCAAGGCTGACTTCTGAATAACAACTATGGAAGCAAGCTGAATATCTTCAACATAATGAGAGAAAATATTTGGCGACACAGAATTCTATGTCACGTGAAAGTATCTTTCAGTGAACAATGGTAAACTAAAAACATTTTAGACAGACAAAAACTGAGAGAATTACTACTAATAGGCTGACAAAATTAGCTTTTAAAGAATATATTTTAGACAGAAGGAAATTTATCCAAAGAAGGTCTGAGATCAAGAAAACATGAAGAATTCAGAAGTAAACTGAGAAATTACTGGAAAGTAACATAGGATTTGAGAGGGACATTGCAATTAGTTAATTCTGCATTCCTTGTGTTATTCAGGAGGAGTTTTAGAACATTGAGAGACTGTATATTTTGTTAAGTTAAATGTAATGCACACAGCTCTAAATTTCTAGACCCAAAGACCCTTCAGACAAATTATTAGAATTAGGAAAGTTTTGTAATATTGCTGGAAATTATGTTAATATACAAGATTTAATTAAATTACTATACAATAAAAAATCACTTAGAATAATTTAAATTTTAAAAATTTAACATGTATTATATAAGCCTAAAAGATGGTAAAGACTAATATAGAAAAACATAAAACTTTTTGAAGGAAATTAGGGCAAAGTTAAATAAATGGAGAGATATGCCATGTACCAAGATAGTTAACTTAATCTCATAAAGATGTTAATTCTTTCCCAAATAACATATCAATCCTATTTATATGAAGGAAAACAGGCTCAAAGGAATCTAAGATGGTCCTGAAGAGGGAACAAGAGGACTTGGATGACCACATGTTAGGACTCAATGAAAAAGTTACGAAAATAAACTGGTGTTGTATAGGCTTGCAGAAAGAAAAATAGGGACCAGAGAACTTGGAAACGGATCTGCCCATGTGTATACACAAGCCTGACACATGATAGCATCAGTATTGCACACATGTAGGCAAAGAACAGACTGCTCAATATATTGCACTGATTTAATTGGTGATCATGAAGGGGAAAAAAACTCTTTTCACATACTATACATGAAATCTGTTGCTGGGCAATTGATTTGAAAGAAAAACAATATCATTTTTAAAAGAAACCTTATGGGAAGATTTTTACTATCTCAGAGTAGGAGAGGATTTCTTAAATAAAACACAAAAATTATATTCTGTAAAAGGAAATCTAATAAATTCTACCACATTCAAAGAATAACCTATATTCACCAAACATCATAAAAGAGGATGAAAAGATAAACCACAAACCAGGGAATGATTTAAAGAATAAATATAAATGACAAAAGGACATATATATATAGAGAATTCTTACAGATAAGTGCAAAAGACAACCCAGGAGAGGCAAAAATCATGCAAAGATTACCCAAAAGAGAAAATAGCGTCAATAAATATATGAAAATATAACAAATCTCATTAGTAGTCATAAAAATGCAAATTCAAACCATAATCAAATTTGATTTCATTTTTGATTAGTTGGCAAGAGTGTGGAGTAATAAGGACTCTAATAATATACTGGATAATTTATCTCAAAAAGTTGAATGTTCCCTATGCCACAGCTCCAGGAAACAAGCATAAGAATGTTCATAAAAGCAAAAAATGAGAAACTATCCAAATGTTTATACATGGTAAAATGAACTTTTAAAATTCTGGTATATTCATCAGTGAAAATGAACCTGTATCAATATAAATATACCTTAATAAAATTAAATAATATGCAATAAAATTAAATAATAAATTAAATAATATGCAATATTATTTGCATATTATTTAAAAATTTAAATAATAAATTAATATTAATTTATTAATAAATTAAATAAATTAAATAATATGCAATAAAATTAAGAATATGCATAGTCTGTGTATAAAGTTTAAAAAGAAACAAAACTAAACAATGCATTTTTTAATACATAAGTGAATAAGTGACAAAGGAAAAGCAAGGTGATGATTATCATTCAGTTCAGCCTATTACATGTGAAGGGGGTATGACTGCATAGGGATGCGTGGGGAGCCTGTAATGTTTCATTGTTTTAGTCTCTGTGTTTTATGTGTATTTATTTTATGAATAATGTTATTCTTTAAACTACACATTAATGATATAAACTCTTATATACATAAAAATTTTCACAGAAATAAAGAAAAATAAAAGCAGTTTAGGATAATGGGATTATTGCATTTTTAATTTTTGAAAACTGCCTTTGATTTTATAATGCTGTCTTTATATTAAATACCAGAGGAATTGATTCATTTGTGTGATATTTTTTCAGATAAGAAATAGTAACTAACATTCATTACATGTATACAGGAAACATAACTTTAAAAATAAATGTCTTGGGGCTTCCCTGGTGGCACAGTTGTTGAGAGTCCACCTGTCGATGCAGGGGACACGGGTTCGTGCCCCGGTCTGGGAAGATGCCACATGCCACGGAGCGGCTGAGCCCATGAGCCATGGCCGCTGAGCCTGTGCATCCAGAGCCTGTGCTCCGCAACAGGAGAGGCCACAACAGTGAGAGGCCCGTGTACCGCAAAAAAAAAAAAAAAAGTGTTCACCAAAAATAAATGCTGATAAGTAATTTTTTCTAAGAAATCTAATAATTGAACCCTTTCCACAAAGTGCTTCATTTAAAACATTTGTTAATATCCCATATAAGAATTCGTACTGATTAAACAGAATAGCTGGCAAAACAAACAAAAAAGTAGTCTCTAATTTACATCAGGAATTAACTGGTATGATTTAGCCCCCTTCTACCTAAATGTCTATACTTTTTATTTTCCTCCTTCTCCACCCAAACCAGTAATTACTACTAAGAAATACTTTACCTAATCAGTAACTGGTCTAAATATTTGTTCAGTTGCCTCTTTATTATTTATACCTGCACCACAACATTGACCCTGCTAGAGAAAGTGGTGTCTTACAAGAATATATAGCTTAACACCAGTGACAGGATGAGCACCTCATCTAGATGCATCTGAAGATCTCAGGGATGAGAGTCAAACACCCTCTGAACAATCGAAGAAACTTGGCAGATGGCAGCCTAGTTGTACATGGCCCAGCCTTTTCCACCACACCTATCCCCAAGTCAGTCCTATAGTCCAGTCAGAACTCCTGATGCCACAGTTTAAAAGCCTCTTGGGATTTTTACATCATTTAATCCCCTCTCTGGGTTTTCACATCTCTTTTCAACTGACTGGCTAGATTGATAAAAGTCATTCGTTTAACTGATTTTTTTTATTGTCCACTTATTATTTGCAAGTAGTGTAGGAAATAAATGAGAATAAGCCCTACACTGTCCTCAATGGGTCTTACAATCTAGCAGAAGAGATGCGCAAGTAGGTAATTAATTATATTAAAGGCAGATCGTATCAAGCATCACTTTTCAAGGTGCTAGTTAAAGGAATGCTGGTGTGAATTCTGAGTTGAGAACCTGAAAGTTTGAGTAGACCGTGTCATGTGTAAATGTTTGTGTGTTTGTGTGTGTGTGTGTGTGTGTGTGTGTGTGTGTGTTTTAAGGTTAGAAAGAATTACATACAGAGTAAATGCAGGAGATGTGAAAATGCATATTGTGTTCTGGGATAGTAAATACATCGGGCTGAAGCTAGGGTTTATAGGATCAAGATGCAGGGGAAAATGAAGCAGGAAGTCAATCTTACAATGAAATCCCAGATCCAGGGTAAACAAAAACACCTTATCATATAAGCCTGTAACAGGTGCCAATAAGTAAAATCCTTCCAATCTGTTTCACTCAGACCCCACTCTTGCTTGAAGGTGACGCTCTTCAGAAATTTGCAATCTAAATTGTCAGGACTGATTCAGGCTTAACTTTGAGAAATTGGTTGCAATTACATCTCTATAGCTGCCTGTCCTTCACAGACCACAGGGAGCCTTGAACAAGGAACTTTCCACTTTTCCACAAAGTATTACATCACTCCTTCCATTGAATTGTGTCATGACTATTACATGTGCCATAAAATCAAGCTTCTAACAGGCATCAAGTACAAATATGAATTTTTCACCCCCTCTTGTCAACTTGATAATTATTTTAATCTCCACGCCCATAATAGATTCTATATTACTTTATTTCTGAAGTCAAACTAACCTATTTTGTTATAACTCTCCAAATTTAAATTTAATCATCTTATTGTGCTTATTTATTAGATTATTATATTCTTTTAAAAATCATGTGCTGCATGATTCTGTGTTATCCTGCCGGTCCTCTGTTAAAATGGAATAATCTTAAAAGACTCAGGTCTATTCCCCTCAGATTAAAAAAATGCCAGAAAGGAAGACATTATTTATTTATTTGTTTGTACATGTGGAGTACCCTAGAGCAGTAGCAGGTGACAAATAAATGACCAACTTGAAAGATTATGTTTGTAAGCTGTTCCAATTTCTCACCTTATGGCCTCAGAACTATTACCTTGAAATTCAGTTGTCTCCTCTCTGCCTTACTGATTGCTGAAGTCTCTAAGTGGCCTTAATGTCAAATCTAAGGTTCTAAATTTTATAACAAGATCAATTTCCACAACATTTTTATTGCCAAATACATTTTTTAAAGGATGCATTAAATTTGACTCTGTCTGAGGTACGATGGCGAACAGGTTCTTTCAGGATAAAACAAGTAGTGCACTTGTGTGAATATTTATCTGACTGCAGCTTACAATATTGGATTATTACAAATGGCGGGGACATAGCGCCACCAGTGAGGTTACACCGGAGAATTTATCATCAGGAGTAGGTAGCTTTATAGAATATTGGTATTACTGTACCTACATTCTTCTAAAAAATATTTGGATCGAAGCTCATTTATCATTTAACAAGACACCTGCACAGTGCCTCCACGCCCCCACCTTCAGAAACTCTGCTGAAAATGAGATTTTTTTCTTTAGTGGTATTTAGCTGTTGTTGTGAGCTTTTTGGCAGTGTGCTACATCACACTTGCATCTTTTTTTTTTTTTTTTTTTTTTGCGGTACGCGGGCCTCTCACTGTTGTGGCCTCTCCTGTTGCGGAGCACAGGCTCCAGACGTGCAGGCTCAGCAGGCCCAGCCGCTCCGCGGCATGTGGGATTCCCCCGGACCGGGGTACAAACCCGAGTCCCCTGCATTGGCAGGCCGACTCTCAACCACTGCGCCACCAGGGAAGCCCCACACTTGCATCTTTAAAAGGGCAGGAGGGGGGCTTCCCTGGTGGCGCAGTGGTTGGGAGTCCGCCTGCCGGTACAGGGGACACGGGTTTGTGCCCCGGTCTGGGAGGATCCCACATGCCGCGGAGCGGCTGGGCCCGTGAGCCATGGCCGCTGAGCCTGCGCGTCCGGAGCCTGTGCTCCACAGCGGGAGAGGCCACAACAGTGAGAGGCCCAAGTAACGCAAAAAAAAAAAAAAAAAAAAAAAAGGTTAGGAGGGGCTTGAAATGAAATTAATTTTATGCAAACCACTATCTCTGAGAACTGATGGAGTAAATTCTATATGGTTTGATGTAATATCTTACACCTCTTCTTTGGTGGGCAGCTCCTATGAGAACAGGAGTGGCCTCAGATAATTCACATAAACTAAAACTCCAGGATCTTCCTTTTGCCACCATTGCAGAAATAGTTTCTTGTAAATTTGGTTCTGACATTTGTCATGGGATAAATACAAAATGCATTGGATGCTATACATTAAGCCCATGGGCCAAATCAGCCCCACCACCTATTTTTGTAGGTTTTATTGGAACACAGAAGTTGCTCTCACTCATTTGTGTGCTGTGCATGGCTGCTTTTGTGCTACAACAGCAAAATTGAGTAGTTGTGACAGATACTGTGTTTCTCGCAAACCAAAAATGGTTACTTTCTGGACCTTTATAATTAGAGCTTGCTGACCCCTGAGTTGGACCAGCTCTGTTGTGCACTGTCTAGATGTCCCAGTGGTTCTGGCTGAAGGACCTGAAGGAACAGAAGGAACGGTAGGGAGCCAGAAGGAATGCAAATGCCTAGAAAATACACTGGGATAAAGACAGTTCCACAATCCCTAAACATTGAAATGTTCTCCTCAGAGTAGAAATAAAACGTAATGGAGGTGATGTGGTAGAGGAAGGGGGTCTTTATTAGTCATCAGAAAGTCCTGGCTTTCCTTCCCTCCCCTTCCTCACCCACATCACTTCCTCCCTCAGACTGAGCCCTGTTCCTCCCCTCAGAGGTCACTGCTTGCCACCCCACACCATTCCCAGAGGGGCTTCAGAGGCTCTGCAGAGAAGTGACCTCTGACACATAATAAAGATTAAACTACTAAACAGAACTAAACAAAACAGAAAACTCTTTCTCCACTATTATGCAACCAGAGCAAGGGCTAAAATTGCCTTTGACAGATGGGTGCTCTAAAAAGAATTAATGTAAAAACCGTGGTGTTACAGTAATATTATGTTTAAAACATCACTTCAGAAAGTGGTTCAAGCATTGGGCTGAAACAAAATCTATAGTCATTATAGGACTACATTATATTATTTTACTTATAGTAAAAAAATGAATATCATTTTTCTTTTCTAAATCTCTTTTCTAAATCTCATTTAAAGATTGTGGTTTTCATAAACAACTGTCTAAAATGTGTCCTAACTGAAGCTTTTATCACAATGTAGATAAATTGGAAAGCAAGATTTACAGTAAAAAAGGGTGACAAAAAATAATATTGAGGGTGGGGAAATGGGAAGATATTGGTCAAAGGGCATAAACTCCCATCTAGAAGATAAATAAGATTTATGGTTACTATAATTAACAATACTGTGTTATATACTTGAAAGCTGTTAAGAAAGTAGATCTTAAATGTTATCACCATACACATAGAACTATTGTAATTACGTGAGAGGATAGAAGTGTTAACTAACCTTATTGTGGTAATTATTTTGCAATATATACTGTATCTAATCATCACATTGTACACCTTATGCTTGCATACGTTTTATGTCAATAATATCTCAATAAGGCTGGAAGAGAAACTAATTGCCATATTTATAAATTTTGAAGAGACATTTTCTATAATAAACTATTTTCAAGATGAAAAAAGGAAAAAAGAAATAATATTGAATAAGATTTTATTTTTGGATTACCTAAAATGGTTTGCAAGGCTGAAATTCTGGAATTAGTTCCAGAGCTCCTAATTAATTTACTATGTCCTTCATTGTCCCCTCTTTTCTATTCCACTCCTGCTGAGATCATGACATAAAGCTTTTCATGGTGCTTCCGGCCTCTGGTGTCTGCCTGCCTCAGTCCCTGCCGATGTGCACAGCCACATTAATCCTCGGATGTCTCAGAAATGGTCACCCAGTACCCACTAACAGTCAACTTAAATACTACATTTTCTTCCAGGCATTTTTCTCACAACTCATTTTATTATTTTGCTCCAACTCATGATCAAGCCTTCCCTCCTCGCCCCATCCCCCACAAGTCCTTTATTTTATTTGTTCACTATAGTCCAGGTGGATTTACTAGGTGGTTTTTTGAAGTATTTCACTAATTTCTTTTCCATCGGTATCATTTGCAACTAATTTTTCAAATGACTTTTTTTTTTGCTAGCTTACCCAGAGACATCAGAGCAAGGTGAGGTGGATTGGAGCCAGAAGGTTTGAAATCCCAGCTCTGTTTCTGATTACCTGGCTGATGTTGGTCCAGCTATTCAATCTCTCCCTGCATGTAAGCTTTTATTTCTAAGAAAGTAATAGTACCTAACTCATAGAGGTGCCAAGAGGGTAACTTGAGTCTATGCATGTAGAGTACTTAGGCAAGCACCTGCTGTGTATTAAGCACTATGTTATAGCTTGGAGAGTATGAGCACTACCCTTGGACTTCTATGAACCCTTGCACTGTTGCTTACTGGTCTTGTAACTTTGGGAATACTACTCACCCTCTTTAAACCTCAGTTTCTTCAACTGTAAAATGGGAATAATACCAACCTAATAAGATTATTGTAAAAATTCAATGTTGAAGATGAAAAATTTTGCATAGTGTCTGGCTCATAATAAGTACTTAATTATATTAGTTGTTTCTACTATGAGTATCATCATTATTTATTGCCATCATTGGGCTTTTTTGCTACTTTTAATATTCTATATTTCCAAAGAACTTGAGGATGTGCCTAACTGCCCTAGTCTTTTCTATCCTACTACTATAAAGTTGAAGATTATCGGTCACATTCCCCCCTAAATTTTTTAATTTACACTATATCAAATAGATAGCATTAGAACAAATCAGTTCTTTAAACTTTCTGAGTGCAAGAAAAGCAAATAAAAAATTACAGGTATGTTCAGTTAATGGGATTTCCAGCTGATGTCATAACTACTTTAAACCCAGTTTGTGAAGTAAGTCAGGAAAATATTAGCATATTTCTCACAATGAAGTCTTGAGTCAACTCTCACAAATTATACTCTGCCCTGAACCTGTGAGTTTTGGGTTTTTTTTTTTTTGTCCAGGTGTGTTATCTGTTGCCCTTTTAAAGCCAGAAGCTTTGCCTTTTACATATTCATATCAAAAAAAGATGTTAATTTTTAAGACAGAGCTGTCTGGCTCTGCTGTCAGACAGGTGACTGATAGATTTCTCTAATCTTCTGACCCCACAATTCTCTAATGGAAAAGCAAAGATTATACCTCTTACCCTTTATTATTGTTGTGAGATTATGTATCTAAAAGTCCTAAAATACAACAGCCACCTATTAAAGGTAACTATATATTTTTTATCTCTCATTGCCTCTTCCTGTGGAACTTCACATAATATAAAATGGGTATTCAATAAATGATAAGTTAAATTGAATCAAATAGCACAATACATTTTAATAGTTTAAGAATTATAAAGATGCTGATAACTGGATTGGCTACATAAATTTAGAATTTTTCTCTCTTGCTTGTTCATTTATTTTATTCATGGTCAAAATCTCATTTGAAAATGAAACACAGTTAATAGCAAGTAAGCTCATAAAATTAAAGAACTTCATCTTCTAATAAAATTAGGAAGTTGGAATTTTATTCTTCAGGCAACAGGGAGAGATTGATGTTTTCTAACAAAGAAGTGACGTGATGAATTTAGTATTTTAGGAAAACAAAAGTGAATTTAGCATTTAAAACAAAACCAAGAAGCAAAAGATGAGTGTATATTTTTTGATGTTCAACTAAATAGAAGGAGACAAATCAGGAGGAACCCTGAATGGAAAAGTCCACAAATAGTCGGAGCCTCTCAAACAAGTAGGTCCATAGCGACAGTCAAAGTTTAAGATAGTTTTGGAGATGAAAACTGAAAATGTGATGTTATTATAGCCTTGTAAGGAGCTTAGAATAGAAAAAGGGGAATACAGCTAGATGAAACTTGGTAGTTTGGGAAGAAATTTTAGTGGAGATTTTTTTCATGGAGGAAAGGGCTTTTGTAGATTTAGTTTGGAATGATATTTGCTGCCTAAGTTACATATGAAAACTATAATACAATATGGTTTCATTTAAAGGGAAATACAGTTTCCCATCTTCAATAATGAAGAGAAATTACCTTAATTCAAATAATGAGATTATTAAAAGTTATTGCAAAGGACATTTGTAGCTTCCCCAGTAAAAGCCTTTAGCTCATATGACAAAAAATAATCACAAAAATCTGTAACTGATGGAAAGATTTAGCAGCCACTATTTTCCACTGAATGGAGAATCCATAGTGGAAGACAGCCAAAATATGGACAAGGACTTAATGCAATGTAACCATTCCTATTTGGAAAAGCCATTGATAATCAAGCTACCCATGCAAGTTGTATTTAATTAAGTTTTCTTTGACAGAAAATTATGAGAGAGGTGTTGGTAAAACACATAAAACAATGCTTTTCAACCAGCAAAAGAAAAAATGAATTTTGGGATTCTTAGGTATGCTTAGGTATTTGTCACCCTATACTGGGTCTTAATTTTTCAGTGGGCATATAATTGGCAAACTCATAATCAACTCAGAAGAAAAAAATGATATAGAAACTATTAACTTGTACCCAGCACAGCCTTTTAAGAACATACCTATAGAAATAAAGTAATGCTCAACTCACTTTCATTATTAATCCTTAAGCCATGCTGTATATAAACCATAGATTAAAAAAAACTAATATATACTAATAATGTAAAAAACAAGAGAATGGGGCTTCCCTGGTGGCGCAGTGGTTGAGAGTCCGCCTGCCGATGCAGGGGACACAGGTTCATGCCCCGGTCCGGGAAGATCCCACATGCCGCGGAGCGGCTGGGCCCGTGAGCCATGGCCGCTGAGCCTGCGCGTCCGGAGCCTGGGCTCTGCAACGGGAGAGGCCACAACAGTGAGAGGCCCGCGTACCGCAAAAAAAAAAAACAAAAAAAAACCCCAAGAGAATGGTAGATCTCCTCAAGGCTGAGGTGGCATTTTTTGCTCTCTTCCCCCTTGTCTATAGCAGACACTACAAAAAGATCACAGCTGCAGAGCCTGGAGGAAACTTCAAAATACACTGTGATATAATATTTTCCATCAGCTAAAATTCACCTTAAAAAAGCTTCAGAGAGAAAACCTATGTTCATCCTCCTAAGTGTTGTAAGTGTTAAAAAAGACCTTAGTCATCATGGTAATTAAGGTACAGGTTTGGATACAATCGTTAAGTGTGTGGCCAACAGAAGAACCTGCATCTGTTCTAAAATGGCTTAAACGTGTAAAACACGATGCTAGAAGAAGGATGGCTTAATCAAGCTTCAACTTTAGAAGAAAAATACACACAATTTTAAAAGACACCATCTTATATTATTTGGGCACATAATTTAATATTTTAATAGTGTTTAAATACCACTAACTTTCTATGAACATTTGAACCACAGGTAGTATTATGCCCATTCTATAGTTTCAAAAAGTATTTCATTAACCTTACATGTGTTGGTTATTGTAAATATTAGTAACATTTCACAAAACAAAATCCTACAACACATTCTGGTAAATTAGTTTCTGCTAAGAGGAGACTTGAGCATGAAACTTAAACAAGACTGTTTAATGGAATACAAATATCAATCTAGAAACTCTAATAAAAATCTCTCTTTGCTGGGTGAAGGCTCTTAGCTTTTACACAGAAAACCACATGTGGTGCCCCTCGAAATGCATTATAGATCAGGCTCATAATCTTTCCTTCCACAAAAATGGCACAAGAATTGATTTCAATTATCATTCAATACTTATTTCCCTCTCCTGTCAAAAAAATGTTCCATACACTTGAAACTGAAGGTTGGCAGCCTGAATTCATTTATGGAACTTTTAAGCATTATTGAATTACAGTGAATTTTCTAGTTCTCTCATTGTTACTGGGAGGATGCCTCAGAGTCTGAAATATATGGTAGAATGTGCTACAGTGCCAACAGGCTTAGTAAGACCGATGGGAAGAAAAGCTTCTCAACAATTTGTCAAAATGAATTTCATAAATTAGGCTAACATGACTGATTATACATGACCAGCACCTCTCCTGCAGAACTGAGCTGACATCTCTCTTTGCTTTGTTTGCCCCCATACAAGTCCCTGTCTGGGTATGAACTGTTGGAAAAACCACGAGGTAATTTAAAAATAATTTTAAAATATTTTAAAATTTAAAAAATTTTAATTTTTAAAATTTTAAAAATTTTAAAAAATATTTTAAAAATAGACCTATGTCTTTTGAAACTAGAAACTATTTTACGTGTCTGAGGGTTTTGGTTTGTTTGTTTTCATGCTATACCAACACATAAGATGCAAGAGAGTATTTATGATGTTGTCAGTATGTTTTCATACAGTGTGATGTTCTGGTGGGCACTTCCAGAAGTTGTGTGCCTTTACTTGCACGTTCAATTCTCCCACAAAACTTTTGTTAAAAGGACAGCATTTCCACAAAGGAACAGCATACTTATCAACAGTACCAGCATGGTTGTAACTAAGGACAGTGGAACAGACTTGCAGTACTAGAAACTAAGGTTACACAGTTCTTTCTTTAAGCAATACCCCACTGGACCCCTCCAGCCCTATATATAAACTTTCCTATAAATGTTGCCATTGTTTTCCTCTACGGGATCCAGAGATTATGGGTTTGAAGGTTATATAATTTTGCATTCTATCTTTAAGAAAAAGGTTACAAAATTATTAATATAAGTTAAGCATGAGAGTGAATATTTATTTTGAACGAGAAAAGCAATCAGGACCAATTGCAAAATTTTAAAAGCTGAAAATACTACAAATATCACAAATTCCCGAAAATAATATAGTATTTTTATTAACTGCCTGATGTACCCCTAAACGACTTTTCCCTACTTTTTGAAGCACAGGTTTTTATCACCTCTAATATGACAATGATTTTATAATATTTTCTATAGAGAGTTGAAGAAATTCAGTTTTTTCCCTCTAGCATGGTTGATAGAAAAACATTGTTAACACTGATACTTTTGAAACATTTCTTTCAGTTTCACATCTCATTGATGGTTAGTTATAGACTGTTAGAATTGTCACATTTGGGGAAGCCCCTATCAAATTTCTTTCATTTAGTTGAGCTAAATGACATAGAAGAGTTTTTGACAGAACATTTCCAGCCCCAAACCATTCAGTTCCGGTTCCTCCAACACTAAGCACGCGTCCCAGCACCAGTGCCGAGGGCACGACTAAACAGCAGACTCAGATCTCCATCCATGAATACATCGGATGAGCCAGGAAGAGTATTCCCGGAGTTACTTCTACAATGCAATGTTAGCAGTACCTAACTCATACAAGTAAACCTAGTCGACTAAACCCAAACTTAAAGAATTTCCAACACAAACTCCACTTGGCACGCTCTCACAAACAGCCTTATCCACTCCAACACGACCCCACCCATGGGAAAGTGTGACAGGTAGGCAAGTGATCGCAACTGATAGCACGTAAAACACCTTACTTTTGCAACAAAGGAACATGACTGTGTGAGCACTTCCCCGTGCCTGGAAGGTCAGTTCTTCCAGCACGGCCCTCCCTCCTTCTGCCCCCTGCGCACACACCCCCACACAACACACCTCTGCCGAGCCTGGGCTGCCTGTCCCGACTCCTCCCTCATCCTCTTGACAGCAAACCTTAGTGTTTCCATCTTCAGTGTTACCTTTGCCTTGATTCTTCCAGTCACTTTCCTGTGCTCATAGTCAAGGCCACCTCTCACTAAGTTTCACCATTGTAGTCGAATCCCTAAATCCACCCTAACCAACTGAGAATGATAAAATTCCCCCAAACCTTAGTTTATCCTCTGCTTAAAAACCTTCATGTGGCCCTTTATTATACAATCAGTGGCATTATAACCTCAGCCTTTGAACTCATCTGTAACCCCAATTATTTCCCCTGCTATTTTAAATGAACTCTCTTTCCCCAAATTATTTTCCTGTATTCTTTGGGTTTGCTTTGAAAAGTCCCTCTTCTTGCCTTCCCCTTTATCATTCCTTTTTGCATGGAGCATCCTTCCTCTTCTCTCTAATTCTCAAAGTAATACTTATTCATCTTGGTCTGCTGTTGTTTTGCTTACCATCTTAGAGGTTTTTCTAAATACCCATAGTTGTGAAAATAATTATCTTTGCTGGAGAAGGTATAGTCTCTATTTGACACAATATATGCTATGTTGTACCTTCATTCAGTTATTGTTTACATAGAATGTGTATATGTATGGAACTGTGCATGTGTATAACATCTTTCCAACAATATCACAGGTTTAATTTATTTGCTATTACCAAGCACATTACTTAGAACTGCAAACATAAGATAAATGTAAGAAACAGTTTCTGCCTATAGGATGTCTAAATCTTGTAAGTGGGAGAAGATAAGAGTGACAATTATAATAGAGTAAGATAAGAGCCCCACACAGCAATTACATATTATATGTTAATCGTTAGACTTTTGGACCCTCCCACTAGACGCCATGCTTTTGAAAGTAGAGGCAGCGTCTCTTTAATCACAGTTTTAATTTTTTTTATTTTTTTATTTTTTTGCGGTATGCGGGCCTCTGTTGTGGTCTCTCCCGTTGCGGAGCACAGGCTCTGGACGCGCAGGCTCAGTGGCCATGGCTCACGGGCCTAGCCGCTCCACAGCATGTGGGATCTTCCCAGACTGGGGCACGAACCTGTGTCCCCTGCATTGGCAGGTGGACTCTCAACAACTGCGCCACCAGGGAAGCCCCACAGTTTTTATTTTTCCGACACCTAGTTTCTAGATGTATTGAGTTCTCTATAGTTGTAGATGCTCATGTAGGGGCTGGGAGATGTCCTAAATATTGCTGAGGGGATTCAAACACTGACTGATGATCTGGATTTAAGGTATGAAGTACAAATGACCTGTACACATGTGTTTGAGTTCTTTGTGAGACAAGTACTGTGTAGAATACAAAACTGGGTACAAACCTCAGTCTACTATAGCTGGTTGGTAGTGTTATCATGAGATTAGTGACGGGAACCTAGTAGGTATTCAAAAGTTTAAGTTTATTTTACATATTATCCACTGATAGAACTTTATATTTTGTTGTGTGGGAGCTTTTTAAAAATCTATTCCCCAAATCTACTTCAATCATGATGATGGAGCTGAAAAAAGTAAATGTACTCTTCTTAGCAGAAAGTCAGTGAAGAGAAGCTTTAAAATATTTAAAGTCTGGATTAGGACATGTAACAAACTAAAGTTCACATTTTTTAAAAGATTCAACTAACGCTAAAGATGGTTTTGAACAGCAGTCTCATTGACGGTGAGCTGTTTCAGGTTGGGCAAGCAGCCACAAGATCTGATCACCTGTAGACAGTCCACGTGGTCAGAGCCTCAGCAGGGAAGGAAGAAAGGTCTGAAGAGTGAATTGCCCCATACTGTCATTTATAATAAAGGGAATCTTGTCTAAGTAATTTTATCTGAAAGTTAAGAACCCCTTGATATTTTCACAATCAACTAAGCATGGTGCTGTTATTTTGCTACTGAGACACTTAAACTTTTGTTTTTCTTACCTCTTACAGAGGAATGAATTATTTAAAATTTTGGATTTCTGTCAAGTTCATAATATTTTTCTCCTTCTCTGGAAACTAATGCCTCTGCATATGGTCCTTGGGGCTGGGTACCCAGGAAGCATGCTTATGTTGTGTGAATGTCACGCCTACACCACCCACGTCACTGGTAGCTGATGAGTCTGTAGATCCCAGATCTGATTTCAAGAGACACCTGCTCTACAGTCATAGACACCTGGCAAGCCCGAATGAACACAATTCTCCCACCTGCGGATCCAGATTAGGGCTGAGAGATGGCCAGCCAGTCAGTATCTGTAGGTGAGGAGAACTGCACTTGGATGTGTAAACTTGGCAGCACCATGTGCTAAGTCATGTTGATCAGCGTAGCCAAATATCGAGTTTGTATGTTAAAGTGGAATGAAAACATATGCAAAAAAACCAGAGAGGAAATGTGGGGAGGGATTCTAGTGCCTCGGTTTAGCTATTTCTTAAGGCCTGATGGCATTCCTATTACTGGACTTCATGATGCCTAATACAGGAAATTTTTACATGTTGAGATGTGGGGAAGTCATTCTGGCTTATACATGAGTTAACTTGAATTATATTCTAACTAGAACAGCCTGTTTGTGGCCTATAAAACATACACTGTATATCTGCTTTAATTATTAAAGAAAAGGGTGCATTGACCAGAAGTAAAGAATGTCCATGTTAAAATAAAGACTAAATGCCTTCCTTCCTGGGACGCCAGTGCTGGTACTCCTTTGATGATAAGACTCCCTTCTCAGGGGACAGGGCCATATTGACTTGCTGTGTACATGCTGATCTGTTTTTTTGAAACCTTGAAGGAAAGTATCCCTGACTTGTTTGATGTTCTTTGCTCTGACAATGCATAAAACAGTGTTGAAAACCCTGCTTCTCTGGAGCAGTTCCTCAGAGTAATCCGGGAAGCTGGCTTCTGGATTATAGTCCTCAGTTTGGCTCAAATAAAACTCTTTTCTCTTACTGTTATAGATTGTTTATTGATTTTCATTGACAGAGTCCCCCCCCCCCAAGGTTTGTTTTTTACTTATTTACTGCTAAAAGAAGATGACATAGCTTCTCCTATTTGCAAATAATGATGCCCAATTAATTCACAAAAAGTAGCTAAATGTCTGTGACTTCAATGGGTCCATAGCTTATCCCAGGGAGAAATTTAAGAGTATAATACATGATGAAATTTTGTGTAATAGTTATTTCTTATTGACTGTCTATAATGTTCGGGGTACTTATGCATGCTTATGTTTTAAGTGCTTATGGACGCTTATTCCTAACATTCATTGCAGTCTTGTGAGGCTGAAATGATTATCGCCATTATATAGAAGAGGAAATGCAAGCCGCAGGGTGTTATAAATTACACAGCTAGTGACACATTTCAAATTGTGGGATGCTGCTTTCTGTTTCAAAAATCGGGTGTGTTCACCCAGCAACACAACAGACTTTCCTGAAGGCCAAACTTTCCAACCCCCTGTCTGCGTCACTCCATACTCCTCATTTCAACAAATGGCACCTCAGTTTTACCTGGTTGTTCAGTCCAAGGTTCAGTTTAACCTTCGCTTCACAAAATTATCTTTTACTCTTTTCTTTTTTCCCACCTCCTCCATCTATCCCATCATCAAATCCTACTAGATCATTTCCACAGTTCACTCAGAATAGACCTCTTCTTACCCCTCTAAGCCTCGTTTTGTCGATGGGGATGCCACCAGTCTCCTTATTTCAATTCTTGTGCCCACCTCACCACATATTCTGTTCTCTGCAATGTATACAGAAGAAATCTTTTAAAAAATAAATCTGCTCATGTCACTTTCCTGCCCCAAACTCTCCAATAGCAACATGAATTGGCCTGTCCATCCCTTGACCTCATCTGGTCCCCCTCACACACTCTCTCCAGCCTTGATGTCTTCCTTGCTGATCCCCAAACACTTCAAGCATGTTCCTCCTCAGTGCCTTTCTGCTTGCTGTTTCCTTAACCAGGGATGCCTTTGTATAGAGGCAGCCCCTTGGCCTAGACTCTACCTTTAGTTAGACACTTGCTGGAGCCTCTAGGTCAGAGAGACCTTCCCTAACAGCTCTTTTGATGGTGGTGCCCTCCTGCCACCTCCCTCTGGAGCCCTTATCTCTACCTGACTTTACTTTATTCATTTCTTTATATATGTTTGTTCCTGTCTTCTCCCACTAAAATGTAAGCATTATGAAAGTAAATATTTGATCTGGTTTGTTCACAGCTACATCTCTAGGACCATTAGAACAGTGCCTGAAATAAGATAGAGGCTCAGTAAAGGATTGAGTGAATGAATTAAAGGGACTGGATACTTTAAATCTAAGTTTTAAAAATCAGATTTACATGGCTTTGCATTTTCTTTTACTTACTATAAAAGAACCACACTCCTCTTAAATTTTCCCATTCAGAATATACCCTTTATCGGAATATGCCCATACTTCCATAAACTCTTTATTCCTTTGTAGCTTACTGTTTTTTGCCTTGCAGTCCTTGATCTATTCATTACAAATTGGAATGCATGTGAAAGATTACAATATTTTTGGAGCTACATGAAAAACTACAATGCTTTTCCAATCTTGTTCTCTTTCACTGTGCCCTATAAGCCCTGTAAATTCTTTGATTAATAACAATGTTGACCGCTATTTCTCTCTCTTTTAATTTTTGAAATAAAGATTTGACTGTTTAGGCTTCTGTTTGGAAGACAAATACACCATAGTGGCAAAGCACATAAAGATGGTAGACCTAGTTCCTCAGAGATAAAAAACAAAAAGAAAAACAAAAAACAATCCCACCTTCCCTGTTGTGGATTATTCATTCATTCAACAAGCACTTATTTCCTACACAGTACATCTCACGGAAGAGATGGTAGAACCAGGACCAGGGTTTGTGTTTTCAGATCAGTGGTCTTGTTCAGAGGGTAGAATATGTTTTCTGCTGCAGATGTTGCAATTTTCAGACTAAGATTTTAAATACTGATACCTGATGTTGTACAAGATACCTGAGATGAACACATTTCCCCTTTTCTCACAGAAATGGATTTTTAAACTTAATTTTTTTTTTTATCAAACGGGAATAAACTTTTATTTAACATATACAACACCAGGGGCACAAAAGGAGAGTTAGCACTGAAATATAAACTAGAAGCGTGAAACCAAACTCACGTGTGGTTCAGAACTTACCGACTGGAGATTTTCCAAGGGAGGAGAACGGATTTTTTTGCATGAGACTTGAAAAATGTAGATAGGAGCAAATACACAAATGCATGAAGTTAAAATAGGCCATTTCCGTGTTTTTACGACTTGTTCTTTCCTGAGATTCTGTCGCGCAAGTTTTCCATATTTGATAAAAAGCCGACACGCCCTGGGCACAACCGGCCTAACCTCTCGTGGACCCTAACCTTGGTCTTGGAACTTACCGCCTCACTGCTGAGCATTTTACAGAGGCCATGATTTTCAGATACACAGACGTGCGTACGAAGTAGACGCGAACAGCATCAGCCTTTCAGGTTTACTAGCAGCTTTGAGGTTTCGGCGACCCGGAAGCATTTCGGCTCAGAATGTGATTTTTTTCGCGACGCTAAGCACATGTGGGGGACCGCGCGGCGGACCGAGTTTTGTCGATTCCTCTCTGGGCTCGGCCCTGGAGCCAAAGAACCCGGACGCGGCGACGCCTCTCGGCCGTCCCTCGGGGGCCGCGGCGCACCGGCTGCCTGGGAACCTGGGCCGCCGAGCACGGGTCGGGGAGAACTGGGGCCGGGTACCGCGGCCGCCGCCACCCAGCACGGGCCGGGAGCCGGAGCCGCCCAGCACGGGCCGGGAAGGCCGGAGGGACGGCCGGTCGGCCGGCGTCCGCGGGGCGCGCTGGGTCAGGGTGGAGGCCCCAACTACCTGAGGATGTTGTGCCGCCTCCATGCTCCGGTTCTGGTTGCTCGAGCGCACCACCGCCACGCGCAGCCACGACGACGGTCCGCGACTCCCGCTGCCGGACTCCCCACCCAGCCGCGCCGCTTCCGCGCGAGCAAGATTAAACTTAATATTTTTTCTTCACTCTTACAGATATTAGTCAGTGTTTCATATTTAATCAGTAGCGTTCCTAAAAACTAACATGCTTTAAGCATTAATGTGTTCTTAGTGACACCTATCAACCATTTTCACTTTGTTTTAAGATTACATTTTTCTTGGTTATTAACCAGTCCATAAAACATTTATATGTTTTGAATGCACAGAATGTGACGGTAACCGTCCTTGAAGAGTTTATATTAGTAATCATTCACAGAGGACATTTGAGAGGACGGCATGTCTATGGATGGTTGAATGAAACAAACACCTAGATTAGGGGACGGGCACCCTGGAGAGGTTAAAGGCAAAATATATCTGTTTCATAGTACTATGATCTGGCTTGCATCAATTCAATTGAACATTTAGAGTGGACTTAGTATGGTTATACAAGTGAATAGAAAACTGCCCCTTTTTACAAGTTTCACAATCTAGTAGGAGAAATAGATACAGGGACTAGAATATATGACCAGTGGAAAGCTAACAACCTGGATGAAAGAGGTCAAAGGGAGTATAATGTGATACAGAGGACTGGAAAGGGAGGAGGTGCTTAGAGACACTGCACTTCTTCTGTTCAGTCTATATTTTTTGAGTTCTGAATTCTTACCTGCCAATTCCATATCTTTTATATAGTGAGAGAGTAGGATATTTGAATGAAAAACCATCTACATGGTCTTAAATTATTAACAAAGTTTATAATATAATCACATTATATTTGTCAAATACTTCTGAGTTATGTTAATCTTTATCATGTCCCAGGATAATCTTCTAAATACATGACTATTCACATTATGTTTATAATTATTTCCATTTTGAAATTGATTGAGTGTTCTAAAGATAAGAAAACCTGAGGATAATTTGTTTCTTAAAATCTAAGCTATTTAACTGATACTAACAACAATGATGGCACCTGTACAATGAAGGATTTTCTCAAAATGCCCTCATTTAGGGCTTCCCTGGTGGCGCAGTGGTTGACAGTCCACCTGCCGATGCAGGGGACACGGGTTCGTGCCCCGGTCTGGGAAGATCCGACATGCCGCGGAGTGGCTGGGCACGTGAACCATGGCTGCTGAGCCTGCGCGTCCGGAGCCTGTGCTCCGCAACAGGAGAGGCCACAACAGTGAGAGTCCCGCGTACCGGAAAAAAAACCAAAAACAAAAAAATGCCCTCATTTAAAATGCACTGCTAAATTCTGTTGCAAATGACATTTGTTTTCTGCAACAAACATTATTTGCTATATTCGTGGTATATGAATGTCTTTGAAGTTTAATTTATTCCCCATCAAACTTAACTCCTCCTAATTAACTGATTTCTCAAGAGTACTTACATACTCTTCATACCCCTCATGGGCTGCAGGAGGGGGTACCCTGTATCCTGGCACAGTGGGTGATGCCCGTGCTCGCGGGGCAGGGACGCTTCTTGCTACAGGGGGCACTGGAAGAGCACCACGGGTCACAGTGGTCCCTCTAGGGGTGAGAACGCCTCGTCCAGGTGGTGGGGGAGGAGGAATGGCACCCCCACGGCCCCTAGGAGAAACAGGTCACATACAGATGAGAAACAAGTAATGAGAGCAGGCAAAGCTCTCATCTTATAGCCTCTATACAATGGGAAGAAAACACATTTATTTCTGCATGTCTGAGTGTTGCGAGTGTGTGTGTTTAATGGAGATTCTTTAGGATATAAAGCATTTTGACCTCCACAGAATAAGTTTTGTAAATATTGGTTATGACTTAGTTATCATAAAAACCATGTAAAATAATTTGATATTTTCTTTTATAACACTAAAAATTCAAAGCAAAGCAAACAAAAATCAACCCACTCTGATTTTTATTCCAAATTCACCAAAAAAGTCTCAAATAAGAGCAGTGTCTAGTACATGACTCACTGTACCATCCATAGCTGCTAATTGTCAATGTCTCCTCCATGCTGGAGGTTATTGACAGTGATGGGCAATTTTGTCACTTACAAAAAAAAAATCTGTCTGCACTTCGGTAAAATGTGGAACTCTAACCATCATGATATCATTCTGCTTATTATAGTAGCTTAAGTTTGAGGTCATTGTCACTGATTTATCATTATGCATGTAACCCCCTGAACTGATACAGTCCCTGATAAAATTTATTTCCTATGGTAACTATGGTGCTAGTGAAATACATGAGGGCTCTGCAAAAAAAATAACACACTGAGTACTTGGTACTGCAGTGCTTGACACAAAATTAACTTGTATTAAAAGTCTAAGATCAAATGGTTGCAGTAAACTCTTATGGTGTTCTGAGGCCTTTGGAAAGGTTGAGTGTTTGTCTAAAGTTTTTGGGCAAAAGCATGGTTATTTCACTTTTTATTATGTCTGAAAGTTTGGCCTCTAGAAAGTACTGCTTTCAGCAAGAACGCTAAAGCTTTGGGGGAAATAATGATCATGGGTTGTGAACCATCACACTGTTTGGCTGCACCCACAGATGGGGTTGTAGGTTATGCTTTCTGCTATGAGGAGCAGTCAGCTGGCTCTTGCAGAAAATGAGCTTGACGAGTGAACAATAAGAATGCTGGTAAAGCTTTTAAAAGTTGTAAATAGATTATAGAGCTGATGAATAGAGAGATTATTAGAGAACTTACTGTGAGTCTAATGTACAGAGAATGCTCTCCTGTACTGGGAGACCCTAGAAGGCCCAGTGCCCACTTCAAGCACAATGTAACTGAGACCACAATATTCTACATTAGCATGATAATATAAAAGCTGATCTATAAGATGGATATAAAGAGTAATTTTACCTTCACTGGATCTCCAAGCACCTTATATACAGGGTGTGCATACACCCAGGTTTGCCCAGAATAGTTCAGAATTACAACTGTTGTCCTAGTTTAGCATTTTAATACTTTCAATAGTGTCCCTGTGTGGGTGGTAAGTTATATGTCACCTTACTTTAAACTATATTCACAAGTTATATCTATACCACTGAATAATCACAGGTAAGTGTTATAACTCCCTGAGCCTAAGGTAGATTATTTTTCTAAAGGGTAAAATAAGATTTCTGAATCTGTAGCCATTCTTCCTGCTTTAAAATTATATGATGCTCAAATCAAATCTAATTTCTCATCCCATTCCTTCATCAACTGTCTCCCAGACAGAGCCCTGGAAAATCTGTCTCTTGAATCTGACTCATTACCTCCTACACATTACATCCCTTCCCTGGAATATTAACCCTATATCTCTCTTCAACTCAAGTCCTCACTTCAACTCAAGATTCACATCACCTATTTAGAACGTAGTGTCCCTGGCTGAATCCACTCTACAATGTTCTTTCCTTTATTTTTCTGACTTCTTGAAAATTTTCTATCCTTAATTCTTCACCTCCTGCTCATTCCTGAATCAAATGCAATCTAGTTATTGCTTTCTCCTCTTTTTTTTTTTTAACATCTTTATTGGGGTATAATTGCTGCTTTCTCCTCTTTATTGAAAATATTCTTGACTGGTATCACCAGAAGCCTACTGGTTTCTAAATCCACTGGAAATCAGTCCCCATTCCACTGTAACTGTTATATTTATCACTATGGGTTACTATCTGGAAAACGCCTTCTTTGAACTTTTATGACTCTGATTTTCTCCATATTTCTTCCTCCCTCCTTTATATTCTTCAGGCTCATTCATTGACATCTACTCCTGGGCCCACCTTGGAATGTGGCTATCCCCATTTTCTTCCCCCCACCCTCCTTCTGTGCCTCACGGTGCACCCCTGCAGTCTCTAACCCTGATGGCTGTTATCTCTTTCCTTCCTACCACACACCGTACCCTGGATCATGTCTCCTTAACTGGTCTGCATATTAGAGTCACTTAAAGACCTTAGAAAACCTCCAGACTCCAGGCCATACCCCAGGCCAATTAAGTCACAGTCTCTAGCAGCAGCGAGCTTTCAGTGATTCCAATGTGCAGACCAGTTTGGGAACCACTGCCTTACATCTGTCATCTAACTTAAAAATCTTGACAACCTTGTCATATAGCCATTTCTAAGCTATTTTAAAGGTTGAGAACCAAGTCACAGAAAGTACAAGTCATCTTCCCAAGGTCACACTGGCAATCCATAGACCTAGGATTAATTATATTCTTCATTAAATTTGGTCCTTCACCTAATTTTAGTGGATGATGTCATTAATCTCTAACCAGGACAGACATGAGAGAGTTATACTGTCTAGGACCACTCTCTTGTCTCCAACATCTAATTGGGCACTAATTTGTATAAATTCTAATCTCTAATCTAGTCCTTTATCTCTCTAACACTCCAAGTGGTATTCATTTCTGTGTTGGATAATGAACTTGTATTCTCCCTGGCTTCCTTGCCACACACCTCTCTGTCTGTCTTTCTCTCTTTGATCTAATTCTTCTCTATCACTCACAGTGGTGACTGAGTAGTCTTTCTTGGAGACAAATATGATTAGTCCCCTCTTTAAAAAGCTCCATTAGATTCTATCTATGTATTAGTTCTCATTGTAGTAAACAAAACCTTCAAAGTCTGCCTCAAATGTTTTATTTTCCACTGTTCACTCTCATTCAACATGTAGCAGTGATGTGTGTGAAGATCTTAATTCTTCAATTACATAATATATATTATTATAATATATAGATGTAATACTTTGTTTTCTGGTATGCATTATTATTGGAAGATTAGATAGTTTTCATAGATATGCTTGTTGAAACATAAATTCCTTTAATTAAAGAAATTTTCAACAAATTAAAGTTTTAAAAATATACCAGGTACCGTTCTTTTTGAATTTCAGTGTAACTGAATAACTTTAAAAAGTCACAATTTCATAAATATGTACAAATCAGCATCCATTAACCCATGTGTTCAAGAACTTTCTGATCAATATGATCTTCTGTTTTGTGAAGCTATTTTCTTATTCTTATTTAATTGCAGATATATTTCATCATGTGGTTTGAAACAGAAGACAACAGAGTTCTGCTACATTTACTTTTATTAATGTTAATACATTAATTACATCAAGATAGCATTGAAAGTGAGGTTTAATTTTCAATATTAATTTTCATTTTTAACATATGCAGTATCAGATTGTATGATATATGGAATGTTAAAAAGCAAAAGCTTTCAATCAAATTTTTCTTCTAAGATATTTAAAAGTCTAGATTATAATGCACTCTTCTTTATTAAATAATTAAAGAGATTAATATTTTACATTAAAACTTCACTGAAATTGAAATCTTATATGGTTCACTCAAATATGACAAATGTATTATTACCTTAAGGAACACCAATAACAAAACAAAGTCTTTTAATATGATGATTTTGTAATCTCAAAAGCAGGTTAATGCATTATTCTTTTAAATGGTCCCTATTCCAAGGAATATAGAATAGAAAAAAACTTGTTGCCTCTATAGTCATTCAATACATACTTAGGTTACACCATATATAACTGCCAAAATTATCATTTTTTGAACTACAAAAGTGACAATTTCATTATTAAAATCCTATGATTTAATCAGTCTAAGATTGTCTGCAATGGTGTCATTTCACAACCCATCATGCTGAAGTTAATATAAAGGCTTTGTAAAAGGCTGATTCCATTAAAAAAAGTCCATAAAAATGTTATGTCACATTAATTTTTAGCAATAAACTAATGTTCCTAGGTAGCATTAGAAAGCTCATATAAAAAAAATTTTTTTAAGAAAAAAATGTGAAAATAATCACTGAAACATTTTCAGAAGTTTTTCTTTTAATCAAAGTAATTTCTATAATTGCCACATTTTACCTTTAGTCAATTATTTCGTTGATATTTTATTTGGAAATTGATCATTCTTAACTTCTTTTCTGATAGTGTAAAATTTTTTGAGGTGTCTGTGACTTAAAAACAGTGGTGTTTTGAAAGGTGGTGAAAATATTTGGGGAGTAATTTTAAAAATAAATTGAATCAGCAAAGTATCTTAGAATCTCTTAAGATGGTTTCTATGCAATACATGAAATAGTATTCTAAATCTAAGTCGTTTAGAGATTTGAAGGCCAACTATAACAGGATAAAGAGAATGACAGAGTTACACAGTCTGTGTGTGAATGCTATGAGTATTTTTCACTTTACCTCTTTGCAAAACAATGCTTTCTCTTGAAAGCTTGGCAAATGTAGAATCCTACAAAACAAATTCTGTTGCAGAAAAATTCCAATTTCTTTGCAAAGTGAACAATATCAAATAAAATCTTCTCTGATGACATTGCAGAGTCAAATATAACTAAGCTTTAAATATTCTTACCATCAGCCATGTAACAAATGTGCTTCTGGCTTTCTGGACTGGTGGTGTGTATATATATATAAATGTGTGTGTATATATATAATACACATACATATAATATATATATAATCTACTTATCTATCTAAATATATATATATCTACCGACCTACCTATATCTATCATTATCCTCATCTATCTGTCTACCTATCTGGCAAGACTGTATCAATTCATGGGCCATTTAAGGCATAGATAATATTTGTAATTTTCTCTTCATTCAAGGTCATCCTGGTTCAAAGATGCATATGATTGAATCATCTGCATGTCCTAATCCTGGGGACAAAACCAAAACGTAGAAACTCTTAGGTTTGCTCCTCTTATTTTCTTAGGAAGCTGTTAAGAGCTCAAACTCTGAATTCTAGAGTCAGACTACCTGTGTGTCCTCAGGCATATTGCTTACATCTTTATCAGTTGCTCACCTGTAAATAATGCTTAACCCTACTATGGAGGATTTGATGAGTTAATAACTTATATAAAGCTCTTACAAGCTATGTAAGCATCTGTTGTTATTGCTTTTGTGGTGGTGGTGGTTATTGTTGCTGATATTGTTGTTGTTTATTCCTAGCTGTGATCATGACACAGAACAGGCCAGCAAAGTATTGCCATCCTTATTGGCTGTTAATTTATTTAAAGTAAGAACAAATGTACCTTGAAGGAGTTGTGGGAGCTATTCTGATCCCTCTGCCTTTAATACCTCTGCCACGACCAGAGTCCTCTGAGCCATTTAAGTAAGATAATTCACGTAGTTGTTCCTGACGAATTTCATCATTGTAGTCCTAGAAGAAAAAACATGACCTGATGAGCTAAAATGGAGCATGGAGTTCTTAGAACTGAACAAACACAGTAAGAAAGGAAATGTTTCACTTATTTTCTGGTATACAAAAATCTAAAATGAGGTAAAAGTAAATATAATTTAAGTTCCTAGTTTTATGCAGAGAAACTGAAGTTGCTTCTTTTACCAAGGAAGTACTCAGCAGGAAATCAGATGAGATTTGCTGGGATATCACTTTATATGTTAGCTAGAAAAGGAAAGGTAACAATATAGAACAAGATCTTGGAAGGTCCCAAGGTCATGGTTCCTAATAAGAGGATTACTGAAAAACAACTTTAGTGGTATAAGTACGTGTAGATTGTTAAAGACTGCATAATACTCAAATAGTTCCTGATGCATAAACTGAAAAGGGGCAATCCCAAGGACCAAAGTAGATACTGTGTTAAAATAATTAAAAAGTGCAAAAAAATATCAGTTTCAGACAACTGGGAAGCTATGCAATCCAACTAAAAAACTTGAGGGGCAATGTTTAGAAATAAATAATTTTCTATGTGTTCTAGCATTGGGCTGATGGAGAATGACAGCCATAGCAGAAGACACACTTCACAGTAACAGCCAGAGATTTGGTCAAAGTCAAAGAGACGATCTCTATCCTTCATCAGTGGAAATGTATCAGTCATTTCAATAGGACCAAAGAGTGGATCTGAGTCACTGAAGATGAATGCTATCTTCAAAAAACAAGTGTCAGTCTTACCTGTTTCTCTTTTTACTAACACACACATGAATGCACACACACACCCTGGTAGAACAGTACAAAACTGAGTAATTGGTATTTTTGCCTAACGGGCAATCCAAGTAAATTCTTTTTCAGTAAAGATGTGTTTATGTGAAAACCATGAGCTGTCTAGGAGTTGAGACAAGAAATATTTGTAGAAATATCTGGGTTAACATAAATGATGTC
This sequence comes from Grampus griseus, assembly GCF_964374135.1. Lineage (NCBI taxonomy): Eukaryota > Metazoa > Chordata > Mammalia > Artiodactyla > Delphinidae > Grampus > Grampus griseus. The sequence goes on along the minus strand of NC_139004.1, from coordinate 45,549,954 downwards.
TGAGGTCTGGTAGTGGACACTTGAGCCAGGTTAGCTCTGCACTTGTGAGTTATAGTAACAGCACATGGAAACCGTGCACTCACCTGCACAGCCTGGTCTAGAAGATGGAGGGGATGCATTCAGCCTACAAGCTTTTCTAAAGCACAGCTTTACCTCATGGTCCAAAAACTGCCTTGTTCACAAGCAAAAGTACTAGTCACTCCAAAGCACTTACTTTTTATTTTTAACATGTTGCTTTCACATTTATCCTGTTCAGCACCTGATTATAGTGGTAATGGGCTCAAGACAGTTGATTGACAGAAGAGCTATAGTAGAAAATGATAGTTTTTAACAATTACTCAATTTATACCTCTTAATTTTCACATTCAAGCAACAACCAAACTGAAGAATAAGCATGTCTACTATTTTATTAGGTACAGGGAATGTGATGAATTGCTACTTCTGACTGAACTGAGCAGCCACCATGAAAATGAAAAATTAATTCCATAATTTTCCCATGTAATATTCCTAATTTGAAAGCAGATCTTTGCAGCTTCTTATCTAAGAAAAATCCATGGACTCCTAAAGGTCTTTATGAATTATAAAAAGAGATAGATTCTCATTTTTGGCAACATTGAGGGTTGAGATAAAAATTAACAAATAGCAGATAAATTCATACATGTAAAATTTACTTTAGAGAATATCTTTATGCCAGAATTAGAAAATATATTATTGTGGATATTAGCATGAATATTTGACACTACAGGTTAAGTTAGTTCTTACTGTAAGCAAAACACTACTGTTAGTGTATAATCAAGTATCTTATGAGCTCAGCTAGATATACTCTGTTTTAAGAACTGGATCATCTTCCAGGGTTGTGGTGGTGAAGTGAATGCAGAACTCTAAATACAGGTGTAACTGACTTAGAATATGAGTCGCTCTGTTCTGAAATCATATTGCTCCCAAGGCCATGGTACACAAGAGCAACTCCCAGTCAATGACCAAATGTGGTTGAAATGCTAAAATAGGCCCATTCTTGGGAGTCACAGTTCTCCTCTGCCCGTGCCTCAAGGATTCCTAGACAGCTGGGATGAATTTCCCTTTAATACCATTGCTTCTGGGCTGTGACCTCTTTCCTTTCGGTCAGATATTCTAGTGTGAAGGCTCTCCAGTCTTCCTTGGCTTTCTCATTTTATTTATTTAGTTAGTTAGTTTTTTGTCCAAGATCATTTTTCCTAATGAACTCCTTACATGTTTAATCTCAACTAATCCTGATTCTGGGAGGACCAAAACTAACACACAGAATGTTGACAAAATCAAGTTCCTAAAATTACAAGCTGAGAGATTTTGTAAATCCACTGATGTTAATGCTGGTGGAACCTATTCTGTTCAACATACCTTATACTCTGATTAATTGGAGTATTTGCCATTCTCTTACTTTAAAATGGTTACATACAGATTAAACATGGAACTGATTACTGACTAGCAAAAAGGGTAGTAATCAATGTTTATTTTAAGAAAGTAAATTGTATGTTGCCCAATTTTCTAAATCACTTCACTTAATAAAAATGTATGAAAGAGTCAGACATAGAGTGAACTAACACAAGGCATGTTTTGGGCGTTGGCTGACATAGATGAATTGTGGAAAGAGGGAGAAGGCTGGTTGGTGTGTGTATGTGTGTGGTGAAGTGAGATAGAGAAAGAGAGGTTGGGCAACCACAAGCTATTCAAGAGTGCCTTAGTGGAAATTATACTGTATGACTTGGTAAGGTAGGAATAAAAGAAATTTTAAATGCAGAAATGGCTAGAAGTACAATGACACCATTAACCAAAGAAAGAAAGGAATGAAAAAAGTTTAGAGGTAGAGAATTTATATTTTGCCTTGATAATCTTAAGTTTAAAATGCCAAGGAGACATTAAAGTTTATCTTAGAAATTCAGATCTAGGTCAGGGGAGTAAATCTGAATGTCATTTGCACACACTTGTGATAAATGAAACATGGAGATTGCCTAAGAGAATAGTAACATAATGTAGTGACAAACATTTTCTAATCATACTTCATACTTCTAATGCAAATTTATATCACTGAAGAAAATCAGTTGACTTATTACAGTATTATGATCATTAAATGACCAGGTCTTTAATAAACTCAAGTTTTTCTAATTAGACAACTAAAATATATATACCACTGTATTTATAGTAATGAAGCATCTAGCTGTCTCAAATAAATACAAAAGAATTTTAAATGCCCAAATGTAGAGATACTGAAACTCTAAGTATTCTCTAGACTGAATATATCCTGTGTATTATTTTTATGATATAGATATAATTTTCTAAACCCCCAAATCTTTTTTTTTTTAACATCTTTATTGGGGTATAATTGCTTTACAATGGTGTGTTAGTTTCTGCTTTATAACAAAGTGAATCAGTTATACATATACATATGTTCCCATATCTCTTCCCTCTTGCGTCTCCCTCCCTCCCACCCTCCCTATCCCACCCCTCCAGGCTGTCACAAAGCACCGAGCCAATATCCCTGTGCCATGCGGCTGCTTCCCACTAGCTATCTACCTTACTACGTTTGTTAGTGTGTATATGTCCATGACTCTCTCTCGCCCTGTCACAGCTCACCCTTCCCCCTCCCCATAACCTCAAGTCCGTTCTCTAGGAGGTCTGCGTCTTTATTCCTGCCTTACCCCTAGGTTCTTCATGACATTTTTTTTTTCTTAAATTCCATATATATGTGTTAGCATACGGTATTTGTCTTTTTCTTTCTGACTTACTTCACTCTGTATGACAGACTCTAGGTCTATCCACCTCATTACACATAGCTCAATTTCGTTTCTTTTTATGGCTGAGTAATATTCCATTGTATATATGTGCCACATCTTCTTTATCCATTCATCTGATGATGGGCACTTAGGTTGTTTCCATCTCCGGGCTATTGTAAATAGAGCTGCAATGAACATTTTGGTACATGACTCTTTTTGAATTTCGGTTTTCTCAGGGTATATGCCCAGTAGTGGGATTGCTGGGTCATATGGTAGTTCTATTTGTAGCTTTTTAAGGAGCCTCCATACTGTTCTCCATAGTGGCTGAACCAATTCACATTCCCACCAGCAGTGCAAGAGTGTTCCCTTTTCTCCACACCCTCTCCAGCATTTATTGTTTCTAGATTTTTTGATGATGGCCATTCTGACTGGTGTGAGATGATATCTCATTGTAGTTTTGATTTGCATTTCTCTAATGATTAATAATGTTGAGCATTCTTTCATGTGTTTGTTGGCAGTCTGTATATCTTCTTTGGAGAAATGTCTATTTAGGTCTTCTGCCCATTTTTGGATTGGGTTGTTTGTTTTTTTGTTATTGAGCTGCATGAGCTGCTTGTAAATTTTGGAGATTAATCCTTTGTCAGTTCCTTCATTTGCAAATATTTTCTCCCATTCTGAGGGTTGTCTTTTGGTCTTGTTTATGTTTCTTTTGCTGTGCAAAAGCTTTGAAATTTCATTAGGTCCCATTTGTTTATTTTTGTTTTTATTTCCATTACTCTAGGAGGTGGGAAACCCCCAAATCTTTAATTGTATATTATATGCTTATATCCAGCTCTTCATTAAGCACAGATCTAACTTTGAATTAATCTTTCATCACTAGGACATGAGTCCATCCTGTTGAACATTTAATTGTGGCATATGTTGCTGATGCTTCAGTTACATAGGATCTTAAAATACTCATAAACAAATTATTCCAAGATTGCCTTGTAAATGTGATCTTATTAGAAATATACTACAGCCTGAGCTGGAGACTAGATGGTGGAGTAGAATGACTTGAGCTCACCTCCTCTCAAGAAAACACCAGCATCACAACTAAATGCTGAACAACCATCGACAAAGAAGACTGGAACCTACCAAAAAAAGATATTCTACATCCAAAAGCAAAGAAGAAGCCACAATGAGATGGTAGGAGGGGCACATGTGCGATATAATCAAATCCAATATCCACTGGGTGGGTGACCCACAAACTGAAAAATAATTATATCACAGAGGTTCTCCCACAGTAGTGAGATTCTGAGCCCCACATCAGGCTCCCCAGCCTGGGGGTCTGGCATTGGGAGGAGGAACTCCCAGAGCATTTGGTTTTGAAGGCCAGCAGGGCTTGATCTCAGGAGCTCCACTGGACTTGTGGAAACAGGGACTCCACTCTTGGAGGGCCCACACAAGTTCTCGTGTACACTACCCAGGAAAAAAGCAGTGAATTCATAGGAACCTGGGCCAGACCTACCTGCTGGTTTTGAAGGGTATCCTGGGGAGGTGGGGGGGGCAGCTGTGGCTCACTGTAGGAACAAGGACACTAGTGACAGAGGTGCCAGGGAGTACTAATTGGCATGAGCCCTTCTGGAGGCTGCCATTTTGATGCCAAGACCTGGACTCACCCAACAGACTGTAGGCTCCAGTCCTGGGATGCCTCAGGCCAAACAACCAAACAACCAACAGAAACACAGCCCCACCCAACATCAGACAGGCTTGTGAAAGTCTTACTGAGCCCACAGCTGCCTGTAAACACACCACTTGACACAGCCCTGCCCATCAGAGGGACAAGACCCAGCTCCACTCACCAGTGGGTAGGCACAAGTGAGTGGAGGAAGGAAGGAAGCCTTCACAAGCATCTAGACCAGCCTCACCCACCACAGGCAGATAGCAGAAGCAAGAGAAACTAGAGCCCTGCATCCTGTGGAACAGAGACAATGAAAACAGGCAAAATGAGATGGCAGAGAAATATGTTCCAGATGAAGGAACAAAGTAAAACCCCAGAAGAACAACTAAATGAAATGGAGATAGGCAATTACCTGAAAAATAATTCAGAGTAATGAAAGCAAACATGATCCAAGATCTTGGAAAAAGAATGGTGGCACAGACTGAGAAGATGAAGAAATGTTTAAAAAAGACCTAGAGGGTATAAAGAACAAACAGTGTTGAAGAATACAATAACTGGGACTTCCCTGGTGGTGCAGTGGTTAAGAATCTGCCTGTAAATGCAGAGGACATGGGTTCAAGCCCTGGTCCAGGAAGATCCCACATGCCATGGAGCAACTAAGCATGTGTGCCACAACTACTGAGCCTACACTCTAGAGCCTGCATGCCACAACTACTGAAACTCGCATGCCTAGAGTCCATGCTCCACAACAAGAGAAGCCACTGCAATGAGAAGCCCACGTGCCGCAATGAAGAGTAACCCCCACTTGCCGCAACTAGAGAAAGCCTGCGTGCAGCAGTGAAGACCCTATGCAGCCAAAGATAAAAAAATAAATAAACATTTTAAATAAACAATACAATAACTGAAATGAAATATCCACTAGAAGGAATCACTAGCAGAATAAATGAGACAGAAGAACAGATAAGTGACTTGGAAGTTAGAATGGTGGAATTCACTGCTGCAGAACAGAATAAAGAAAAAAGAATGAAAAGAAATGGAGACAGCCTAAGAGACTTCTGGGACAACATTAAACACAACAACACTTGCACTATAGGGGTCCCAGAAGGAGAAGAGAGAAAGGACCCGAGAAAATATTTGAAGAGATTATAGTCAAAAACTTCCCTAACATGGGAAAGGAAATAGTCAATCAAGTCCAGGAAATGCAACAAGTCCAAGTCCAGGAAATGCAGCAAGTCCCATACAGGATAAACCCAAAGAGGAACACACCTAAACACATTTTAATCAAATTGACAAAATTAAAGACAAAGAGAAAATATTAAAAACAACAAGGGAAAAGTAATAAATAACATACAAGGGTTATCAGCTGATTGTTCAGAAGAAACTCTGCAGGCCAGAGAGGAGTGGCATGATATATTTAAAGTGATGAAAGGGAAAAACCTACAACCAAGAATACTCGACCCAGCAAAGGCTTTTGTTCAGATTTGATGGAGAAATCAAAAGCTTTACAACGAACAAAAGCTAAGAGAATTCAGCACCACCAAACCAGCTTTACAACAAATCCTAAAGGAAATTCTCTAAGCTAAAAAGAAAAGGCCACAACTAGAATTAAGAAAATTATGAATAGGAAAGCCGACCAGTAAAGGCAAGTATAAAGTAAACGTAGGAAATCAACCATGCACAAATATGATATCAAAACAAGCAATAGTGAGAAGAGAAGAGTACAAATGCAGGATATTGGAAATCACTGGAAATTAAGAGACCAGCAACTTATAACAATTTCGTAAAGCAATCTTTTATATATACTGCTATATAAAAACCTTATGGAAACTGCAAACCAAAAAACTATAATAGATACAAACAGAAAAAAAGCAACCCAAACACAACACAAAAGATAGTCATCAAATCACAAGAGAAGAGAACAAAAGAGGAAGGAAAGAAAAAAGACCCACAAAAACAAATTCAAAACAATTAAATAAATGACAATAAGAACATACATATTGATAATTAACTTAAATGTAAATGGATTAAATGCTCCAACCAAAATACATAGACTGGTTGAATGGATATAAAAATAAGACCATGTATATGCTGTCTACAAGAGACCCACTACAGATCTAGGGACACATACAGACTGAAAGTGAGGGGATGGAAACTAGTTATTCCATGCATGTGGAAATCAAAAGAAAGCTGCAGTAGCAATGTTCATATCAGACAAAATAGACTTTAAAATAAAGATGACTGTTACCAGTGACAAAAAAGGATGCTAAATAAAGATCAAGGGATCAATCCAAGAAGAAGATATAACAAGTGTAAATATATTTGCACCCAGCATAGGAACGCCTCAATATATAAGGCAAATGCTAACAGCCATAAAAGGAGAAATTGACAATAACACAATAATAGTGGGGGACTTTAACACCCCACTTACATCAAAGGACAGATCATCCAGACAGAAAATCAATAAGGAAACAGAGGTCTTAAATGACACATTAGACCAGATGTACTTAATTGTTATTTATAGAACATTCATCCAAAATCAGCAGAATATGCATTCTTATCGAGTGCTCATGGAACATTCTCCAGGATAGATCACGTGCTGGGTCAAAAAACAAGCCTTTTAAAATTTAAGACAACTGAAATCATATCAAGCATCTTTTCTGACAACAACACTATGATTTTAGAAAGGAACTACAGGAATTAAACTTTATGAAACACAAACACATGGAGGCTAAACAATATGCTACTAAATAGCCAATGGATCATGTAAGAAATCAAAGAGGAAATTTAAAAATACCTAGAGACAAGTGATAACAAAAACAAGATGATACGAAACCTATGAGACACAGCAAAAGCAGTTCTAAGAGGGAAGTTTATAGGAATACAAGCTTACCTTAGGAAACGAGATAAATTTCAAATAAATAACCTAACATTACACCTAAAGCAACTAGAGAAAGAAGATAAAACAAAACCCACAGTTAGTAGAAGGAAAGAAATCGTAAAGATCTGATCAGATATAAAAGAAGTAGAGATGAAGAAAACAGTAGAAAAGATCAATGAAATTAAAAGTGGGTTCTTTGAAAAGATAAACAAAATTGATAAACCTTTAGCCAAAGCCATCACGAAAAAAAGGGAGAGGGCTAAAATCAATGAAATTAGAAATAAAACCAATCCAAAAATGGGCAGAAGACCTAAGTAGACATTTCTCCAAAGAAGACACACAGATGGCCAAGAAACACATGAAAAGCTGCTCAACATTACTAATTATTAGAGAAATGCAAATCAAAACTACAATGAGGCATCACCTCACACCAGTTAGAATGGGCATCATAAGAAAATCTACAAACAACAAATGCTGGAGAGGGTGTGGAGAAAAGGGAACCCTCTTGCACTGTTGGTGGGAATGTAAATTGATACAGCCACTATGGAGAAGAGTATAGAGGTTCCTTAAAAAACTAAAAATAGAATTACCATATGACCCAGCAATCCCACTACTGGGCATATACCCAGAGAAAACCATAATTCAAAAAGACACATACACCCCAATGTTCATTGCAGCACTGTTTACAATAGCCAGGTCATGGAAGCAACCTAAATGCCCATCAACAGACGAATGGATAAAGAAGTTGTGGTACATACATACAATGGAATATTACTCAGCCATAAAAAGGAACGAAATCAAGTCATTTGTTGAGACGTGGATGGATCTAGAGACTGTCATACAGAGTGAAGTAAGTCAGAAAGAGAAAAACAAATATCGTATATTAACCCATGTATGTGGAACCTAGAAAAATGGTACAGATGAACCAGTTTGCAGGGCAGAAGTTGAGACACAGATGTAGAGAACAAAGGTATGGACACCACGGGGGGAAAACCACGGTGCAGTGAGGATGGTGGTGTGCTGAATTGGGCGGTCGGGATTGACATGTATATACTGATGTGTATAAAATTGATGACTAAGAAGAACCTGCAGTATAAAAATGCAAACAAACAAACAAACTAATACTAAACTTTCTTTGGGTTATTTGTATGGAAATATGTTAATATAAATGTTTCAGACATTACATGAAATTTCTAAAAATATTATATATTCTGGTATAATGTTATAAGTCATAATTCTAGTTATTACTTTAAAATGTATATCTCAGAAATAACTAAATTTCCTTGTCAATTGCATTATTATGAACATTCATCAGATCTTTAACCGTGGTCATTTTTAAGTCTTTTGTCATTTACAGACAATTCTGGGTGTACTCTGATGCTTTTGCAAAAATGTTCCTATGAAAGGGTTTCATCTTCAAGGAATTCATGGAAAAGACTCTGACAAGTACAGGTTTCTGGTAACAGCCTATACTGTTGAACTGAATGAATAAACATTTTCAGAACTCTAATGGAAAACTGATGAATTCATATGAGTGCTAACAAAAGATCAAGTTGAAAAAAAAATTAATTACATGGGACTGAGTGAACTGATGAGGATAATTATAATTTTTGTGACTTTCTGTTTGAATAAAAAAATCCTGCAAGGGTTCAGAGGCAAAAAATATACAAATCAATTTTCACTGCAAAGTAAAGGAGCTGTTACAGTGGAGGACTAGTGGACTGAATGTCAATATTATGACATAGTATGAGTGTGTTTCGTGTTTGGTAATTGCAATCATTGTTGCTTTTGTTGTGTTCATCCACTTACAATGCTTGATGTCAGTTTAGTTATCCCTTGTAAAAATAAAATACAGTGTGTGTATGTGAAAAAATAAAAAAATAATTGATTCCAAAAAAGTTGCACTTTGTGCAACTACCGAATTTCAGACAACAAGCTAGAATCCATCTTCTAACTCAGATAAAAGTTCTGGAGATATATATATATATATGAACATATTTATATATATAAAAATAGGAAGTTGAGGGAGTATCTAACAATATTTACCAAAACAAATCTATCCTGTAACTGGATTTGCTTCAAAATAATGTGAAGGAAAAAGGATATAGATGAAAACAAGAGTGGCCAAATAGCTGGAAGATATTATGACCAGGTGATAAATACAATGCGGTAAATTTTTTTATACGCTCTTATTTTGATGTATGTTTGAAGTATCCCATAATAAAAATTTAAAAACAAACAAACAAAAAAGAAGTTACAACTGACACCACAGAAATACGAAGGATCATGAGACTACTGCAAGCAACTGTGTATCAATAAAATGGACAACCTAGAAGAAATGGACCAATTCTTAGAAAGTTACAATTTCCCAAGACTGAACTAGGAATAAATAGATAATGTGAACAGATGAATCACCAGTACTGAAATTGAAACTTTGATTTAAAATCTCCCAACAAACAAAAGTCCAGGACCAGGTGGCTTCACAGGCGAATTCTATCAAACATTTAGAGAAGAGTTAACATCTATCCTTCTGTAACTGTTCCAAAAAATTACAGAGGAAGAAACACTCCCAAACTCATTCTATGAGGCCACAATCAACCTGATACCAAAACCATATAAAGGAACCACAAAAAAGAAATTTACAGGCCAATAGCAAAACTCCTCAACAAAATACTAGCAAACCAAATCTAACAATTCATTAAAAAGATGATACACCATGATCAAGAAGGATTTATCTCAGGGATGCAAGGATTTTTCAATAACCAAAAATCAATCAGTGTGATACACCACATCAACAAACTGAAAAATAAAAAAACATAAGATCATCTCAATAGAGGCACAAAAGACTTTTGATAAAATTCAACACCCATCTATAATAAAAACTCCAGAAAGAAGACATAAGGTTATCCTACATCAACATAATAAAGGCCATATATGACAAACGTACAGCTAACATCATACTCAGTGGTGGAAAGCTGGAAGCATTTCCTCTAAGATCAAGTACAAGACAAGGATGTCCACTCTTACCACTTTTATTCAACATAGTTTTGGAAGTCCTAGCCTTGCCAATCAGAGAAGAAAAAGAAATAAAGGGAATCCATATTGGAAAAGAAGAAGTAAAACTCACTGTTTGCAGATGACACGATACAATACATAGAAAATCCTAAAGATACCAACAGAAAATGAAAGCTCATCAATGAACTTGGTAAAGTTGCAGGATACAAAATTAATACACAGAAATCTGCTGCATTTCTATACACTAACAATGAAAGACCAGAAAGAGAAATTAATGAAACAATCCCATTCATCACTGAATCAAAAAGAATAAAATACCTAGGACTAAAATTACCTAAGGAGGTAAAAGACCTTTATTCTGAAAACTATAAGATACTAATGAAAGAAATCAAAGATGACAGAAACAGGTGGAAAGATATACCATATTCTTGGATTGGAAGAATCAATATTGTCCAAATGACCATACTACCTAAGGCAGTCTACATATTCAATGCAATCCCCATCAAATTACCAATGGCAATTTTGTTGATTTAGAAAAAAATCTTAAAATTTGTATGGAAACTCAAAAGAGCCTGAATAGCCAAAGCAATCTTGAGAAAGAAAAACAGAGATGGAGGAATCAGGCTCCCTGACTTCAGATATAATACAAAGCTACAGTCATCAAAAGAGTATGGGTCAAGATGGTAGAGTGGAGGATGCGGAGCTTTCGTCTCCCCTCCACTAGGGCACCTACCAGATGCTGGTGGGGAACCTTGACAACCAAGGAGACAGGAGGAACCCCAGAGCAACTGGGTAGGACATGGGGGGTAGTTAGGGGAGAGGAGAAGTGGAGGCCAGATGGGACCAGTGCCTCTGAGGGATGGCTGGGAGAGGGGATGTGTTCCCATGCCTAGAGGGACACCCTGGTGCTCAGAGGATCGGGGGGAGAACAGCTAGCACTTCCCCTGCCCAATCAGGCCCCGGGAAGCCTGCTGGGATACAAGGCCAGATTCTCCACCTTCCGAGACCCCCTCTAGCCACATTTGTCCTAGGGGTGTAGGAGGGGGGAAGAAGAGGAGAGGTGGATTGGGAGGGGCCCTCTGGGATTGGAGGATCAGGGAGAACACATCTAGCATTTCCCCTGCCCACTTGGGTCCTGGGGATCTTGCTGGGCTCCCATGCTGGGTCCTCTGACCTCCGAGGTCCCCTCCAGCCACTTGGGACCTAGGGGCAAAGGAGGGAGGGAGGAGGGAGGAAGAGGGACAGAGGTGAATGGACAGGGACCCTCTAGGACTGGAGGATCAGGGGAAGCACAGCTGGCATTTCCCCCACTCACTTGGGCTGCAGGAAGCCTGCTGGGCTCCCAGGTTGGGTCCTCCACCCTCCAAGGCCCACTCCAGCTGCGTTGGTCCTGAGGGCATGGGGGTGGGGGAGAGGATAGGCAGATGGGGAGGGTCCCTATAGGACCAGAGGATCAGGGGGGGTAAGGCTGGCATTTCCCCAACCCACTCAGGCCCTAGGAAGCCTGCTGGGTTTCTGGGCCTTGTCCTCTGCCTTTCAAGGCCAGAGGCACCTTGGGCCACTCTGGCCATGCTGAGCCTAAGCCCTGCACCCCACCCTCCCAAGGGCCTTTTCCGTACATATGGGTCCTAAGCCTAGACCCTACCCACCACTTAAACCCCACCCTGCCTAAGCCCCACTCCCTACAGCCAAGGCCTTTCCCAGCTTTTTTTTTTCGCACTTTTGTCACTGTGGTTCTGTTTTAATTTCCAATTCTTCCAGTTGTTGTTTCATCTGTATTTTTATTTTTTCTAACATAACTCTTAGTTTTCTAATCTTATTTTATTTTTTACTCTTTGTTATTGTTCTGCTCCTTTTTTTCTTTTTAATTTTTTTTACTGCCACTGCGTGTGGCTTGCAGGATCTTGGTTTGCAAGCCAGGGGTTGGGCCAGAGCTTCTGTGGTGGGAATTCTGAGTCTGAAGCACTGGATTAACAGAGAAACTCAGACCCCAGGGAATATTCATTGGAGTGAGGTCTCCTGGAGGTCCTCACCTCAACATCAAGACCCAGCTCTACACAACAGCCTACAAACTCCGGTGCTGGAAGCTTCAGGCCAAACAACTAATAAGACAGGAACACAACCTCACCATCAAAAAAAAAAAAAAAAAAAAAAAAGAGATGATAGAAAATATGTTACAGATAAAGAAGCAAGGAGAAAACCTACAAGACCAAATAAATGAAGAGGAAATAGGCAACCTATCTGAAAAAGAATTCAGAGTAATGACAGTAAAGATGATCCAGAATCTCAGAAATAGAATAGAGGCATGGATTAAGAAAACACAAGAAATATTTAACAAAGATCTAGAAGACCTAAAGAACAAACAAACAGAGATGAACAACACAATAACTGAAATGAAGAATACACTGGAAGAAATCGATAAGAGAATAACTGAGGCAGAAGAATGAATAAGTTAGCTGGAAGACAAAATGGTGGAAATACCTGCCAAGGAGCATAATAAAAAAAAAAAAAGAAAAGTGTTGAAGACAATCTCAGAGACCTCTGGGACAACACTAAATGCACCAACATTCAAAGTACAGGGGGCTCAGAAGAAGAACAGAAAAAGAAATGTTCTGAAAAAATATTTGAAGAGATTATAGTTGAAAACTTTCTTAACATGGGAAAGGAAATAGCCACCCAAGTCCAGGAAGTGCAGAGTCCCCAGAATAAACCCTAGGACAAACACACCAAGACACATATTAATCAAACTAACAAAAATTAAGTTTAAAGAAAAAAATATTAAAAGCAGCAAGGGAAAAGCAAAAAATAACATACAAAAGAATCTCTAAAATGTTATCAGCTGATTTTTCAGAAGAAACTGCAGGTCAGTAGGGAGCAGCAGGATATATAATAAGTGATGAAAGAGAAAAACCTACAACCAAGATTACTCTACCCAGCAAGGATCTAATTCAGATTCAACAGAGAAATCAAAAGCTTTAGAGACAAGCAAAAGCTAAGAGAATTCAGCACCACCAAACCAGCTTTACAACAAATGCTGAAGGAACTTCTCTAGGCTGGAGACACAAGAGAAGGAAAAGACCAATGAAAACAAACCCCCCAAAATTAAGAAAATTTTAATAGGAACATACATAGCAATAATTACCTTAAATGTAAATGGATTAAATGCTCCAACCCAAAGAACAGACTGGCTGAATGGGTACAAAAACAAGACTCATATACATGTTGTCCACAAGAGAACCACTTCAGACTTAGGGACACATACAGACTGAAAGTGAAGGGATAGAAAAAGATATTCTATGCAAAAGGAAATCAAAAGAAAGCTGGAGTAGCAACACTCATATCAGATAAAATAAACTTTGAAATAAAGAATGTTACAAGAGATAAGGAAGGACACTACATAATGATCCAGGGATCAACCTGAGAAGAAGATATAACAATTGTAAATATTTATGCACCCAGCATAGGAGCATCTCAATACATGAGGCAAATGCTAGCAACCATGAAAGGGGAAATCAACAGTATCACAATAATAGTAGGGAAATTTAACACCCCACTTACACTAGTGGGCAGATCATCCAAACAGAAAATAAATAGGAAACAATAAGCTTTAAATGGCACAACAGAGCAAACAGATTTAAGTGATATTTATAGGGCATTCCACTTAAAAGTGGTGGAATACACTTTCTTCTCAAGTGTACATGGAACATTCTCCAGGATAGATCACATCTTGGGTCACAAATTAAGCCTCATAAAATTTAAGAAAATTGAATTTTATCAAGTAGGTTTTCTGATCACAACGCTATGAGATTAGAAATCAATAACAGGAAAAAAACTGTAAAAACACAAATACATGGAGACTAAACAGTGTGCTACTAAATAACCAAGAGACCTCTTAAGATATCTAAGAAGAAATTTAAAAAATACATGGAAACACTTGACAATGAAAACCCAATGATCAAAAACATATGGGGGCTTCCCTTGCAGCGCAGTGGTTGAGAGTCTGCCTGCCGATGCAGGGGACATGGGTTCGTGCCCCAGTCCAGAAGGATCCCACATGCCATGGAGCGGCTGGGCCCATGAGTCATGGCCACTGGGCCTGCGCATCCAGAGCCTGTGCTCCACGATGGGAGAGGCCACAACAGTGAGAGGCCCGCGTACTGCAAAAAACAAAACAAAACAAAACAAACAAAACAAAACAAAAAAACATATGGGACTCAGCAAAAGCAGTTCTAAGAGGGAAGTTTATAGCAATTCAATCTCACCTCAAGAAACAAGAAAAATCTCAAATAAACAATCTAAATTTATGCCCAAAGCAACTAGAGAAAGAAGAACAAAGAAAACCGAAACTCAGTAGAAGGAAAGGAATCATAAAGATCAGAGCAGACAGAGCAGAAGTAAATGAAATAGAAACAAAGGAAACAATAGTAAAGATCAATAAAACTAAAAGTTGGTTCTTTAGAAGATAAACGAAATTGAGAAACATTTAGCCAGACTCATCAAGAAAAAAAGGGAGAGGACGCATATCAATCAAATTAGAAATGAAAAAGGAGAAATCACAGCTGACACTGCAGAAATACAAGGGATTATAAGAGACTAGTACAAACAACCAAATGCCAATAAAATGGACAACCACGAGGAAATGGACAAATTCTTGGAAAGGTACAATTTTCCAAGACTGAAACTGGAAGAATTAGAAAATATAAACAGACCTATCATGATAATGAAATGGAAACTAATTAAAAATCTTCCAACAAACCGAAGTCCAGGATGAGATGGCTTCACAGGTGAATTCTATCAAACATTTAGAGAAGAGCTAACATCTATCCTTCTCAAACTCTTCCAAAAAATTGCAGAGGGAGGAACACTCCCAAATCTGTTTTATGAAACCACCATCACCCTGATACCAAAACCAGACACAGACACTGCCAAAAAAGAAAATTACAGACCAATATCATTGATGAACATAGATGTGAAAATTCTCAACACAATACTAGCAAACAAAATCCAATAACACATTAAAAGGATCATACACCATGATCAAATGGGATTTATACCAGGAATGCAAGGAATCTTCATTATACACAAATCAATTAATGTGATACACCATATTAACAAATTAAGCAATGAAAACCATATGATCATCTCAATAGATGCAGAAAAAGCTTTTTACAAAATTCAACAGCCATTTAATAAAAACACTCCAGAAAATGTGCAGAGAGGGAACCTGTGCCCATATATGACAAAGCTACAGCAAATATCTTTCTCAACAGTGAAAAACTGAAAGCATTTCCACTAAGATCAGTAAGAAGAGAAGGATGTCCACTCTCACCACTCTTCTTCAACATAGGTTTGGAAGTCCTAGCCACGGCAATCAGAGAAGAAAATACAAAGGAATACAAGGAATACAAAATACAAAGGAATACAAGGAATACAAAATACAAATACAAAATACAAGGAATACAAATTAGAAAAGAAGAAGTAAAACTGTCACTGTTTGCAGATGACATGATACTATACATAGAAAATCCTAGGACTTCCCTGGTGGTGCAGTGGTTAAGAATCCACTTGCCAATGCAGGGGACACAGGTTTGATCCCTGTTTGGGGAAGTTCCCACATGCTGCAGAGCAACAAAGCCTGTGCATCACAACTACTGAGCCCACCTGCCACAACTACTAAAGCCCATGAACCTAGAGCCTGTGCTCCACAACAAGAGAAGCCACTGCAATGAGAAGCCCCTGGACTGCAACAAAGAGTAGCACTATTTACAATAGCCAGGACGTGAAAACAACTAAATGTCCAAGGAGAGATGAATGTATAAAGAAGATGTGGCATATATAACCAATGGAATATTACTCAGCCATAAAAAGGAACTAAACTGGGTCATTTGTAGAGATGAGGATGGACCTAGAGTCTGTCATACAGAGTGAAGTAAGCCAGAAAGAGAAAAACAAATATCATATATTAATGCATATATGTGGAATCTAGAAAAATAGTACAGATGAACTTATTTGCTGGGCAGAAATACAGACGTAGATGTAGAGAACGGATATGTAGACACAGAGAGTGAAAGGGAGGGTGGGATGAACTGAGAGATTAGGTTTGACATAAATACACTACAATGTGTAAAATAGATAGCTAGTGGGAACCTGCTGTATAGCACAGGGAGCTCTGTGCTCTGTGACGTCATAGATGGGTGGGATGGGGGTGGTGGGAGGGAGGTCCAAGAGGGAGGGGATATAGATATACATATAGCTGATTCATTTCATTGTATAGAAGAAACTAACACAACATTGTAAAGCAATTATACACCATTATTTTTTTTTTCAACTCTACAAACAAGAACTGCTGGAGAGGGTGTGGAAAAAAGGGAATCCTCCTACACTGTTGGTGGTAATATAAATTGGTACATCCACTATGGAGAACAGTATGGTGGTTCCTTAAAAAACTAAAACTAGAGCTACCATATGATCCAGCAATTCCACTCCTGAGTATATATCTGGAGAAAACCATACTTTGAAAAGATACATGCACCCTGATGTTCATTGCAGCACTTGTTACAATAGCCAAGACATGGAAGCAACCTAAATGTCTGTTGGCAGATGAATGGATAAAAATGATGTGGTACATATATACAGTGGAATATTACTCAGCCATAAAAAGAATGAAATAATGTCATTTGCAGCAACATGGATGGACCTAGAGATTATCATACTAAGTGAACTAAGTCAGACAGAGAAAGACAAATATCATATGATATCCCTTATATGTGGAATCTAAAAAAATGGCACAGATGAATTATTTATGAAACAGATGAGACTCACAGACACGGAACACAAACTTATGGTTACCAAAGGGGAAAGGTGGTGGGGAGGGATAAATTAGGAGTTTGGGGTTAACATATACACACTACTATACATAAAATTGATAATCAACAAGGACCTGCTGTATAGCATAGGGAACTCTATTCAATATTCTGTAATAACCTAAACGGGAAAAGAACCTGAAAAAGAACAGATATACATGTATGTATAACTGAATCACATTTCTGTATACCTGAAATGAACACAACATTGTGAATCAACTATACTTCAATATAAAATAAAACTTGAAAATAAATATATACTACATATTAGTTGACTTGAGTACTACTGAGTTCTAAAATTTTGGAGTCATAAAATAATTATGCATATGAATGGGTAGTTATAGTTTTATAGCATTTATAATTTTTATGCTTAATTTACTAAAACAGATATTCACTGAGAAGTAAAAATATAAGTTCAGAAGTAGTAATAATAATCATCTGTATTTTTCTGATACTATTTTATTATTATTTTATTTACCACTTTAATGTTAAAAGACCCTTGAGGGATAAAGAGATGCAGATAGAGAAATAATCACATAAGCTTGTGAAAACTTTCATAAGGGACAAAGACAGGTAAAGTTATAACAATTCAGGGTGAATATATGTGAAAAAATTAAATTCCAGTCATTTAAAATAAATAAATAATAAAAGACAAATTAATATACATGTTTAATTTGTACGCAAAACTGGATTATTCCAAAGTTTTTATAATAAGGCCAATCCATAGTATGAAGACAACATTCTTGTCAAAAAAATAAGTTATACTTACGCATAAATTTTAATATTATTTTAGATAGGATTTGAAATTTTTGGGATTCTGCACTTCAAATAATAAAGAATGCTTTACTACTTTGGGGTATACTTGCAGTGAATAAGACATACACACACTAATTTACTCCTTACATTGCAAGTTGAATTATAAATTTATGTTAGAATTGCTGATTGGTTTGATCTGCAGGTTTGGCTTCAGATAGAAGGATTCAAATAATTAACAGTGAATCTGATAGGAGTTTATCAATGCTTAAATAATACATGCACATCAAAGACCTTTTAAGAATTAATTGAAATTTTATATTTCCTGTGATGTCCAAAAATTGTCTTTTTTGCTACCAAAATCAGTTTTTAAAATTTGTTATCTTGAAATAACAACAAAGATATTCACAGCACTGGGCTTCCCTGGTTGTGCGGTGGTTGAGAGTCTGCCTGCCAATGCAGGGGACCCGGGTTCGTGTCCCGGTCCAGGAGGATCCCACATGCTGCGGAGCGGCTGGGCCCGTGAGCCATGGCTGCTGGGCCTGCGCGTCCGGGGCCTGTGCTCTGCAACGGGAGAGCAGCATGTGGGATCACAGCAGTGGGAGGCCCGTGTACCGCAAAAAAAAAAAAAAAAAAAAAGATATTCACAGCACTGTTATATGTTCCTTTTTCTCAGGGTGATGCAAACTGTCCCTATGAAACAATTTCCATGAAATTCATGACCTGGACAAAAAGACCTGGGACTTCCTCAGCCCCTACAAATAGTTAGGTTAGGACACTTTGACCAGCTTAATAAACAAGAAAGTATGGGAGGTAATGGGTCTTGTGCCAATATCAAATCTGTAGCGAGTTGGAAAGGGTAGGAAGCTATTTCAGAAAACAACTACTGCTGTGCTAGACACACTATTATTTAGCAAAACATCTTAGGCTATTAGATAACAGCTCTTAGCAAACACAAGGTGAGTTTTAACCAGCCCAGGGTAAGGATCAGAAAAATTCATTAAGAAAATGTGGTCAGAGAACAGTTAATTAATATTTACTAAAAATCTGCTCAATGTATTACTCTGCATAAGGTCTCTATAAAGGCTTTATAAAGCATATTTATCAAAGGGGATTGAATATCACAAAGTAAAAATGTTGTGGACTTGAACTACTAGTGATGGTGATTTGTTACTCCAAACTGTTTTCTCTTCTTTAACCATTATTAAAGTCATACTGCACACTATGTAAAAATCACCAAAGAATAAGATAGCAACTATATAGATTTTATGTAGATATTCTGCAGGATTATTGGGAGGGTGTATATTCTACCTTGTTCTATTTTACCTTAGTAAACATTAGCCACTGATATATGAGGTCTAGGAACGAAGACCTTTTGAATGAGCATGAAAGACTCATGTGTTTAGTCTTATGCCTTTGCCAATCCTAGCTTATAAAGTCAGCCACGACCTCAGGTTAGATTTAGGGTGTTAGATAAATATTTATATAAAACTAAATGAGAGACTTCAGTTGTTATTCTAAAAATACCAAGTTCCATTTGTTTAGGTAGAGTCAAAGTGACTAAATTTTCTTCAGGAAATTTTCTTGGCAACTTACTGTGCACATGATATAGGAGCTCTATCTGCATTCTAAGTTGAAATAGGCATTACAGTAAGTCCCCTACATACGAACATTCAAGTTGTGAACCTTCAAAGATTCGAATGAACGTTCGCATGTCCGATCACGTAAGTTAGGTCATGTGTCTGGCGTACATTGTCATGTGTATGCATCCTCTACAAGTGGTTGTGCTTTTGTGTACTTTACTGTACGGTACTGTACAGAGTTCAGTAGTACAGTATCTTTATTTCAAGACCAGAATGTCTGGAAACAAGCGTAAAAACAGCAGTGATGTAGCTGGTACTGCTAAGAAGCCCCAAGTGATAATGATGGAAACAAAAGTTAAAATAATTGAGAGAGTGGAGTGAGGTGAAAAGTAAGTGTCGCTTCTTCTCATAACATGAATCATTCAACCATCAGCATAATTATAAAGAACAAGAACAGCATAATGGAACATGTGAAATCTGCTGTGCCGACGATGTCGACAATAATATTGAAGAAGTGTGGAAAAATGTTGAAGGAGATGGAGAAATTTCTCAGTGTGTGGATGCAGGATCAGGATCAGTGTCCAATCATGCTCAGCTTAATGATGATTCAAGAGAAGTCTGAAAGCCTTTATGAAGACTTGAAGAAGAAACATGGCAAAGAATCAGAGGTGCATCTTTTAATGCCAGTCATGGCTGGTTTCATTGGTTCAAGGCTAGAACCAACCTTCGCAATGTAAAAGTAAGTGGCAAGGCAGGCAGCATGTGCATATATGGTAGATGCCCAGGAATTTCCTGAAATGCTTTGAGAAATTATTGACGTAGGTGCATACATTGATGTAGGATGACACATGACTGTACTGGAAGAGGATGCCAGATGAAAGTTACATCTGTTAAGGAAGAAAAGTTGATGCCAGGCTACAAAGCAGCAAAGAATAGGCTAACTCTGTTGTTTGGTGGCAATGCTTCTGGTGATATGAAGCTGAAGCATCTTTTAGTTTACCATTCAGAGAACCCAAGAGCCCTTAAAAACATACCCAATGGCTCTCTTCCTGTTGTGTGGAAGAGTAACCCCAAAGCCTGTGTTACACAGGCCATTTTCCAGGACTGGTTTTTCCACCAATTTATCCTGGAGGTAGAGAAATATTGCTTGGAGAATGATGTCCCATTCAACATCCTTTTGCTGCTTGACAGTTCTCCGGCTCCCCCCCCCCACCCCGCCCTCCATTCACGGACGACTTTCATTCCAACGTCAAAGTAGTGCATCTGCCACCTAATATTACATCGCTCATCCAACTATGGACCAGGGAGTTAGAGCGACTTTCAAGAAATATTATTTACATCACACTTTTTGTCAGGCAGTAAAGATGAGTGATGAATCAGGAACAACCTTGCAACTATTTTGGAAGGACTATAACATCTACAAGGCCATAAAAAAACATTGACTTTGCTTGGCGTGAGGTTACAGTCATCAACATGAATGGGGTTTGGAAGAATATTTGACCACAGTTTGTTCATGATTATCGTGGATTTGAGAAGGTGGATAAGGATTCCAAAGAGGTCTTCAGCAATTCAATGACCCTCAGTGAGAAGCTGGAGCTAGATCTGCAAGAGGATGACTTCACTGAACTCCTTGCTGTGCAACATGAGGAGGTTACTAATGAAGACCTGATGGAATTGGAGGTCGACAGAAAGGATGAAGAGAGACAACAGGTAGAAGAAGTAACCAAAGAACTGAAGAGATTCACAACACGGGAAATGGCAAGGGGATTTTCTTTATTTGAGGAAGCACTGTTAGTTTTTGAGGCACAGGACCTGAACATAGAATGATACACAAAATTTGCAGCAGCCATTCAGAACACAATCCAGTGCTACAGTGTCATCTATGAGGAGGAAAAAAGAGCTACTACCCAGTGATAGCTACTACTATCATTTTTTCAAGAGGGCAGATAGAATTGAATCCAGCAAGGAACCAGAACCTGTGCCATGAACATCAGCCATGAGTGAAATTGTAGCTTGCCTTCCATCTCCTATTGCTGATGATCCTCCAGTTCTACCATCTCCCATCTCCTCTCCCTCTTCCATTCAGTAACTCTTCTTGCCTGTTCATTGGATACCAGCCCCTCTATGCCAGCTATTGTACTATCTACTGAACTTTTCAAGGTACTATACTGTAAGATTGAAAATGTTTTATTTTATGTTTGTTTGTTTATGTATTATTTGTGTGAAAGGTATTATAAACCTGTCACAGTACAGTACTATAAGCTGACTGTGTTAGCTGGGTACCTAGGTTAAATTTATTGGACTTATAAACAAATTGGACTTACACTCTCAGAGTGGAACTGGTTCATATGTAGGGGATTTACTGTAATTTAATACTTTGGCATATAATATATACCTTAATTTACAAGTATGAAAAATGAACTCTTGGTTAACACATAACTGATGATAGTTATTGGTACTGATACATTGACCTAAGGGGCCCAAATTCTTAACAAAGAAATCATCATGATAAGGATATGTTTAAAGGAGAGTGCAAATTCTGCGTATGAATAAGGTTGATAGAACATGGACTACATGGGTGATTTTTATCAATAATATTGCAATTCCAGTCCTTCCCTGGACATGAAAAATTTATATATTCAAGATAGTAAAGCATCTAACCAGCTGGAGTTCTAAAAGTGCCTAAAGAAGTTTTCTTAAAATAAATCATCCATTTATTTATTAAATGTATTTTTTTAATTTATTTATTTTTTGCCACAGAAACATCTTTATTGAAGAGAGTAGGGGTCATGCTGAGTTTGGAGACATGCAGTGAGGGACATTCGTGAGCTGCCCTTGGTTTCAGGGTCTGCCCTTGACCCCCTAGGTCTTCAGAATCTCCATCAGGCTCTTAGTCTGGCCAGGGTGCTGTGAAGTCCTTCAGTGCCAGTAACTTAGGTTTGGTGTTTTGGAACTGTGACCAGAATGTACATTGAAATGGGGGGTCCAGGATTTGGGATCCCTTCAAGGTCTTGGTGCCCCTCATGTATTAGAGATGTAGGCTTGAAGATCGGGGGCATTGTGGCTGCGGCTCTTGGAATTTTGGTGTCTAAAGATCCATGGACTCAGGGCATTGAAGTCCTCTGGTTTCCAGAGATGAGAATTCCTGTTTGTTGTCCCCTAGTGCCTACGAATAGGGCTTGAGGTGCCCCGGGAGCCCGGGATGCATATCTGGACCACAGTCTCCTCCATCCCAGGCACAAGGACCTCCATGACTGGGGTTTCCTAGAGGCTTGTATTTTTTAAATTTGGGATTCCTGGGGGATTTGGTGTTTCCATGATTTGGGGGTCTTGGGAGTTAGGGTTTTGGAGCCTTCTAGGGGTTGTGGGACTTGGGGACCCAGGAAAGTCTGGGACATGTACTCTGGGGTTTGGGATCCTCAGAGTCCCAGAATGGGGCCTTCAAATTTTGGGGTTCCCCAAAGGGGGAAATAATTACTTAAAAAATAGAGAATTTTCTGGGAGCCTGGCCAGCACAGGTGCTGTGGGCTGAATGGGGTGGGCTTCATACAAGGTACTGGGGGTTTCTTGAGGGTGCAGAGGACAGGAAGACTTGGTGGCCCTGTAATTAGCACTTCCAAGACTGTTTTGGGGCCTGTAACTTGGAGGGGACAGTGGGCTGGTTGATGTAGGTCTCTTCTTGAGGGGTAAGAGCAGGGTTTGTTTTTAATGGAGGGAGTCTCTGATTGCAGTGTAAGCGTTTGGGGGTGACCATGGGGGTCAAAATATCTTGAGGGGACTGATGTTAAATGTGAGTCTGTTACTCTGTTGCTTTAGAGGTGTTTCTTTCAAGGGGACTTGATGGGGGCATAGGGGGAATCTTTGTTAATAAGGAAGGGTTCTGAGCCAGTGACTCAGGAATGTTCTGCTGTAGAGCATTATGTAGAGAAAGTTACCGTCATTTGGGGTGATGTGGAAATCTGTTTTTGGGGGGTCTGATCTGAGGGGTTGGGACTAGCCTAAAGGTACTACACTCAGGGAATCTTTTTCTGGGTAACATAGGGTCTATATTTGGGGGGTTATCACGGGGGAATCTGTTAATAATGGGGCCTTAGTGATCGAGGGCTGGCTATTGGGTCTCTCTTCTGGATACATTACTGGGAAACGCTATCTCAAGTGACTAGGGGGCTCCTTGTGTCAGGAGATGCTAGAGGGGGCTCTGTGTCTCTGTGGAAAGTCCAGAGCCTCTAAGACTGCATCTCCGCCCTCAACATCCAGGGAAGCCAGCAGCAGAAGAGCAACCTAGAGATGGAGCTCTCTGATGTGATGTCCTTTGGGGTCCAGACTGTTGTGAAGGTGTTTTGGTCTGCATCATTGTCACTTGATTCACTTTTGGCTCCAAAACTGTCCCCAGGGGGGTTAGTGAATCCACCAATCCTCTGAATTCCAGATGCTGGTACAAAGACTCCATGCCGAGGGGAGCAGGTGAAGTACCAGACACTGAAGACAGAGCCATCGTGCTTGCTGATGGTCTAGCTGGATGCCATACCAGTAAACTGGGACAAAGTCTGGCTTCCCGCAGAAGTGCACAATCCCTTGCTTCTGGCCTGTGATGAGGACTTGGTCTCCAACATCAGCCTTGGCTCCCTCACGCTGCTGCAGGCCACCCAGAGTCAGGGCTGACGAGGGCCTCTTCTTACCTTTGTGTTCCCTGCGATCTTTGCCAGTGACTCGGGTGAAGTCCATCCAGGGAGTCCGAGGTGTGGAGGTGACAGATCAGGAAGGTGCGCCCACTGCCTTGGAGATCTTGGACAAAGAGGCAAAGCGACCCTGCTTGGGAGGGCAGATGAAGTACCTGACATCCCCAACACTGCCATCATTCTTGCCCTCAGGTTCATCAAGCTGCATGCCCACCCACCAGCCATTGGCAAACTCTGAGGTCTTGCAGAACTGTAGCTGTGGGTCTTCTGGCCATCCAGTAGCATGCAGTCTCCCAGGTGCAGGCCCAGTGTGCTGAGCATGGCATTGCCTGGGACGTTGTCATAGTTAGGTAGCGTGACTCTAGGGAGGGCGCAGGAGAGCGGCACAGCCTCCTCCAGTAGCGTCCACAGCTCCTTGGCCATCAGCACCCCTCGGCCTTGTCCAGGGATATGTCCATGGGACAACTCCTCTGGGACAACCTCCGCTGGCACAAGTCCCTTTCTGTTCCGAAGTGCCGGGTTGGCGCCATGTTCCAGCAAATTATTTGGCCGCGCCAAGCCCTGCAGCGATGTGCAGGGCTGAGCCATGGCTGAAGTCACTGCACTTGGAGTTCATCACTCGGGGCCGTACACCCTTCAGTAGCATGTGCACGAGACCGGGCACGTCGAAATAGGCTGAGTACTGAAGCATGTTCATGTTGGTCCAGCAGCTACACAAGATCACGTCTGCGCCCAGTGCCAGCAGCTGCTGCAAGAGGCGCACAGCCGTCGCGGGGAACTCGACTCTGTGGGCCCCAGCCTTGCAAGTATAATGGAGCAGTGTCATGTTAGGTCAGCCCATCACGTGGCAGCCTCATCGCAGAATCTCATTGCCAATGACATCGATCTTGTACTGGACTTGGGGCACCCACTGGTGCACAATGGTGAACAACTCAGCGATGGTGGTCTGCGGGTCATACAGAATCTCTTGAAAGGCAGGGTCGTTGGGGTCAAAGAAGGTGAAGGCATAGTCCTGGGGGTGGGGGGGGCGTGCTGAGGAGTAGGCTTCTGCCAGCGCTCCTGGGTGGGGCTGGGGGGCTCTGGGACAGGCTCATAGTCCTCCTCATCTTCTTCCTCCGCCCTGAGCGGTGGGGCCATGGGGGTGGGCCCTGTCTTAGTCATGGTCCTTAGTGGCCCTAAGGGGGCAGGTGCAGAGTTGGGGGTGGCCTTCAGGCAAATCCTCGGGTGAATGGGGCTGAAGACCAAAGCTGAAATCGGGGAAACTGGAGTAACTGGGTGTCGGTGTCTGGGGAAGTGATCGGGAAGAAAGAAACTGAGAGAAGGGAACGAGGCACAGAAGCAGACGGGAGATGGGGTGGAGAGGACTATTCAATGTATTTTTGAGCAGCAAGTAGTGCCAGGCACTGAGGTAAGTGCTGAGGACACAGTACAGAAAAGGCCTGAACCAGTGGAGCATAAGTGAGTGTAGATACTGCATCCCTATACTTGTTCAGGAAATGTTAGAGCAAGCAACTTTCAGCAACATACCTGGGCAAGGACAGAGGCCTTCTTAAAACCCTCTGAGTCACTGTTCACCCAATTCAACTTTGATTCCTTCTGTTGGTTTAGAAAATTGTTTATTGCCAATGTTATGCTAATGTTTTAGTGGCTGCTACTCTTTTGTTATATTTACTAGTTTGTTTTATTTTTATATTCTGTATATAAGTAATATCATACAGTATTTGTCTTTATCTGTCTGACTTATTTCACTAAACGTAATACTGTCCAAGTCCACCCACGTTACATGTATATTTTCAGCTAGTGTTTTTGTTACTTTTGGATATGTGCCCAGGAATGGAATTGTTAGATCATATGGTAGCTCTAATTTTAGTTTTTTGAGAAACCTCCATACTGTTTTCCA
The DNA here is from genome assembly GCF_964374135.1 of Grampus griseus. Taxonomy (NCBI): domain Eukaryota; kingdom Metazoa; phylum Chordata; class Mammalia; order Artiodactyla; family Delphinidae; genus Grampus; species Grampus griseus. Next base: position 45,523,873 of record NC_139004.1, on the reverse strand, counting down.
CAGTGGCTGCACCAATTTACATTCCCACCAACAGTGTACAAGGGTTCCCTTTTCTCCACATCATCACCAACATTTGTTATTTGTGTTCTTTCTGATGATAGCCATTCTGACAGGTGTGAGGTGATATCTCTTTGTGGTTTTGATTTGCATTTCCCTGAAGATGAATGATGTTGATTATGTTTTCATGTGCCTGTTGACCCTCTGTATGTCTTCTTTGGAAACATGTCTATTCAGTTCTTCTGCCCATTATTTAATCTGGTTGTTTGTTTTCTTGATGTAGATTTGTATGAGTAGTTTAAATATTTTGGATATTAACCCCTTATTTGTCATATCATTTGCAAATATTTCTCCCATTCAGTAGGATTTTGTGGCTGCTACTTTAAAATTTTGTTTTATTAAAAAAAGTTGAACTCTAAAGTGAAAAAAAAGTATTAACTGAGGAGAGCTATGTAAATATCTCATGAGAAAATCTCTCCTAGAAGTTCTCCTTTGTTTTCTCCCAAATGAAAATGCTGTGATGATTTCTTTTGAGTTATCTTTTAGTCAGGAAACAACAACCCACTCAGTCATGATAACTTTTTAAAAGTTATTTGAAAAGAGTATAAAATATGCTTTGCCTGCCTTTTGAAAAAATGTTATACTTTTATTGTGCTTGCAGCTTCTAGCTATCTCCACTATAATCACAAAAACTCATTGCATAGTATTCTTCCTGAATATTTAATCATATTAGAATAGAGTAGTCCTAAAACATAATTAAAGTGCTACTTTTTCAAACAGTGTATTAGAGGAGAGCAGAATTGTTTGCCAGATGGGAAAGGTGAATCTGGCACAGAAGGTGAGCAAAAGTGAGCTAGAATGAGAGTATCCAGCTACGGTGAAGGATGCTGAGTGAAAATTCCAGCTACTGAATACCTAAGAAAGGAAAAGAAGAGAGAGTTGATAAAAAACTTTAGTTCCATGGTCAGTAACTGAAGAAATAGACTTGTTGTGGTATATGAGTGCAATACAGTAAAAGAAGTATTTGAAAAAAATATGTCAAAATATGATGTGAAAGTTTCTAAGTAGCCTCGTGAAATAAATCAGAATTGCAAAGTGAAAGAACACAGATTTAGGGTTTGAAGACCTGGATGCTGTCCTTTATTGCCTTGCTTCATTGTTCTTGCCTCAATGGGAACCGCCTGTTGGATTGTTCAGCTGGGTTTCCCTTTCTCAATTTGTAAGGTCTTTCAAATGGATGGTAAATGGTGTTTGCCTATCTGCAAAGTGGATTTTTTTTCAGCATTCAAAAAGTTCTTGTGCTCGAGCCTCTTTGTAAGGGGCAAACCTCTAAGCAAGGAAGACTTGGATTGCTCTGGTGGGCATGCAGGGGGTGGCAGGCTGGGCTGACCCTCTGAAGGGGGAATGGGACATCTCTCTATTCTCAGGCTTCCCCCAGGACTCAATCCCACAGGACATCTGTATAGCTATCCTCAAGGGCACTAGAGTCAACTGCATCAGGCAGTCCCTCTCTCCTTCCTCCACAAAATGAACATACACAGCGAGTAGTCAGAGTCAATCCAATTCTGCATGTTGCTGAAGGGATTCACTGCAGGAAGCCACCAGATGCTCTCAGCCATCAGGGCATTGATGGTCCTTTTCTAAGGCTCCTTTCAGGGCTTGGATATCCACCCTCCCTAACGCTGCATCTCAAAGGTTAAAAGTAATGCCTGCTTTCTTGGAATCACGTCCAACATCAGATAGTTTAAGACCCTTCAGCCTCCCTACCAAGATGCTTGTGTCTGTCAAGTCCTTTCATCAAAGACATGGAAGAAGCATTGGGTTGGCCAAAAAGTTCATTTGGGTTTTTCCGTAACTTCTCAGGGAAAAACCCAAATGAACTTTTGGCCAACCCAGTAGTGTCAAGAATTGGCATTCAGGTCATAATCTTTCCTCAGCCCCCTTCACCACTCATTTAAAACATTTATTCTGCAAACGCTGGTTGGGAGAAGGTAAACATTTAATTGTTCTATAAGAACAATGCTCTAGGATCCATTAGCATTAAGTCTGTTCTCTATAATGAAGGTTATCCTTTGATTTGTTTTTATCCCAATGAAAGAAATTGTAGGCTCTCAAGAGCGGAGATCAGCCAAAGGAACTTCAGTTTTCCTTTAGTACCTATGAAATGCAGGGTCAGGCAACATCTGGATACTATCTACAATGCTCCTGTCCTTTGCCTGAAAATGGGTTTTTTACTTTGTTCTAAAGATCCAGAGTACGAGCAAAGCTCATAGCACTCAGTGCTGGGGACAGAAGGTGATTGTTTCTACTGAAACTGTACAAACATAACATGGCCAGGGCCAGGAAGGGAGCATTTGGCACTCTTTTACTGCCTTTCTCGGTGAAGAAATAGATTATTATTAAATATGTTAACATTATATAGATTAAATAATCAAATATGCTTATTTGTTATATATTTGTTCCAGGTTCTAAGAATACAGTGAACAAGATAGCCCTCATTGAGCTTAGATACTAATGTGTGGGAAGAGATAAAAAAAAAAAAGCAAAGAAAGGAATAAACAAGCTCATTTCAGACAGTAATATGCTATGAAGAAAGGAATCAGGGCAACAACACTGAGGGCCTGGGGAAGCAGGTTTAGAGGGGACGTCAGTCACAGTCTCTCTGAAGAGGTAACAAAGGACTGAGATCTGAATGAGAAGGAGCCTGGAGCCCTGGTCTTCTAGGAGCTGTAACATAAGGCAATGAGCCAGGAAGGAGTTGAGCCTTTTTAAGGGACAGAGATAATGTCAGTGCATATATATCATGACTTTAGTGAACAGCAGAGAGAGTGATATGAGGTCAGATAAGCAGGCAGGGGCTGAATCATAGTGGTTCTTCTCGGCTTTATTCTAAACATAATAGAAGGCCTAGGCAGTATTTATCTGGACAGTGAAATAACCAGTTTTATATCTTAAAGGGAATATTAGGGACATAATAAGGAAAATAGATTAAAATGGAACTAGACTGGAAACGGGACAGGATTGGGACAGTGTTGAGCAGTGCACATACCAATGCTGTCGTCTGTGCTGCCACAGTGAGAGGGGAGGAGAGTGAGCGTGGACTCAAGGGTGATGCTTAGATTTCTGACTGTGCAAAGGATTTAATCGTGGTGTCGTCACTGAGATGGGAAAGATAGTGAATGTGAATTTCCTTCTTGTCTCTCTTCTTAAAAAGGAAAGCACCCTGTTTAATAAAAAATTTAAAAAGGCAAAAGACAAAGACAATCATAAAAAGGAAAATAAATACCTTTACATGAAGGTACCTAGGGATCAAAAATGAAGAGGTAGAAATTTGTTAGTTTGAGGTGAAAGAGAACAATCCAGGAAGATTTCCATGTATAAAGTGATGAAGCCATGACAGAAAATTGATAGGGTTAGGGAACAGCTAATAATCCAGTTTTCCTAAAGCATCACATCTGAGGTGGACAGTAAACAGTGTGTGGATGGAACACAGATTGGGATGCAGGGCTTGTGTTCTCAAGACAGTGAGCACTCACAGGATGACCTCACCAAGCATTGGCTTTGGAGAGACACTCAGGTATGTGGACGAGGGATCTGAGTCAGGGGTATGCTACTTAGCTGTTCTACTAAAACCTGATCATGGTAAGATCTTTCATAGCAGTCCAGACGTGAGACAAGAAAGGTTGAATGAGGGCAGAATTCAACTTTTGCTTTTAACTAGTTTTTGTCCCTTTGCACAAGCCATTCCTGGCCTTGTTTTCACATCTGGAAAATGAATAGGTAGTTGCAATCCAACTTGTGGAAAATGAACAACTTGATTAAAAAATGGACAAAATATATGAAAGATACTACACAAAAGAAGATATACAGGTTGCAAAGAAGCATATGAAAAGGTGATCAACAACCTGTGCCATTAAGCAAATGGTAGTTAAAATAATGAGATATGACCACACACCGATTAGAAAGGCAAAAATTCAAAACACTGACAACACCAAATAATAGCAAGGCTATGAAGCAGCAGAAACTCTTATTTATTGTTGGTAGGAATGCAAAATATGGTACGGCCACTTCAGAAGACAGTTCAGTAGTACCTTACAAAACTAAATTTACTCATCGTACAATCCAGCAATCATGCTCCTTGGTATTTACCCAAAGAGGTTGAAAATTAGTACGAATGTTTAGAGGAGCTGTATTCATAATTACCAAAATTTGGAGGCAACAAAGAAGTCCTTCAGTGGGTGAATGGGTAAATAAACTGGTATATCCTGACAGTTGAATATTATTCAGCGATTAAAAACTGTGAGCTATCAAGCCATGAATAGACATGGAGTGAAGTTAAATATATATTACTAAGTGAGACAAACCAATCTAAATAGATAGTATATGATTCCAATTATATGACATTCTGAAAAAGGCAAAACTATGGAGCCAGTAAAAGAATCAATGGTAGCCAAGGGCAGTGGGGAGGGAGGGATGAATAGGTGGGGCATAGAGGATTTTTAGGTCAGTGAAACTGTTCTGCATGATACAATAATGGTGGATACATGTCTTAGTCATTCAGGCTGCTATCACAGAATACTGAGTGGCCTATAAACAACAGAAATTTATTTCTCACAGTTCTATAAGTTAAGTCCAAGATCAAGGAGCTGTCATATTCAATGTCTGGTGAGGACCTACTTCTTGGTTCATAGATAAACTTCTTTTTCTCTGTGTTCTCAGGTGGCAGAAGGGGTGAGGGATCTCTGATGTCTCGAATAAGGGCTCAAATTTCATTTTATGAGGGCTCCACTCTCAAGATTTAATCACATCAAAGGTTCCTACCTCCTAATACCATTACATTGGAGGTTAGGATTTCAACATATGGATTTTAGGGGGACTCTATAGGAATACATGTCACTATGACTTTGTCAAAACTCTTAGAAAATATCCCCCACCAAGAGTGAGCCCTAATATAAACTATAGACTTTGGGTGATAATGATGCTTCAATGTAGGTTCATTAATTGTAACATCTGGTGGGGGATGGTGACAATGGGGGAGGCTATGCTTGGGGGGTGGGGGGCACAAGGTGTATGGGAAATCTGTGTACCTTCCTCTCACTTTTGTTGTGAACGTAAAACTGCTGTAAAAAATAAAGTTTATTTACAAAGGCAACCAGGATATGGCATGATGCTATGATATAAAGACCATTTTTATCGAATTGAAACAGCTCATGCAAGCTTAACAAATTCTGGTGCTATATAAGTATGTCTTTGCTCATCAGAGGTAGGAGGCTGCTAAAACCTCCTCTTTCTGGTCTGCCTGGTCCTATTCATGGCTCCCCAGTGAGTGATGAGGGTGGAAGCTCTATTACCCCCATTTATAGACTCACAGGTTAAGTAATGAATGTGAGGCAAATCACAAGCAGGAATTTAGTAGTAGAAAACGTTTTAAATGCCTCATATTTCTCATCTTTATCCCAGTTAACTTACTCCTTTTTTATTTTCCTCTTGTCTGAGATCCTGTCAGCCTAGGCCTACTCAGAAATTAAGCATGCTGGAATCAAACGAGCATAGATTTCTGAATCAGAACTCCAAGTCCCTTAGTCTACATACATTATTATAGGCTGTATGGGGGATGCCCTTCCAAATCCATGTGTTCTTTTTGAAAACAGAAAAGGCAGTCAAAGAATATCATTCTGCCCTTGTTGCTAAACTGGTATTATTGCTGTTGCTGTTGGTGGTGGTGATGAAGTTGAGTTTTTGACATGTGTGTAAAGTGTGTTACTGGTAGCTATCTGACTAAGGAACTGAGACTAGTGAAGCAAATGATTAGATAAATGTAGACATCAGATAGGCAGCTTTCTAGGCCTAAAGACAGACATTCTGAGCTCTAGTTTGGATTCTGTCTGTGTGACATTACAAAAATCAACTTTCCTCTGTCTACTACCTATTTTCTTATCCATAAGTGGAGTAACAGAAAACCTGACACCACTTCTGGAGATCTGAAGAAAACTCAAACTACTCTAGGTAGTGAGCCTCTAGGTAACCACATTTTACATGCATGTGTGTCTGTTATGTGTACATTAGAAAGAGAACAAAAACTGAGGGAAAAGGATCAGGTAAAGGGAAAAGCAGAACATAGAGCAGCCTGATATTCATATGAAATATGTTATTGTGCAGAAATTTTAAAACATACAGAAGACATCTAAAGGAGTCAGGAAAGAGTTAGCAAGAACAACAGAAGTGTGACTCAGGGCACAGAGAAATGGGGTTGAGTAGCTCACATTATAACAAAATGGGCAAAAAATGATAGCATAGTCATTGTCGGTATGTTGGAAATTGACTTACAAAGCTTGATGAGATCTAAGTTCACAGTGTGAATAGATAAAACTGTTATGTCAAAATTATTCATGTAAACCATCTAGCTCATAAGATCTTTTTTTTCCAATTCTTATGAACTGGCTAGTTTGGGCATAACTTCTATTTGTAAAATCATGACTACAACATGATCTTTCATTAATGTCTCCCTTCTGAAAGGTAGTCTTTTGTCTAATTTCCTCATTTCAAATTATTTCCAGCCAGGTTCACTGGCTTAAAATCTAAAAAATAATAACCACCAAATAGTCACACCTTTCCAAAGTTTGAAAACCACTGGCTTATGTATGAGATAAGGAGAAAAGACCTACCCTCTGTCTGCAGGAGCTGTAAGATCCCATACTTTCACATGGGGCCCAGCTCTGACTGTTTCAGAGGATAACGGGGTGAAATATCAGTTTAGTGCCTTTCTCTCCCCTTTTACAATTCTAAGAGTAGTGTGAGAAAATCTGTTTTTATGTATTTGACTTGGAATAAAAATAATTTCCTATTTTAAAAAAATAATACAATACATCAAGAGCTTAAAGGAGATATAACACATTGGCATTACTGTACAATGGTAGGATTTAGGTTGTTTAATTTCATGATAAAAAAAATTTAGGGGACATGCCAATTTTATGAAGAGTTTAGTTTTAAAACTGTGAGCAAAAAATAAAATTATCTGTATAGAACTCTGGAGACACTACTTTATGTAGCAATTATTATTGTGAATGTGTGGTCCCATTGCCTGGGTCAGATTCAGGCATTGGTGCTTATTATCTGTGTGGCTTAATGTAAGCGCTCAAGGCCATGAATTCTCTTATTGATAAAATTAAATTACCAATAGTAATAAACAAAACAGTATGGCTGGTTGGATGATTAAATAAATAAACATATGTAAGTTGCTTAAGATAATGCCTCACACACAGGGAGCACATATTAAATGTTAGCTATTGTTTTTCCCATGCAGATTACAGGATCTCCAATTCTGATATATTATCTATTTGAAATCATCAGGCAAGTCTGTTATATCCACCTTATTTTATTTCTTTGAAGAATTTTAGTTAAAAGAGAAATCTTCAAGTGTTAAATGTACATGAATACATTTTATCCTACATTTTTCTAAAGTAGTAAAGACTCTCAGGACAATACTAAATTATGAAATATGAAAAACTTGCTATTGACTATTTATCCTTGAAAAGTTAAGGCCTTGGGTGAAAATGTGTTATAGAAAAACCCTGATTTGATGAATTAAGGAAGATTCAGAACCATGAATCAGTGTTGAGCTGCTTTTTTTGTATGGTACATTTAACTAGCAGTCAAGTCTGAAGCCAGCTTTGACTGAATATCTGGAAAAGATATAATCCTAAAAAGTCTACAGCTAGAGCATATTTAGACTTAGTGATCATAATATCATTGGTATGAAATGAAGGTCTATGGAAGAACAATAAAACAAAAATACTGACTTTTAAAAGAAGGTTTTGTAGAAATGCAACTGGAAAGAGAAAAGTGAAATGCTTGTGATGAAATAGAAGACTCATTTAAATCACTCCATAAAAGCAAAAATTAATAAAATATCAACATAAGCCAAAATATTCAGGGAGTGTGAGGAGGGACATTACCCATCTTAAAATCAGATAATTTTTAATATAAAAGAAAACTAAAAAGGCCAAAAATTTTTAAAGAAAAGAAATACTTAAGACAAACGTTTTAAATTCAATTCATTTAGAAGAGATGTATAAATAAGGAAAACATAAGATATCAGTTCATTAGTTCAAATCAGTAGTCTCACTTCAAATTACATGGTAATATACTGGGTTAGTGAGCAACACAGGTCAAAGTTAGAGGATATGTTGAAGTTCTTCTAAATGTTCCTGCCATTTCTAGTGCCTTATTTTCATAACAAACGTTAAATTGTACCCATCTGCAAGTGTTCTTATATCATTTATCTATTAAGTAACTTCTCTTGCAATTCTATATAACAGTATATTCCATAAACTTCCCAAGTTTCATTACATACATATTAAAGTGGACTTCCTTATTAATTTTCTTTCAATATGTGTGTAAATATTTTAGCAAATTATATTGGACACTGATTGGCAACATTCTTGGGATTTTCAATTTATTCTTAATTTTTTTTAATTTTGAAAGCAACATTTGCTTAGTACAAAAAGTAATATGATACAAAGATAAGTAATGAAAAAGTTAATAAACTTTTCATGACATCTCTCCAGCACACCCTCCTGAAGGTTAAAAAATAGGATGGTGTTTATTTTCACTTTTTCCACTGTTCTTTTATTTTTTCTATTAAAAAAGAATTATAGTATTCATGTTGCTTGGAGAGCTTCTCTTTTAACTGAACAATATATCATGGTCAATCCTCATGGTCAATGAGACAGAACTCACTCTTTTTAGTAGCTAATTATTTTTCCATAGAATATGGAATATGCTATGTATATATGTATAATTTACTGATACATTTGACCTTTCTATTTATGGAAGTTTAAAAGCAGTCTGCTGCTTTGTGACTATAACTATGATAATTATTTTATTACATGGCCTTTATGTTGAAGTTAGATTCTCTGAAAAGGATTATTGTGTCAAATGATGTGGATTTATTTTTTATTGCCAGACTTTCCAAAATGGTTTGTATTAATTCACAGTTCAGCTAACAGGATATTAAAGTGTTTATTCCCCATAACTTTGCTAACGATAGTAAGTCATCATTTTTTAATTTGCTGTCTATATGGGTAAAAAAATTGTATCTCACGGTAAATATCTTCTTATTAGTCATCTGGATCTCTTTTCTGAATACCCTATTCACTTTTCTATCAGGTTATTTGTAAATATTAAGACTATTTGTAATAACTTCTGTTTCAAAGCATGATGGGATAACTGGGAGCAAATTTACCCTCCTGTCTGACAAAAACAAAAAAGTGGGAAATAATTTTTTAAAACTCCAACACTTTCAAAGTTGTGGAATGAAGGCAACTCAGGATCATCATCTTTGAGTGATGGGAAACAAATGAGGTAAGCCCTATGATTTACTGCCTTGAGAAAGTCTCCAAGCCATGACATAGGGAAGAAAAATTCAGGCAGAGCCCAGAAAACTTCCTGAGTTGCAGAGACATTGTTGAGGGTCCACGGAGACCAAGGTGGTTAGACAGAGTTTCCAGGAAAGAGTAATGAAGAGCTGCAAAATTAGACAACTCTGCAAATCTAAAGAGGATCCATTTTGAACATTCAACAGAGTCCTTTTCATTGCCTGTGTGAGAGGAAACTACCCAGGGCCAAGAAAAAAGCAACACCAGAAAAGACTAGAAGAAGCTGTTGATGTTGCTCACAGGGGATCAGGAGTGGAGACTGATCAACTACACTGTAAAGCTTCTAATCATGAGGATGCTGGGTCGGGTGCTGAGAGGGTCTTTCATCAGTGTGGGGAATGACTAGCCCTGGATTAAACAGCTCTTTGTAGTTGTCTGACAAATCTTAAAAGCAAGACACAGTAGGATCAATCTGTTTATAAGTAACAACTACATTCCAGAATAAAGTTCAACAATATATAGTAATAAAAACATAAAAATTCACAATGTCTAGCAACAATCTAAAATTACCAGGCAAGCAAAGAAGCAATAAGATATGATCAATAATCAGGAGAAAAATCAATGAATTGAAACTGATCCAGAACTGTTACAAATGTTAGAATTAGCTGTCAAAGGTTTTAAAATAGTTATTAAAACTGTATCCCATTTAATGAAACAGTTAAGTAGACCTAGTGGGGAGGCCTAACTTGAATTTCTAGAGATGAAAATCACAATGCGTGAAATGAAAACTACACTGGATAGGATCATAACAGATTAGATCCTGCAGAAAAAAGATAAATGAACTTGAAAAGATGGCAACAGAAACTGTCTAAAATAAACACCAGAGATAAATAAGAATTAGAAAAAAAGGAACAGAAAAAAAGAGAACGTGAGTTACTAATATCAGAATCAAGAGAGGTCATATCAGTATAGATCTTATAGATATTAAACATAATAAGGAAATATTATGACCAACTTTATGGCAATAAATTCAACAACCTAGATAAAGTGGATAAATTCTTTGAAAGACAAAAGCTGCCAAAATTCACTCAAGATGATATAGATAATAATTTTTCTTTTCACAAAGAAAAATTCATTCTTGGATGACTTCATTGATGAAATTAACCAAGTGTTTACAAAAGAAATATTACTAGTCCTCCACAAAGTCTTTCAGAAATTTGAAGAGCATAGGATATTTGTCTGACCAAAAAATAAAATAAGCCTCAGCAAAATAAGAATAGAAGCAAACTTTCTTAACCTGATAAAAAAGATCTATGTAAAACCTACAACTAATATCATATTAATGATGAAAGACTGAATTATTCTGCCTCAAATCAGGGAAAAGGCAAGCCTGCTCGCATCGCTACTACCTAACACAATATTGGAAGTTCTGGCTAATGAAACAGGACAAGGAAAAAAAAAAGACATCCAAATTAGATAAAATGCTTTTGTTCACAGATGACGTATTTGTCTATGTAAGGAATCTAATGGAATTTACTAAAAAGTTAGTAGAAGCCATTAATGAACAAACTCAGGAATTCTGTAAGATATAGAATACATATAAAATAAATTATATTTTATGTACTCACAATGAATAATTAGAAATTAAAAATATAAAAACATATCCTTTATAATAGCATCAAAATATGAAATAGAGATACTCTTGTAAAAGATGTAAAAGACCTTTACACTGAAATTTATAAAGCTGATGAGAGAAATTAAGGAAAATCTAAATAAATGGAGAGATAAACCATGTCATGGGTTGGAAGGCTCAATAATATTACATGGTCAATTCTCCTCAAATGAGCTTATTTCTTTAATGAGATCTAATTTATAGTGTCATTCTGGGGACAGTAAGTGGGCCATGGGGATCGGTGGGAGGAAGAGATTTTTTACAAAGAGCCATAAGGAAACTTTTGGAGTGATGGAGATATTAATTATTTTGAGTGCAGTGATTGTTTCACAGATGTATACATATGCCAAAATATCAAATTGTCCACTTTAAGTAGGTACAATTTTTTTAACAATCATATTATATTTGATACAAATTTTATATATTTCTTTTTTATTATGAATTTTAATCGTTAAACTGTAATGAACATTATAATTTTTGAAGTCTAAGAATGGTCTTCAGATTTTATTTATGACATCTTTTATTTTATTGTTATATAGATAAATGTGTCTAGTCAGATAAACATCTTTTATCATAAAATCTAGGACTTGGGTTGTATTAAAATGTCAAAAACTAAGGTTATGTAAATATTATCTCATATTCTATTTAATATTATTTATGTTAATTTAGATTTTATTCAATTTAGAATTTATTAGTTTATTAATTTATTAATTCTAAGTAGTTAAAGATATGTTAATTATACATCATTTATTATAAGTAATGGTTGTACAGAAATACATGTTAAAACTTGGAACATAATAGTTAAGCTTAATTATCCTTGCATTTCTTTTTTTATTAATCAATTAAATCATTTATTCAGTATTTATTGAGAGGCTGTAATGTATCAGTATAGGAATTCAGGAGTGAACTAAATTGACAAAAATCCTTGCCTGAAGTGAGCTAAAATTTTGGTGTTGGGGAGTGATGGGCAAAAAATAAAAAAGTAAAAAAATAATATTTGATGAAATGCTGTATTAAATATTAAATTTGTGATGATATTGCTATATTAAGAATATGTGATGATATGTGCTATATGAAAAAATATAACAAGAAAAAGAACCAGAAAATGCTGGAGAAGGTGGTAGTGATCTCAATTTTTAAATAGGGTCAACTCAGGAAAAGTCTTGTGAAGTTACTTGTGAGCTAAGACTTACGGGGGTGAATGGAGAGGTCTGGGGGAAGAGCTTTAGGGAAGTGGAGAGAGCAAAGGCAAAGGTTTTGTGGTGGGTGTATGCCTGCCCTGTTTGTGAACATGAGAAAAGCCAGTGTGGCTAGAGCTCCCAGTAAGCTAGGAGTCTTTGGGGATTTTTAAACAGAAGAGTGCCAAGACATGACATATGATTCAAAGGGATCACTAGATGTGTTGTGCTGAGAATAGGCAATAAGCAGGATGGAGACCCACAGAGGACTAGGCAAAGCAGTTAGAGGCTTGTTTATTGTAGCCTAGAAACATGGTACCCAGAAAAATTAGGCATGTGGGAAAGAAGCCAAACAAGGAGGAACACCTCTTTCCATGTGTTCAACACCACTCAGCGTTTTTCTGTATAATCGCAATTAGACCACTCTACAGACCTCCATACTGGTAACTGGGTAGGGTGGTCATTAATAGAATTGATTAAATAAACCACGACCATGATAAGGGCTTGGGTTTAAAACTGCTAATAGTAACATTAAGCCATTTAATCCTTTCACTTAAATTAACATCTTTTTTATAAAGTGGTGCCCCAAACAACATTCAGGCTTGTAACTGAGTTGGTTGATATTAGTAAATACTTGCAAAATTAGTTTGGTAGAAGAGTGACCACTAAGATTTCCAACTAAAGGTAGAACAGTTGAATGGTGCTGCTTCACAGGTATATGCTGTACGCAGTCGTTTGCAACATGCTTTAAATAACTACTTAAGAGTGATTACGTCATCCAATTTACATTGGTATTTGTACAATCCATACTTTCTGAAAAGAGAAATAGGATTAAAAATTAGTGCCATTGAAGTGTTAAGGAATAATAACTAATTTGTAAAAATGTATTGAGCACATATTATGTGCCAATAATGATGAGATTTCTTGTAGTTACAAAGATAAATATTATCTTTTCTTCAAGGAATTCATAGTTTTGTGGAGTAATAAAATTTCTAATAGGGATAAGCACATGAATATTACTCAGAATATTTATTGAGCACTCACTGTGTGCTGGACATTTTGTTTTGCATGTATTATATCTTCAATTTTACATACCTATAAAGTAGGCAGTAATGTCATTGCCATTTTAAGAATGAGAAAACTGACACAGATTAAATGACATGTCTATAGACACAGGGAGTATAAAAAATTATGAAAAATTTTTCATATAGAAATAATTATAAAAAGTGTTTTGGTGTTATAAAAATGTACTGTGGGTTTATAGAAGGAGGTCCAAGGGTATGCGGGAAGCATAGCAGAAAAAGAAAGTAATGTGTGGTTCCGATTCTGGGTGACAGAAAAGAGACCACATGACAAAAAGAACCATAAACGCAAAGGGACATGTATTTTTTTTTAAAAAAAGAACTGTGTGAGAGGCATTAATCTTTGCTGGTATGGGGGTGGGTAAGCTTAGGAGGAACAGGGCCTGAGTTTGGTAAGTAGTTTGAAAGCAGATTGTGAAAGTACCTTTCTTAGGAATTTGAAACTGGTCGTGTAGACAGGGGAGTTTCTAAGAGTTTTATAGTAGAATACAAGTGCTTTAGAAAGACAGTGCAGTGAAAGGGCATAGAATCCTCTCCTGAGTTAGTAACTGTATAATATGATGATAGTGGAAAGCAAGCAAGGGAAAGTTTGGAGAACAAGTTTGGAAACACAAACCAGGAGACTTATGCCACCAGACAAAGGCTCAAGTCCAGATCTGTGCACTCAAGAGCTGCAGCAAATTCTGGTATGATCTGGGCCAGAGACCATCTTTGAGGGGTCTCATGAGGCAGCCAGGATTTGGGATTATTTGTCATGGAAATTCTTGGTAAAAGGTGGATGGGCACTGAGTCTTTTGAAACTCAGGAGAGAATTTGAAGCAAGATGTTTTGGTGTCATCAGCAAACTGGTGGGATCAGGCAGGAGAGTGAAGAATGTTGTCCAGGAAGAACAGCTGGATTCTTCTTCTTATTTCTTAAAGTCATCTCCCATGTCTGTATAATGGAAAGTTGTGGGACAGAATTTCAAACCAGTCTCTGGCTTCCTGACTTCATTCATCACCTCCTTCATCCTTAACATCCATCATCTTTTTCCAGGAGCAGTATCTATTTGACCCAATGTAGCTCAAAAGAAGCTGCCTAAGATTTGGAATATGATAGACTTTACATTACTGACTTTGTCATGAATAACTGGGCAAACAGGGAAGTGTGCTTAAAGTTTAGAGAAAACAACAAGAAAAAGTAAAACAAAAATAATAAAAATATAGCCTACCTTATAGAGTCTTTAGGAAGATAAGTAATAAACATAAAGCACTAAGTAGGCACATGAAAAGTCTGTAGACTTACTTTACAGTAAGTATCGAATAACTACTATATGCTAAATATTGAGGTTATAGTTACAAGCAAGTCACCTTTTTTACCCCTAAGAAACATAAAAATCTCAATTATAAGCTGCTCTACAAAACATTAAAGAAGTTATATCAATTTTATTCACTAAAATTTGAGAATTATACTCAACTGGGTACTGACAACTTCAGAATAGTACTGCCTGTTACTCAGAGGATTATAAAGAATAGAAAACATCTCCTTCTTTTAAGTCTCCAAGCCAACTATCTCAGGGCTATCACATTTTAAAATAAATAGAATTACGACATTCTCCCACCTCAAAAGCAAAAGTTAAGAATTGATTGCCCAAACAGCCCAATCTGTCCTGTTAACACTCTAACAATTTGGTGGTCCAAGGGTGACCACATTCATAATCCATCACTTTGAAAACACAGGTTGATTCAACTCACAATAAATAGATGAAAATATGCTGTAAAGCATAAACTGTATGATGTACATCTGTTGCTCAGATATAGAATAACAAAAGGATGAGATATTTATTTCATATATTACAGCTGAGTTTTGCAATTAACTATAAAATTGTAGCATGTGATAGTTCTGTATCTACAAATAAAATAGACTATGAGAGCAAATAATTATTAGAATTTGTTTCACAAATGTAGAGATTGACACCATTGACCTTTCCCCTCTGAGCTCCACCCAATCTTGGATACTCCCTACGCCAAAGTGCTTTCCAGCATCAAAGGAGATGCTGGCAGGGTTCTACTCACTGCTTGCACAGGTGAGCAAACCATGTACTTGTGTTTATCTCAGTGTATAAAATGCAAAAATTTCCACAGAAAAATGGAAGTTTCCAATAGAAAACAATATGATTGTTACCAATTTACATTTTGATTGCCTATTCAAATTCAGTATATAATACAGCAATTCTTTTTGGCTTCTATATTCAAATTTATACTTAGTATTTGTAGTCCCTGGAACTTATTTAGTGTAAAGTGTCAAGCAAAGCTGAATGAATTCTCTGGACTTCCCTGGTGGCACAGTGGTTAGGAATCCGCCTACCAATGCAGGGGACATGGGTTCGAGCCCTGTTCCGGGAAGATCCCACATGCTGCGGCACAACTAAGACCATGTGCCACAACTACTGAGCCTGCATGCTACAACTACTGAAGCCCATGAGCCTTGAGCCCATGATCTGCAACAAGAGAAGCCACCACAGTGAGAAGCCTCTGCACTGCAACGAAAAGTAGTCCCCACTCACCACAACTAGAGAAAGACTGCACACAGTAATGAAGACCCTACACAGCCAATAAATAAATAAATTTATTTTAAAAATATAAAATTGCTATGTGGAGACAGGTTAGTGAAGAGGAAATATGAGTCTGCTATTTGTATAATTCTCTATCTGTTGAGGCATGAGTATTTTAAATTCTGAACTATTCATACTGTTATTCACAATGGCCAAATATCTCATACAATTACTTCATTTATTTTATTTAATATGATTTTACTCACAATATATTTTCTAACATATCTTAAGATCATATAAACATAATAAATATGCATTTTAGTGGGGGGATACAATATGACATGGATTTAACAGAGGACTACATGCCTGTCATTATATATTTGTACTGTAGGAAGAACAATTATTCAAACAGGCACATATATTTTGTTAGGTTCTATCATACTTGATATTTCTACCCATATTTTATGGCAAAGGTAATTTATGATCTATACCTTATTTATAACTGAAAAATAGATTTCATGATGTTTTAGAAAGATTCTAAAACTAGGATTGTTTGTTGGGCCATAATATCGATTTTCTGTCTGATTCTCTTTTCCATGTTACCACTATTTCTAAAGACTACTGGCAACTCTTTGGTAGTGAAATGTGAAAGTAAATAGTGCTACTTATTGCAAAATATTTTATTTTAACAATTGCATAAAAATTACAAGTCTGCTACAAGCAAATATATTTCCTCTAAAGGTGGCTGAAAAAGGATCCAAATAAGGCAATGATCCTTTTTCAATCTATGGGAAGGTTGGATACAGTGCATTTTTGCTCCTGTGTGGTTCTCTATGTCACCAAAAATAGAGTGGGAAGAAGTGCTAATATAGGAAGCCATAAAGAAAATAATCATAG
The DNA here is from genome assembly GCF_964374135.1 of Grampus griseus. NCBI lineage: Eukaryota > Metazoa > Chordata > Mammalia > Artiodactyla > Delphinidae > Grampus > Grampus griseus. The sequence continues at coordinate 45,507,137 of NC_139004.1, read as the reverse complement.
GGGGTTAGAAACTAGAGCTCAGGAGTTTGTCATTTTATTAGAATAACATGTGTCAGCTCTGTGTTTAAGTATGTAACAACTTTCCCATCTGTCATCAAATTATACCTTAGTGAATATTGATGTTTTATCATATGTAGTTTTAATAGTTAATATACAAATTTAAGTATTGGCCAACATTATTCTTTCTGTTTGTTTATATCTAGGAGGTATTATTATTATTATTATTATTATTATTTTGCGTTACGCGGGCCTCTCACTGTTGTGGCCTCTCCCGTTGTGGAACACAGGCTCCGGACGCGCAGGCTCAGCGGCCATAGTTCACAGGCCCAGCCACTCCGCGGCATGTGGTATCTTCCCAGACCGGGGCACGAACTCCTGTTCCCTGCATCGGCAGGCAGACTCTCAACCACTGCGCCACCAGGGAAGCCCCTATTTTTTAAATATTCTAGAATAATCGTATTTTTGCCATCCTCACTAAATCAAACTTTTACAAAGTAATGTAAATTCTAAGTGCCAATAACATTTAATTTCTGTTGTGGTTTGGATGTCTTATACACATCATTTTGTGATATCCAATTGTATTTGTTATTTTTAAAAGTGTTGAAAGTAAGTTTTAAAATTAATCTTAAATGTTAAAAATATGTACCCTATTGATGTCATATTTTATCTGACTCGAGTGATTGTAAAGTTTTTTCTTTCAAGTAATTATCAGAAAAACAACTTTGGAAGAAGATTCTAATTTTACTGTAGTTACAGCTTACAAGAAAGTCCTTCAGATTGATTCCTCATAGCTGTCTTTAACATGTGTGGCTCTAGGCCAATATCAAAAGCTAACATCAGTTTTTCTACCTGCATGAATTTGGCTTAGGAAACATTTTACCTAATTTCTATCACTTAGTCATGTTAATAGCAATATAACATGAGTCTGCCCAAAGGCCATTTTCTACCATCTGGATACCTGAGGGTTATTAACACCCCTCAATCATTCACGTTCAACTTACTGAAAGTGAGATACGGGGAATATTTCAGAAAGTTGGAATGCCTCACAAGGAGAGAGAAAATTACTCACTCAAAGTGGATTAATTTATCAAGACTCCTTGATGTTGCTAAGTTCTTGAATGTTATCAAGAAATATTTCAAAACCACACTGTGAACACAAATTTGATGACAAGCAGAAAACTAACAGTCTAAAAAGAATGTAACTGTCCTTTAACAAATATTTAAACACATTAACCTACATTTACTATAAATAGATATATCTTCAAAATTGTTGGATGAAGCTGTTATTTGTATTAACTTTTTGCATGAATTTAAACATCATTTCTCTGGGATTTTTGGTCTTCTCATCCACTAAATAAAGATCAAGACTATTTGACTTCTTAACCCTCTCCTCCCCAAATCTAACATCCTATAGCTTGACATTTATACTTGTAAAGGCAATGAACAAAGAAGTGTTGAGAAACAGCCAGGTTCTTATAATTGGCAATTCTTATACGAAATGCTAAAAGAGAGTAATTTCACCATTGTGTGCCCATGTGGACTTTCTGAACGAATTGACAGGTGATAATGGACTCCATAAAACCCCTAAAGGAAGATGACTAGTGACTGTAAGTTTAATGAGAATATGTAGAGAGAGAAAAAAAGGAGAATCATAATGAAAGCAAGTGAAGGGGTAGTTAACTTAAGCAAGTTAGTTCATGAGTTGCCTGGAGGAAGCTAAGTACCAGGTTTCAGTAGTTTTGCTTCATTTCAGTGTTAAACTTAAAAAGATCAAAGAAAGAGCATTCAAAATTAACACATGCAATTTTCTCACTCAGGTGGATAGAAATAATCTCTGACAACTTTTGTTTCAAAGAAACTATTCTTTTGCATATCTGAAATATATACCTCTCAATTTTACATAATAATATGAATCACCAAATAATTCAATCTTACTGCACACAAACAAAAAAATATTTTTCTTTATAATGGTGAAAATATACTCTAAAAATTACTAAAACTTTTGCCTAGAATACCACCCATATGGATCTTCATTGGAAATCACTATAAGAAAATATGGTTTGATTCCTTTATATATTATCATATAACAGGGGTAAAGTTTGATATAAAGCTTATGGTCACAAATACATAAGCTTTTGATAGCCATTTGCTGAAATTTTCAAGGAACTGAACTTTTTATAAAGGTTGAAAGTTTTATAAAGGCCAAAATAATAATACTACCCAAAAAACCAAAATATCTGAATGTTGGACTTAAAAACTTTTATTTGGAGAAGGATCTATATATCTATGAGGATTTGTATATAAATAGATACATAGATTTTATATAAAATCAAAGAAGTTGATTTAAGCATTTTTATATGCTCACCTTTCTAGCAATAGTTTTAAATATTAAAATTTCATGCTTTTGAGAGAACATTGCAGACTAACCAATTCTTGAATCTTACAAAAAAGTGAGATATCCCACTGGTATAAGCCATCATATACTGGTCACAATTGCTTCTCAAGGACATACAGAAACATATCTAACAAGTACCACCTAATTAAAGAGGAAGGTTCTCTTTTCTCTATAAATTGTGCAGTCCTGCGTAGAATGGATATATTTATTGAAATTTATTCTTGACTTTACAAAGGTAATTTTTCTTGATTAATAGAAAGCTGATTAAGAATCCCAGAATTTATTGTCTTAGAAAATAAAATAATTTTAATTTCAAGTTTCCAAAGGCTGTGTTTCCATATATATATATATATATATATATATATATATATATATATATATATATATATATATATATAGAAATGCCCTCAGAATTCTCAAATTGGGTGATAGAAACTTGGAATTCAGTAATTCTTTCAGATTTACTGGAGCAAAGATTCAGGAGATTGAGAAAAATCATAGAAGATTGAGTAAACTCTCATGGGCATATCATATCTCTCTTTCTTTTGTTTCCTAAGATCATATTTTTTCATTAAAGTAATTTAGGTAGACTCTTGAAAACTGAGGCTAATGAACAGACCTCTGAAGAGAGGACATGAGATAATACATGTTGCCTGAGATTCATGATCCCTGGAACTAAGCAAAAAATCAGTGGATTTTGAATGAGAGATGTTTATAAAGTTTATTTATCCTTCTTTTGCCTATTGCCATTGTCAGTCTCACCTCTGTCAATTTTGTTCTCAGCTAGCAATAGGACAAGATAGGAAGGGAGATAATGGTTGAGAAGTATCCAGGTAGCAGAAGATTAACTCTGTGGGGATCAGCAAAGAAAAGAGGTGAGAGAAAGTGCAGAAGCAACTGGAGAAAGGCAGATTATATGTCTAAACAGGGAGTTCTTCAGAGGCTGTTCTTGCACAACACATTGTGTTGTAGACTCTCAGAATAGCCAAGAATGATTAATATTTTATTACCTAAAAATATACATTCACAGAATATGATACCTGAGGTTTTACAATACCATAATAGTAATTAGCACATTATTCTGCAAAGTGGGAGCAAATTCCCTAAGTAAAATTGTTTGGTTCAATGTTGCTAAATCCTCAATATTATTCATATTCTGAACAGTGCGTTAAGATTGAATGAACCATGATACACCACATTAAAAAAACAAAGGATAAAAACCATATGATATCTCAATATATGCAGAAAGAGCATTTGACAAAATTCAACACCCATTTATGATAAAAATTCTCAATAAAGTGTGTGTAGCAGGAACATATAATTATGTTTAACACAATAAAGGCCATATATGACAAACCCACAGCTAACATCATACTCAATGGTGAAAACCTAAAGCTCTTCCTTTAAGATCCAGCACAAGACAAAGATGTCCACTCTTGCTGTTTCTATTTAACATAGTATCGGCAGTCCTAGCCATGATAATTAGATGAGAATAAGAAATAAAAGTCATGCAAATTGGAAAGGAAGAAGTAAAACTGTTACTATTAACAGATGACTTGATACTACATATATGGGAAATCTTAAAGATTGCACCAAAAAAGCTACTAGAACTAATAAATGAATTCAGTAAATTTGCAGGACACAAAACTAATATACAATCTGTTGCATTGATATACACTAATAACAAACTGTCAGAAAGAGAGATTAAGAAAATAATCCCATTTATAATTGCATCAATAAGAATAAAATAACTAGGAATAAATTTAATCAAGAAGGTGTAAGGCTTATAGTATGAAAACTAAGAAATTGATTAAAGAAATTAAAGAGGGGTTTCACTGGTGGCACAGTGGTTCAGAGTCGACCTGCCAATGCAGGGGACATGGGTTCGTGCCCCAGTCCGGGAAGATCCCACATGCTGTGGAGCGGCTAGGCCCGTGAGCCATGGCCACTGAGCCTGCACGTCTGGAGCCTATGCTCCACAATGGAAGAGGTCACAACAGTGAGAGGCCCACGTACCACAAAAAAAAAAAGAAATTAAAGAGAACAAAAATAAACAGAACGTTATACCATGTTCATGGATAGAAAAATTAGCATTGTTAAAAAGTCCATACTACCTAAAGCAATCTACAGATTCAGTGTCATCCCTACCAAAATACCAATGGCATTTTTCTCAGAACTGGAAAAACTAATCCTAAAATTTGTATGGAATCACCGAAGACCCCAAATAGCCAAAGCAATCTTGAGAAAGAACAAAACTGGAGGTATCACACTCCTTGACTTCAAACTATACTACAAAGCTATATACTAATCAAAACAGTATGGGACTGGCACAAAACAGACACATATATTAATGGTGAATAGAGAGCCCAGACAAAAACCCAGGCTCATATGGACAATTAATCTATGACAAAGGAGGCAAGAATATACAATACAATGGGGAAAAGAGTTTCTTCAGAAAATGGTGTTGGGAAAACTGGACAGCTATATGCAAAAGAATGAATCTGAATCACTATCTTACACCATATGCAAAAGTAAACTCAAGATGGATTAGAAACTTGAATGTAAGACCTGAAAATATAGAACTACAAGGAGAAAACATAGGCAGTAAGCAATCTGACATTAGTCTTAGTATTTTTTTGGCTCTGTCTCCTCAGGCAAGGGAAACAAAAGCAAAAATAAGCAAATGGGACCTAATCAAACTAAAAAGCTTTTGCACAGTGAAGGAAACAATCAATGAAACAAAAAGTCTGCCTATGAATGAGAAAACACATTTGCAAATTATATACCCAATAAGGGATTAGTATCCAGAATATATAAAGAAATCATACAACTCATCAACAAAAAACAATCTGATTAGAATATGGGCAGAGGACTTAAATAGACATTTTTCCAAAGAAGACATAGAGATGGCCAACAGGCACATGAAAAGATGCTCAACATCACTCATTATTAGAAAAATGCAAATAAAAATCACAATAAAATATTAACTCACCCCTGTCAGAATAGCTATTATCAAAAAGACAAATATAAGTGTTGGTGAGGATATAGAGAAAATGAACACTCCTTCACTGCTGGTGGGAAAATAAATAGTGCAGCCACTATAGAAAACAGTATGGAGGGTCCTCAAAAAATTAAAAATAGAACTACCATATGATCCAGCAACTCCACTCCTGGGTATTTAACCAAAGAAAACAAAACCACTAATTCAAAAATATATATGCACCCTTATATTCACTGCAGCATTATTTACAATAGCCGAGATATGGAAGCAGTCTTAGTTCCTATCAATAGATAGTTGGATAAAAGAAGATATATATATATATATATAATGGAATATTACTCAGCCATAAAAAAGGATGAAATCTTGCCATTTGTAACAACATGGATGGATCTAGAGGGTATTTTGCTAAGTAAAATAAGTATTTTGCTAAGTAAAATAAGATTTCACTTATACATGGACTCTAAAAATCAAGCAAATTTGATACAAACACTATGGAAAACAGTATGGAGGTTCCTTTAAAAAAACTAAAAATAGAACTACATTTCTAAATGCAGAACTAAATTCTTTCTCAGTTGCTTTCAAATAGTGCAGAAGATTGTATTAAAGTCAAGCCTATCCTAAAATGCTTTAAGCCAATTTTTTTAACTTAAAGAGAAAAAAAATAAATACTGTGTGAATCAAATCCTAACAAGAATAAAAAATTCACTTAAATGGTTCACATGAACAGATTTTAATGAAAAGGCTATTTGGAGATGCATGGGCTGGAGAGGATAAGCCATTCTGAATCCAGCAACATGGCAAGATATGATCATCACTGATACTGAAGGAGCAGGGGAGGAAGTAGCTACAGGGATGTTGAAACCATGGAGTGGGTACTTCCCAGTGGATATTTAGTCCTGGGGGGATGTAGATACTGGTAGACACATAGCTCTAGAGCAAGGAGGACAAATGGGTGAAACATCCAGACCTCTCACTTCCACCTCCTGCACCCCTGCTATTGCCTCTCCCTGGCCAAACTCGGGCACCCCACCTAAGCCAGAGAGCTAGGAAGTTAGATAGGTACAAGATTCAGCCTTCCTAGACTTACAGAAGAAAAGAAAGGTGAATGCATATGCAGTGGGCAAATGGATAAAAATCCAAAAGAGATACCCAGTCTTTTAAAATTGTATTCCTTTTTCACCCTAGAATTATATATCAAACCAAATTAAAGGGGATCAAAAATCAAGGATGTTTATGGTTTTCTTTGCTGTGCAAAAGCTTTTAAGTTTCATTAGGTCCCATTTGTTTACTTTTGTTTTTATTTCCATTTCTCTAGGAGGTGGGTCAAAAAGGATCTTACTGTGATTTATGTCATAGAGTGTTTTGCCTGTTTTCCTCTAAAAGTTTTATAGTGTCTGGCCTTACATTTAGGTCTTTAATCCATTTTGAGTTTATTTTTGTGTATGGTGTTAGGGAGTGTTCTAATTTCATTCTTTTACATGTAGTTGTCCAGGTTTCCCAGCACCACTTATTGAAGAGGTTGTCTTTTCTCCACTGTATATTCTTGCCTCCTTTATCAAAGGTAAGGTGACCACATGTGCGTGGGTTTATCTCTGGGCTTTCTATCCTGTTCCATTGATCTATACTTCTGTTATTGTGGCAATACCATACTGTCTTTATTACTGTACCTTTGTAGCATAGTCTGAAATCAGGGAGTCTGATTCCTCCAGCTCCGTTTTTCTTTCTCAAGATTGCTTTGGCTATTCGGGGTCTTTTGTGTTTCCATACAAATTGTGAAACTTTTTGTTCTAGTTCTGAGAAAAATGCCAGTGGTAGTTTGATAAGGATTGCATTGAATCTGTAGATTGCTTTGGGTAGTAGACTTATTTTCACAATGTTGATTCTTCCAACCCAAGAATATGGTATATCTCTCCATATACTTGTATCATCTTTAATTTCTTTTATCAGTGCCCTATAATTTTCTGCATACAGGTCTTTTGTCTCCTTAGGTAGGTTTATTCCTAGATACTTCATTCTTTTTGTTGCAATGGTAAATGGGAGTATTTTCTTAATTTCACTTTCAGATTTTTCATCATTAGTGTATAGGAATGCCAGAGATTTCTGTGCATTAATTTTGTATCTTGCTATTTTATCAAATTCATTGATTAGCTCTAGTAGCTCTCTGGTAGCATCTTTAGGATTCTCTATGTATAGTATCATGTCATCTGCAAATAGTGACAGCTTTACTTCTTCTTTTCCCCTCAGAATGGGAGAAAATATTTGCAGATGAAGCAACTGACAAAGGATTAATCTCCAAAATTTACATGCAGCTCATGCAGCTCAATATCAAAAAAACAAAAACCCAATCCAAAAATGGGCAGAAGACCTAAATAGACATTTCTCCGAAGAAGATATACAGTTTGCCAACAAACACATGAAAGAATGCTCAACATCATTAATCATTAGAGAAATGCAAATCAAAACTACAATGAGATATCATCTCACACCAGTCAGAATGGCCATCATCAAAAAATCTACAAACAATAAATGCTGGAAAGGGTATGGATAAAAGGGAACCCTCTTGCACTGTTGGTGGGAATGTAAATTGATACAGCCACTATGGAGAACAGTATGGAGGTTCCTTAAAAAACTAAAAATAGAACTACCATATGACCCAGCAATCCCACTACTGGGCATATACCCTGAGAAAACCATAATCAAAAAGAGTCATGTACCAAAATGGTCATTGCAGCTCTATTTACAATAGCCAGGACATAGAAGCAACCTAAGTGTCCATCATCGGATGAATGGATAAAGAAGATGTGGCACATACATACAATGGAATATTACTCAGCCATAAAAAGGAATGAAATTGAGTTATTTGTAATGAGGTGGATGGACCTAGAGACTATCATACAGAGTGAGGTAAGTCAGAAAGAGAAAAACAAATACCGTATGCTTACACATATATATGGAATCTAAGGGAAAAAAAGGTCATGAAGAGCCTAGGGGCAAGAAGGGAATAAAGATACAGACTACTAGAGAATGGACTTGAGGATATGGGGAGGGGTAAGGGTAAGCTGTGACAAAGTGAGAGAGTGGCATGGACATGTATACACCACCAAATGTAAAATAGATAGCTAGTGGGAAGCAGCTGCATAGCACAGGGAGATCAGCTCTGTCCTTTTTGACCACCTAGAGCTGTGGGATAGGGAGGGTGGGAGGGAGGGAGACGCATGAGGGAAGAGATATGGGAGCATATGTATATGTTTAACCAATTCACTTTGTTATAAAGCAGAAACTAACACAACATTGTAAAGCAATTATACTCCAATAAAGATGTTAAAAAAAATCAAGAATGATTTCATCAAAACTTCAAGGTAAAACTCTGTGTCAGTCTTTGTGGATTAAAATTTATCCACTGACACTAGACAGCTGACAACCATCTATTTCCTACTACTATCTAATATAAGACATCTGCAAAATTGAGTTAGGTGCTCTCGTGTCAGTTAATGGGGATTGGCAAAGGAAATATCGACAGAGCTCAATTTGGAAAAGGCTGCACAAGGTCATCCAATCTCACTGTTATCAACACTGCACAATTCATTTCTCACTCCCAGGACACAGACATTGACAATTCTGATGGATCCAGTTCCTGACACAGTTCCTGAAAAAGTGTAAAGCTCACAAAATACTTGTTGAATTAAGTTCTGTAGTATGAGGCAGAGAGATTGTGAATGAACAAGTGAGTTTTTTTGGTAGGGGGTAAAACATGAGTGGAAAGTGAAGGGAGAATGTGATTTTTGACTTTGCAGCCAAGAGTCCCTAATGGAAAAAAACAAACAAACAAACATTGCGGTCCGGGACAGTGTGGGTCACACATCAAGGGTGAAACAAAAATCCAATCTGGCAAGTTTTGACAAGCGTTTTAAATAAAGAATGAAATAAAGAATGAATAGGGAAAATGTGAATTTTTGGTGTACAGTGCAAACAGTAAGCATATGTATTATGGAAATTTTATTTCATGTTAGCATACATGAGTATCCTAAATCACAATATGTAATGCATATTGCATAGAAATGCAGAGAAAATAATTTTCTAATAATTCACCTAAGAACAATATTAAAGAAAACAAAGGGTCTGAAGGCTTGCACTTAGTTAAATTTTATACTGCAAAGATACTTGGGAAGAAACTATTCTGGGAAGGCAAATGACTATAAGAAACACTAATTATATAAAATGCAAGCAAATATCAGGACATTTGTACAGATAAATGATATATATAGCTAGCTAAATGGTCTTTGAGCCAACTTTTAAAAAATATTTATTCATTATTCTACCTGTGTGATTTGTATCATTGTATTTTTATAACCAATAACATTGAAAGAGTGATTTAAAATCCATAGTTCTCTTTTTTAGCTGAAGAAAATACTAGTCAATGTTAAAAATATATTTATACTTTTGCCATTTGATTGCCATTTCTTTAAGTTATAGAAGTGTCATCCTGGCAATTAAAGAATAGAAGCGATGAGTCTAGCATATCCAACCATCTATGCATCTCTGAGCAATTTCCCAAACTTTGTCATCCAATTAATTTTTTTGTAAAATGGAGATTCTAATTATTGCCATAAAGTGTCACTGTGAGGATTAAGTTAGAGATAATGCATGATAAGCAGTTAATACATCACACATTATAAGCCCTCACAAAAAGGTGGTTGTGGTGTTAGCGATGATAGTGGTGGTGAGAATAACAGCGTTGCAAGCCCTCACACCCCACTTTTCATGGTTCCATGAGGAAAGTCCTCAGTAAGAAGAAAACTCCTGGTCTTTCCACCCTCCACCACCTTGGGAGGTACAGTGACTTAGCTGATTTGTGAGACCAAACTAGTCTGTGGCTCAGCCCTTTCTTCTTTCCCTCTGTTGAGAGTCAGCCTTCCTCCATGGGACAGCCTCACCTTTCCACATGGCCAGAAGCATATTCCTCAGGGGAAGTATGGGATTGTCCTACTGCCCCACAGAATAGGTGGTAATTCTGTTTAATTAGGGGTGAATATTATCAAGCCCTTTTGGCTGAAGATTTCAAGCCACACAATTTGTCTTAAATAAAGCTGGTGGTATTTTAACTTGCAAATTGTTTCTCAATCTGTTTTGAACTCAGGAGGAGGAGAGAGGGAGGTTTATTTGTCCCCTATATCCCTAAAAGTCACCTTGATTAATATTCCTGTGTTGTTTGTACCATATATTTTATGTTTTTAAAAGTGAACACACGGAATGACCTTCCCTTAGTGAAAGACATTGTCTCAAATAGGAAAGTTGAGATCAGTCTGTTAGAAATCTATAGGTAATATTCCACAATTACGCAGTCCAATGTTCTTGTGTATTTATATTAAATTATTTAGACTACATCTTAAAAGAATAATCCATACCCCCAACAATTTATTTACATTCTCAGGTATAAATACTTTTCAGGTTTAACTATATCTTTCTAAAGGCAAAAATGCCTATAAATTGTTTTATCAACCATTCTTCTACCTCATGTTTTAAACTTGAAATAGAAATGGTAATATTACCTATAGCTAGTTTTTTGTTTTTTTTTTTTTTTGTGGTACGCGGGCCTCTTACTGTTGTGACCTCTCCCGTTGCGGAGCACAGGCTCTGGACGCGCAGGCTCAGGGGCCATGGCTCACGGGCCTAGCCGCTCCACGGCATGTGGGATCTTCCCGGACCGGGGCACGAACCCGTGTCCCCTGCATCGGCAGGCGGACTCTCAACCACTGAGCCACCAGGGAAGCCCAGCTAGGCTTTTTTTTTTTTAATTAATTTTTTAAAATTTATTTTTGGCTGTGCTGGGTCTTTGTCGCTGCACGATATTTCTCTAGTTGCAGCGAGCTGGGTCTAGTCTTCATTGCGATGCACAGTCTTCTCATTGCAGTGGCTTCTTTTGTTGCAGAGCATGTGCTCTAGGCATGCAGGCTTCAGTAATTGTGGTACGCAGGCTCAGTAGTTGTGGCTCGCAGGGTCTAGAGCGCAGGCTCAGCAGTTGTGATGAACGGACTTATGTACTCCGCACCATGTGAGATCTTCCCAGACCAGGGCTCGAACCCATGTCCCCTGCGTTGGCAAGTGGATTCTTAACCACTGCACCACCAGGGAAGCCCTATAGCTAGTTTAATTGTTTAAAAGGACAATTTCTTGAATTGTTAAAAAAACCCACAAAACTCAATTTCTTGAGTTAGCAGGTTTATCAACAAAATATTCAAAACCAGAATGTAGTGTTCTATTACAGCTGAACAGCCTGAAAGGAATCAAACACACTGGTGGTTGCTATTGTTGTTATTTCTTTCAAAAAAGGAAGCCTAATAACAGAATCAGCAGGAAGGTGGGTGGCTGTGTTACTGAAAACTCTCGTATTTTGGAGAATTGCTGTCTTTGGCAAGCTCATTGGATGACAGCTGATATACTGTCAGAAAAGACTCTCTGTGTGAAAATTCTATCTTGTTGTATCTTAATTCTCTTCCCTTGGATACAGTACATCTCCAAGAGTTGAATGGCTTGCTATTTAACAGTAAGTGCTGATGTTGAAAATTCAATATACTGCTCTGGTGTAAATGATCGTATAGTAATCACTACTGATATCATCAACTTCCTTCTGAAACAGATGCTAGGAAATGAATTTACAGAATTAAGATAGTAGAGTGTTTAAAAGCTCAGTAAAAGTTAACATCCAGATGTTCCAAAACTCTTAATCCTAGACATTTTTCTCCATATAGATAGAGCTACCGTCTGTTCCCCTGATCAATCAATGATGTTGATGCAGTTCTGAATTCTGTGTTAATATACTTCACACTGTTAGGAAAATGCATATTCTCTATGAAACTGTCTCATCTTTATTTATTTCAGCTTTTGGTTTATTCCCCTCTCTGGGGTAGGATCATTTGTCTTTACAAGACTTAGAGTGTATAAGACAAGACATCCCTTGAGGATTTTAAGTGATATTTCCTTTAAGTTGATTTTCCCTTGAGGTGAGGCTAAATGTCACTGCTCCTTAGAGAAGGGAAGGAATCTGAGTTCCACTGTCATTTTTTTTTTGTACCATTGTAGTTCTTTGTTTATGGATATATAAGCTTAAATATGCTGGGTACTCAGGTTAATTCTAGTGATGTTTATAATGAAATCTCACTAATATTGCCAGGCACAAATTTGGGGTGACTGAAGTAACAATTATCACAGGCATACACAAAGGCCCAGAGGTAAGCTGTCCATGTCTTTCGGGTTTTTCCCCAAGACAAGCATAAGGCATGAGGTGGCACAGAGATTTGTAGCAAATTCATGCTATTTCTGCTTTGTTCTATGCTCTTTTATCTGAAAGTACAAAACTGGAAGCATTATTCAAAAATGGGCAAAAATGAGTAAGAGAAACTTTGTTTTATATCAGTTAACCTGTACTGGGGGCAGTTTTTCATACTAAGAAAATTACTGTAGACAAAGTGTCTTTGCTGCTCTAAAAAAGTAGACGTGAAATTGAAAAATGGTTCCATGTGCAAACAGGAAGTAAATCCCTTTGGAGAAGAGGGCTTTGGAGGGACTTTAACAGGATCTCCAAAATATTGGGGGGTGAGGGAGTGACTGGATAATTTATAGTTATCAATCTATCAGTCACTTTAATTGACATGCAAAGCAGCACATTTCAGTTTTTAAAAATTAACTTTTTTTTCTGTACTAGCATTGTACTAAAAATGGTCTAGTATTGCTTTTTTTTTCATCAAAGCATTTCTTAAGAAAATACTTGAAAACTTGCTTCCTAACATAATGGTCAAGAATACAGGGCATTTGTACAACATCCTGCCATGCCCACTCACCAGTTCCTTCACTGTATTACCTTCTGAGGAGGGTACTTTAAGACATTCAAAGTTAGGATTAGAAAATCAGCATACAGAGCAAATTACTGAATACCTTTACAGGATGCACCAATCTTGGGTTAGTGGCCATAAAGTGACCTTTACAGAGCTATCTATAGCCATGTTTAAAATGCACAGTTTAACCTGAAGTGAATAAAAGGTGTTTACCACATCAGTGTCTATATGAGTAATCCTTCACTCCCTTATTGAGGATTTTTTTTTTTGGCATACCATCAGAGAAGTTAAAAATACACATTAGAGATGCTCTATAATTATAGTTTTTGCAGTTCAAATAGCCTTGCTAAAGTGAAGTAAAACATTACCTCTATAATAAAAGAAAACTGCTCCTTAGACCAATTCTGTTTACCAGAATTCTGTAATTATACCCAACACATTGTATTGGAGGGTTCCAACAATGCTATAATATACTATAATGGTATAATTATAGTATAATAGTATAATTGACTGCCATCAATGTTTTTGATGTTTATGACTAAGGCAAAATTCATAAGACTCCATAAACATTTTCCAGTTCATTTTTATTAACAGCTAATCATAAAAATATATAAGCAGAGCATTTTTTCCATTTTTTCACTTTTGAGTGATGACTTAAACTAACTACTTTTAAAGTATTAATTATGAGAGCTTTTCAATTAAAAACACTGTATTGCAAAGGCAAACTGGGAGATATACAAGTCAGAAGCACAATGAGGGTTACCTGACTTGGGACAATGGGGTTAATATATTGAAGACAGGAATCATAAAACATTTCTGAATTTTCTACCTAATCTTTTTTCTATCATCTTGCTATGATAATTTTTTTAAAATTTTCTCAATTTGGACTTTCAAGACTATTCATTGAATGCACTGAACACAAATTCAAAGTTAATAATTACTGTTTCAATATTATTTTTATAAGTTCATAGACTATTCCATGAGATTTTTTTTTTTTACTTTCTCTTCTGATGTTTCATTATTAGTGTAAAGAAATGCAACAGATTTCTGTATATTAATCTTGCATCCTGCTACCTTGCTGAATTCATTTATTAGTTCTAATTTTTGTGTGGAGGTTTTAGAGTTCTCTACATAGAGTATCACGGCATCTGCAAATAGTGACAGTTTTACCTCTTCCCTTCCAATTTGGATGCCCTTCATTTCTTTTTCTTGTCTGATTGCTGTGGTTAGGACTTCCAATATTATGTTTAGTAGAAGTAGTGAGAGTGCTCCTCTGCCCATTTTTTAAACAAGTTGTTGTTGTTGAATTGAATGAATTCTTTTATTTTTTTAACATCTTTATTGGAGCATAATTGCTTTACAATGATGTGTTAGTGTCTGTTTAATAACAGTAAATCAGTTATATTTATACATATATCCCATATCTTTTCCCTCTTGCATCTCTCTCCCTCCCACACTCCTTATCCAACCCCTCTAGATGGTCACAATGTGCTGAGCTGATCTCCCTGTGCTATGCAGCTGTTTCCCACCAGCTACTGGTTTTACATTTGGTAGTGTATATACATCCATGCCACTCTCTCATTTTGTCACAGCTTACCCTTCCCCCTCCCGTGTCCTCAAGTCCATTCTCCAGTAGGCCTGTGTCTCTATTCCCATCCTGCCCCTAGGGTCTTCATGATCTTTTTTTTTTCCCATATATATGTGTCAGCATGCCATATTTGTTTTTCTCTTTCTGACTTACTTCACTCTCTATGACAGACTCTAGGTCAATCCACCTCATTACAAATAACTCAATTTCATTTCTTTTTATGGCTGAGTAATATTCCATTGTATATATGTGCCACATCTTCTTTATCCATTCATCTGTCAATGGACACTTAGGTTGCTTCCAGGTCCTGGCTATTGTAGAGCTGCAATGAACATTGTGGTACATGACTCTTTTTGATTATGGTTTTCTCAGGGTATGTGCCCAGTAGTGGGATTGCTGGATCGTATGGTAGTTCTGTTTTTAGTGTTTTAAGGAACCTCCACACTGTTCTCCATAGTGGCTGTATCAATTTACATTCCCACCAACAGTGCAAGAGGGTTCCCCTTTCTCCACACCCTCTCCAGCATTTATTGTTTCTAGATTTTTTTGATGATGGCATTTCTCTAGTGATTAATGATGTTGAGCATTCTTTCATGTGTTTGTTGGCAATCTGTATATCTTCTTTGGAGAAATGTCTATTTACGTCTCTGCCCATTTTTGGATTGGGTTGTTTGATTTTTTGATATTGAGTTGCATGAGCTACTTGTATATTTTGGAGATTAATCCTTTGTCAGTTGCTTCATTTGCAAATATTTTCTCCCATTCTGAGGGTTGCCTTTTGGTCTTATTTATGGTTTCCTTTGCTGTGCAAAAGCTTTGAAATTTCATTAGCTCCCATTTGTTTATTTTTGTTTTTATTTCCATTTCTCTAAGAGGTGGGTCAAAAAGGATCTTGCTGTAATTTACGTCATAGTGTGTTCTGCCTATATTTTCCTCTAAGAGTTTGATGGTGTCTGCCCTTACATTTAGGTCTTTAATCCATTTTGAGCTTATTTTTGTGTATGGTGTTAGGAAGTGTTCCAATTTCATCTTTTACATGTAGCTGTCCAGTTTTCCCAGCACCACTTATTGAAGAGGCTGTCTTTTCTCCATTGTATATTCTTGCCTCCTTTATCAAAAATAAGGTGACCATATGTGCTTGGGTTCATCTCTGGGTTTTCTCTCCTGTTCCATTGTTCTATATTTCTGTTTTTGTGCCAGTACCATACTCTCTTGATTACTGTAGATTTGTAGTATAGTCTGAAGTCAGGGATCCTGATTCCTCCAGCTCCGTTTTTCTTTCTCAAGATTGCTTTGGCTATTTGGGCTTTTAAGTGTTTCCACACATTGTGAAATTTTTTGTTCTAATTCTGTGAAAAATGACATTGGTAGTTTGGTAGGGATTGTACTGAATCTGTAGGTTGCTTTGGGTAGTATAATCATTTTCACAATATTGATTTTTCTAATCTAAGAACATGGTATATCTCTCCATCTATTGGTATCATCTTTAATTTCTTTCATCAGTGTCTTATAGTTCTCTGCATACAGGACTTTTGTCTCCTTAGGTAGGTTTATTCCTAGGTATTTTATTCTTTTTGTTCCAATGGTAAATAGGAATGTTTCCTTAATTTCACATTCAGATTTTTCATCATTAGTGTATAAGAATGAAAGTGATCTGTGCATTAATTTTGTATCCTGCTACTTTACCAATTCATTGTTCAGCTCTAGGACTTTTCTGGTACAGTCTTTAGGATGCTCTATGTAGAGTATCATGTCATCTGCAAACAGTGACAGCTTTACTTCTTCTTTTCCAATTTGGATTCCTTTTATTTCTTTTTATTCTCTGATTGCTGTGGCTAAAACTTCCAAAAGAGTGTTGAATAATAGTGGTGAGAGTGGGCAACCTTGTTTTATCTTGATCTTAGTGGAAATGGTTTCAGTTTTCATTGAGGATGATGTTGGCTGTGGGTTTGTCATATATGGTCTTTATTATGTTGAGGTAACTTCCCTGTATGCCTACTTTCTGGTGGGTTTTTATCAAAAATGGGTGTTGAATTTTGTCGAAAGATTTTTCTGCCTCTATTGAGATGATCATATAGTTTTATTCTTGAATTTGTTAATATGGTGTATAAAATTGATTGATTTGCATATATTGAAGAATCCTTGCATTCCAGGGATAAACCTCACTTGATCATGGTGTATGATCCTTTTAATGTGCTGTTGGATTCTGTTTGCTAGTATTTTGTTGAGGATTTTTGCATCTATGTTCATCGTTGATATTGGCATATAGTTTTCTTTCTTTGTGACATTTTTGTCTGGTTTTGGTATCAGGGTGATGGTGGCCTCGTAGAATGAGTTTGGGAGTGTTCCTCCCTATGCTATATTTTTGAAGAGTTTGAGAAGGATAGGTGTTAGCAGTTCTCTTAATGTTTGATAGAATTTGCCTGTGAAGCCATCTGGTCCTGGGCTTTTGTTTGTTGGAAGATTTTAATCACAGTCTCAATTTCAGTGCTTGTGATTGGTCTGTTTATATTTTCTGTATCTTCCTGGTTCAGTCTCGGAATGTTGTGCTTTTCTAAGAATTTGTCCATTTCTTCCAGGTTGTCCATTTTATTGGCATAGAGTCGCTTGTAGTAATCTCTCATGATCCTTTGTATTTCTGCAGTGTCAGTTGTTACTTCTCCTTTTTCATTTCTACTTCTATTGATTTGAGTCTTCTCCCTTTTTTTCTTGATAAGTCTCGCTAATGGTTTATCAATTTTGCTTATCTTCTCAAAGAACCAGCTTTTAGTTTTATTGGTCTTTGCTCTGTTTCCGTCATTTCTTTTTCATTCATTTCTGGTATGATCTTTATGATTTCTTTCCGTCTGCTAACGTTCGGGGTTTTTTGTTGTTCTTTCTTTAACTGTTTTAGGTGTAAGTTTAGGTTGTTTATTTGAGATGTTTCTTCTTTCTTAAGGTAGGATTGTATTGCTATAATATTCCCTCTTAGAACTGCTCTTGCTTCATCCCTTAGGTTTTGGGTCATCGTGTTTTCATTGTCATTTGTTTCTAGGTATTTTTTTTATTTCATCTTTGATTTCTCAGTGATCTCTTTGTTATTAAGTAGTGTATTGTTTAGCCTCCAAGTGTTTGTATTTTTTACAGATTTTTTCATGTAATTGATATCTAGGCTCACAGCATTGTGGTTGGAAAAGATACTTGATATGATTTCAATTTTCAAGGTTTGATTTGTGACCCAAGATATGGGGTATCCTGGAAAATGTTCCATGAGCACTTGAGAAGAAAGTGTATTCTGTTGTGTTTCAATGGAATGTACTATAAATATCAATTAAGTCCATCTTGTTTAATGTATCATTTAAAGCTTGTGTTTCCTTTTTTATTTTCATTTTGGATGATCTGTCCATTGGTGAAAGTGGGGTGTTAAAGTCCCCTACTATGATTGTGTTACTGTCGATTTCCCCTTTTATGGCTGTTATTATTTCCTTATGTATTGAGGTGCTCCTATGTTAGGTGCATAAATATTTACGATTGTTACATCTTCTTCTTGGATTGATCCCTTGATCATTATGTAGCGTTCTTCTTTGTCTCTTGTAATAGTCTTTGTTTTAAAGTCTATTTTGTCTGATATGAGAATTGCTACTCCAGCTTTCTTTTGATTTCCATTTGCATGGAATATCTTTTTCCAACCCCTCACTTTCAATCTGTATGTGTCCCAAGGTCTGAAGTGGGTCTCTTGTAGACTGCATATATATGGGTCTTATTTCTGTATCCATTCAGCCAGTCTATGTCTTTTGGTTGGAGCATATAATCCGTTTACAGTTAAGGTAATTTTCCATATTTTCTCAGTCCCTTTCTTTTTCTCTTTTTCTTCTGGGACCCCAATAATTCGACTGTTGGTGCATTTAATATTTTCCTAGAGGTCTCTTAGGCTGTCCTCAAATCTGTTCATTCTTTTTTCTTTATTCTGCTCTGCAGTAGTTATTTCCACTATTTTATCTTCCAAGTCACTTATCTGTTCTCCTGCCTCAATTATTCTGCTCTCGATTCCTTTTAGAGAATTTTTAATTTCATTTATTGTGTTGTTCATCATTGTTTGTTTGCTCTTTAGTTCTTTAGGTCCTTGTTAAACGTTTCTTGTATTTTCTCCATTCTGTTTCCAAGATTTTGGATCATCTTTACTATCATTATTCTGAATTCTTTTTCAGGTAGACTGCTTATTTCCTCTTCATTTGTTAGGTCTGGTGCATTTTTTAACCTTACTCCTTCATCTGCTGTGTGTTTCTCTGTCCTCTCATTTTACTTAATTTACTGTATTTGGGGTCTCCTTTTCACAGGCTGAGGTTCTTAGTTCCCATTGTTTATGGTGTCTGCCCCCATTGGCTAAGGTTGGTTCAGTGGGTTGTGTACGCTTCCTGGTGGAGGGGACTGGTGCCTGAGTTCTGGTGGATGAGGCTGGATCTTGTCTTTCTGGTAGGCAGGACTGCATCTGGTGGTGTGTTTTGGGGTGTCTGTGACCTTATTATGCTTTTAGGCAGCCTCCCTGCTAATGGGTGGGGTTGTGTTCCTGTCTTGCTAGTTGTTTGGCATAGGGTGTCCAGCACTGTAGCTTGCTGGTCATTGAGTAGAGCTGGGTCTTGGCATTGAGGTGGAGACCTCTGGGAGATTTTCACAGTCCATATTATGTGGATCAGGGAGGTCTCTGGTGGATGAATGTCCTGATCTCGGCTCTCCCACCTTAGAGGCACAGTCCTGACTCCTGGCTGGAACACCAAGACCCTGTCATCCACACGTTAAAAGAGAAAACGGGGGGAAAAAATATATTGTTGCTCCCAAAGTCCACCACCTCAATTTGGGATGATTCGTTGTTTATTCAGGTATTCCACAGATGCAGGGTATATCAAGTTGATTGTGGAAATTTAATCCACTGCTTCTGAGGCTGCTGGGAAAGATTTCCCTTTCTCTTTTTTGTTCGCACAACTTTGGAAGAAGCTGGTGTTCAGCTTTGGATTTGGCCCTGCCTCTGCGTGTAGGTTGCCTGAGGGCATCTGTTCCCGCTCAGACAGGACGGAGTTAAAGAAGTAGCTGATTAGGGGGATCTGCCTTGTTCAGGCTGGGTGGAGGGAGGGGTACGGAATGTGGGGTGAGCCTGCGGCAGCAGAGGCCCACATGACATTGCAACAACCTGAGGCACCATGTGTTCTCCCTGGGAAGTTTTCCCTGATCACGGCACCCTGGCGGTGGTGGGCTGCACAGGCTCCCAGGAGGGGAGGTGTGGATAGTGACCTGTGCTTGCACACAGGCTTCTTGGTGGCTGCAGCAGCAGCCTTAGCATTTCATACCTGTCTCTGGGGTCCACACTGGTAGCCGCGGCTCACACCCATCTCTGGAGCCTCTTTAAGCAGCACTCTTAATTCCCTCTCCTTGCGCACTGTGAAACAAAGAGGCAAGAAAATGTCTCTTGCCTCTTCGGCAGCTTCAGACCGTTTTCCAGACACACTCCTCGCTAGCTGTGGTGCACTAGCCCCCTTCAGGCTGTGTTCACACAGCCAACCCCAGTCCTTTCCCTGGGATCCAACCTCTGAAGCCAGAGCCTCAGCTCCCAGACCCAACCCATCCTGGTGGGTGAGCAGACAAGCCTCTCGGGCTGGTGAGTGCTGGTTGGCACTGATCCTCTGTGCGGGAATCTCTCCACTTTGCCCTCCCAACCCCTGTTACTGTGCTCTCCTCCATAGCTCCAAAGCTTACCCCTCCTCCACCCATAGTCTTTGCCCGTGAAGGGCCTTCCTAGTGTGTGGAAACCTTTCCTCCTTCACAGCTCCCTCCCACTGGTGCAGGTCCTGTCCCTATTCTTTCATCTCTGTTTTTTCCTTTTTCTTTTGCCCTACCCAAGTATGTGGGGGAGATTCTTGCCTTTTGGGAGGTCTGAGGTCTTCTGCCAGTGTCCAGTAGGTGTGCTGTAGGGATTGCTCCACATGTAGATGTATTTCTGATGTATCTCTGGGGAGGAAGGTGCTCTCCATGTCTTACTTTTCCGCCATCTTGAAACTCCCTCCTGCATGAATTCTTTATATATTTTGGATATTGACCCTTTATTGGATATATGATTTGCAAATATCTCCTCATTCATTTGGTTGTCTTTTCATTTTCTTAATGGTTTCCTTTGTTCTGCAAAAGCTTTTAGCTTGATGTCATCTCATTTGCTCATTTTTGTTTTTGTTCCTTTGCCTGAGGAGACATATCTCGAAAGACATTGCTAAAACCAACGTCAAAGAACATACTGCACATGTTTCCTTCTAGGAATTTTATGGCTTTAGGTCTCATATTCAAATATTTAATCAATTTTGGGTTGATTTCTGTGTATGGTGTGAGATAGTCTTCTAGTTCCTTTTCCTTTTTTTTTTCTTTTTTTTTTTTTTTTTTTTGCATGTAGTTGTTCAGTTTTCCCAACACCATTTATTGAAGAGACTATTCTCCATTGTATGGTCTTTGCTCCACTGTCATAATTTAATTGTCCATGTATGTGTAAGTTTATTTCTTGGTTCCCATTTCTGTTCTATTGTGGAAAACAGTATGGAGGTTCCTCAGAAAATTAAGAATAAAACTACTCTATGACACAGATATCCCACTTCTGGGTATTTATCTGAAGAATACTTAAACACTAATTCAAAAAGATATATGCAGCCCCCCTATGCTGCATTATTTACGGTAGTCAAGTTATGGAAACAACCTATATGTCTATCAACAGATGAATAGATCAAGAAGACATGATATATATAATGGAATATTACTCAGCCATAAAAAGATGAAATCTTCCATTTGCTACAACATGGATGGACCTTGAGGGTATTGTGGTAAGTGAAAAAAGTCTGAACTAGAAAGACTAATACCATATGATTTCACTCATACATGGACTATAAAAAAACAAACAAACCAAAACCCAAAATAAATGAATAAAATAAAACAAAGAAAACAAACATGTAGATACAGAGTAGAGAGTAGTAGTGGTTACTAGAGGGGAAGGGGCAGGGAGGAGGACAAAATGGGTAAAATGATCAACAGTATGGTGACAGATGGAAACTAAATTTTTGGTGGTGAGCACACTGTAGCGTATACAGAAGCAGATTTATAATGTATAGCTGAAACATATAATGTTGTAAACCAATGTTACCTCAGTATAAAATAAAATAAATAATGACATAGACTCAAAGTTAAAAAAAAAACCTATTCATATCTGGTATTATAACTTAAAAAAATTCCAAAATGTGTTATATATTTCATTCAATTTGAAATCTTATATTTATCTAGTATTTTCAAAACACTTTCATATATATTAGGCAACTGGAGATTCACAATGGCTAAGTGAAAGGTAGGAAAGTTATTATCATTTCTGTTTTATTCTTCCAGTTTTATTGAGATATAATCGACATACAGCACTGTGTTAGTCTAAGGTGTACAACATAATTTGACTACATGCATCATGAAATGATTATCACAGTAAGTTTAGTGAAAATCCATCATCTTGTATAGGTACAACATTAAAGAAATAGAAGCAATTTTTTTTTCTTGTGATGAGAGGTCTTAGGATTTACTCCCCTAACTTTCATATATAACATAGAGCAATGTTAATTATCATGTTGTACATTATATCCCTAGTACGTATTTATCTCATAACTGGAAGTTTGTACCTTTGACCGCTTTCACCCATTTTCCCCTCCCCCCACCTCCCTGTCTCTGGTAAACACAAATATAGTCTCTTTCTGTATGAGTCTTTGTTTGTTTGTTTCCTTATGAAGTATAATTGATATACAACACTATGTTAGTTCCTGTTACACATCATTTCTGTTTTAAAGGTGAGTAAATTGCAGCTTAAGTGATACCATTCAGACTCCATATATTCTTACTTTGACCAAGCCAGTGTGACTTTTCAAACAATTTTGTGGGTTTAAAAAAATACAGTAGGGTTTCCCTGGTAGCGCAGTGGTTGAGAATCTGCCTGCTAATGCAGGGGACACGGGTTTGAGCCCTGGTCTGGAAGGATCCCACATGACGCGGAGCAACTAGACCCGTGAGCCACAACTACTGAGCCTGCGTGTCTGGAGCCTGTGCTCCACAACAAGAGAGGCTGCCATAGTGAGAAGCCTGCGCACCGTGATGAAGAGTGGCCCCTGCTTGCCACAACTAGAGAAAGCCCTCGCACAGAAATGAAGACACAACACAGCAAAAATAAATAAATTAATTAATAAACTCCTACCACCAACATCTTCTTTAAAAAAAAAAAATGCCCACACTCTTAAGGAGAAGGCCATTTGGCCACATTTTTTCATATGCTGTTTTCATAAGCCTTGTAGATGTATTCATTCATTTGTGACTTTAAAGTTTGGCCTATTCCAACAAAACATTCACTAATACAAAAGATTTCAAATAGCCATATGACAATCTCACCACAGTGCTGTCTACTTCTGTTTCACTTCAACACACATTCTTATGGTTACACTCTTGACCTTGTATTACTCCATTCACTTGTTAAACATTCCATTTAAGCTCCATCATTCCTGTTTACAAGTTTTCTCCTATTCTGTCTTAGGTGTTCTTACTTCTACAGCATTGTTCTTTTCTTAAAATTTAAAACCCTATTCTAATTTCTTCTCTTTATTGTAACCCTCCTGCCTTCTGCTTTACTCCCTCCTCTGTTGAGCTTTGACCCCATAATCTGTGATTCAAATCATGACCTTAACAATGCTTTCAATTTTCTCGGCTCTTGGCTCTACCTCAAATCCACCTAACACAAACCCAACTATGGGCCAATATAAATCTCTACCCCTTAGCATCCACACTCAGGTTTCTGTGGCAGCTGGAGGGACAGACAGAGCTGCAGAAAGACGCACTTCAACATCAATGGTGCCACAATAACCTCACCTAATGCCACCCAACAGCATATGGTTCTTCAAATGTTTTAGGGTTTTCCTAGTATCTCCTGCTGTCCACAAGTATTTCAAGTTTTTTACATCTCCCCAGTCTTCTGACCCAACATCTCTGCCTTTACACTTAACAGGTAATACACACTGCCTCCTACTTCACAGGGAATTATTGGATGAGATCCTTAAGAATGGAAATATTGATTTGGATTAAAAATATAACAGCATACTGTTAGTAACCACATCACTTGCCAATGCTTTCAACTACCTGCATTTAAGGACTGCCTATTGAAAATCATATTTAAAGCTATCAGTAGTTTCTTTAAATATTTAATCTTAAATGTCATGAAATTTCAGTTAATGCAAATAAGAAATATTGACTTGCAAAACTTCTTGAATTTAAATTTTATGGGTACATCAGACATAAGTAAATCAAATTTGGTAGCTCTTAATAAAGTCAGACAATAGATGAAATGGAAAAACACAGATTTCTTTTGGCATTAACAGGCAGTAAAATGAGCCACCACACACTGCCAAGCTGCAGAGTTCTGTAGACCAGTTCTGAAATGTGGTATGTAGGTTGTGGCAACCATCTGCTGAAATCTCTTTACTTCCTGTCATTCAGCTCACATGAAATTAAAACACCGATAGAAACAATTTCTGCAGGGAAATTGGAAAAGTCAATGGGAAAGTCAATAAGGGTTTCATAAGATTATACAGTCTATTTTCTTGATACTTCTACTATTCTTACATAACAGAATTTAAGAATAAAATGTAACAGAAAGTAGACTCTGCCAAGTGCGAGCAAAAATATGAGTACAGTTATGGGTTAGGTCAAATGCAGTACAGTATAAGATTCACCACAGAAATCAAGTCTGCTTTCAATGGCAGCTCTAATAGTAGGAAAATTAAAATAAAAAAGTAAACCTTAGGGCTTCCCTGGTGGCGCAGTGGTTGAGAGTCCGCCTGCCGATGCAGGGGCTGCAGGTTCGTGTCGCAGTCCGGGAAGATCCCACATGCCGTGGAGCGGCTAGGCCCGTGAGCCATGACCACTGAGCCTGCGCGTCCGGAGCCTGTGCTCCGCAACGGGAGAGGCCACAACAGTGAGAGGCCCGCGTACCGCAAAAAAAAAAAAAAAAAAGTAAACCTTAGCTCTATAATAAAAAACTATGTGTAAATATCACGGTTAGGAACTTCTCGACTCCCCACCTCTGTGCTCACATATTCCAGCTTGGTATAGGTTTTGCCTTTTCAGTTGATCCAAGACTTAGTTCCCATTTCATTTAAAAAACACCAAACATAAGAATCCCTTGTCTCAGAAAACACTATGTCACTATCAAGATTGGTTGATAAATGTAGAGAACAGAATGAATGCTTAATTTTGTGACCCTGTTATCAAGTGTTTTTCTGCACCCTGCAGGCCTCTGACTTGGATTCACGGCTCTCTGTGATGATCCCAGGGCTCAGAAGCATCCTCTTTATAGCCTCCATTAATGCATTTTTTTGTCTAAGCTGATCTCCTGGACTCTGAAACCTACTTTCCTTCTTGGATCTAGAGTTCCTATTCTTTCTCACTTAGTCTGGTTATCCTTCCTGACCATTGGTGGCCCTTAACTCTATAAACCCTGGATATCTTCCAGTCCTTCTGCCCTGGTCTCTTCAGACCTGTATCCTTCTACTGATGTTGGAACAACTAGCAAGAATTACCCATTCTAGAAAGGATTTATGGTAGCGTCACACAAAAACTATTGCAATAGCCCAGGATAATCAGCAGACACCAACTAAATTCTATATCGGGGTAAGACAAAAAAATCTGTAACTTAAAATTATAATTTTAGTTCATTTACAACTGGACAAATGGTGCATGCATTCAAACTAATACAACTGATTCTATTAATCTGTCAATCATTATTTCATGCTGAAAATGCTAACTTAGAAGAAGAACATATTAATATATATATTGGACATATAACATTGGACAACATTCTTAGAGATGGTCTTTATAATTTTGAAAGTAGATTGTTTATTATAAGTAAAATTCAGAGTCAAAATAATGTGGTTAAACTTCCACTGAATATGTGTTTTTAAAAAGAAACAAATAAATACTTGCTAAAATATTTAAGATCTTTATAAGCCAATGTTTCCTGAAAAAAATCATCTGCACACCATGATAATTGTTATGTCGTGAAAGAATACCCTATAAAAGGAAAAGTGGAATCTTTGGAAATCGGTTGTGGTTCACTGTTACAAAATGTTAAAGCATAATTATCTAAAGGATATTTAAAAGACCATAAGCATTGATCACCTTCTACTTGTTTTTGGAAAAATTACAAATTAGCATATTACGATGGTTTTCTAATTTATATTTGTGAAGCAACATAGGGGAAAACTGCATTTAAGCAGGGAGTTTTTATAATCAAGTAACTGATTGTTAATAATCACAATTATGTGCAGTTTGAGGTTTCCCACAGCATTGCTGTGGTCATATAAAGTGGGATAATTCAGAAGCAATATACACATCGAACCTCAGACCAATAAAAACATGACTAGCTTACACTGATGTGCTTTATAAAGTAAATATAAAAGGTCAGAGCTGCAACAGTTCAGCAAGAAGCAGTATGTCTCCATAAAATCACAACAGCAAAATTCAGCTACAGGTAAACTATTCTAAACATTTAAATAAATTTGCTGTATGAAAATGACCAATTTTCTTCCTTCTACAGAAGTTTATTTTTGATAAGGGTTATATATATTTGAGAGCAAATTTTGAGTCAAAAGACTTGATCTTAATGAGGTAAAGAGCAGAAAAAACACATTGAGAGATTCTGGCTCAGGTCAGATGTGATCAGCAGGCTCTTACATTGTCTCTCCCTCTGCCGGGTGTGAAGCAGTTATTTGAGGACTCCAGAAAGAACCATGCATTTTGGGGGAGAACGTGAAATGACACTGAACTGGTGGGGGAGTTTTCTACTTTTTTAACCTTCCATTATCCCCCAGCCTGGACTCAAGTCAGTCCGTAACTTGGAAGTGGGCACTGTCACAGTTAAAGAGAAAACTGAGGGGAATTTTCCTTATGGGTTCTCAAGCAGGTGAACATTATATTAATGCTGCATCAACAGCCCTACAACAAATTTTCATTCAATGATTCTTTGGCAATTATTTACTGAGTGCATATCATGAGCCAGGCATTTCTCTTGTCTCTGGTGACGGTCAATAAATAAAACAGACAGGGATCACTGGATCTTGCATTCTAGTAAAGGAAGACAGATAATAAACAATAAACCCAATAATTAAGCAAATTATAAGGTGGTTTAGAAGGTGATGAGTACTTTATAAAAAGATAAGACAATACAGCAGGGTAAGGGGATCAGGAAAGCCAGCAGGGGAAGCAAGATGAAGTTTCAAGAAGGGTTTTGGGAAGATTCATTGGAAAAAGTAACATCTGAACACAGATTTGCAAAACGTGAGGAAGTCTATGATGCTGAAATAAGGAGAGTGGGTTTCAAAAAGATGAACAGCCTGAACAAAGGTAAAGAGCAAAGGTTAGAGTGGCTGAGGCAGAGGGAAAAGGGAAATCACAGAGCATGAGGTCAAGAGGGTCCTGAAGGCCATAATAAATTCTTAACTTTGACTCGGCCCAAAGCAGGGGCCATTGTAGGGCTTTGAGCACAGGATTCATATTAACCTGCTGACAGTTTAAAATGGATCATTCTGGCTGCTATGTTGAAAATAGACTATGTGGAGGCCATAGGATAAATATAATAACCACAATGGCAATTTTATAGGGCTTTCTTATAAAATATTACTCTGTGATCATACACAAATATATGTGTATATGTATATACATATATACATGTGTATGTGTGTGTGTGTGTGTGTGTGTGTGTGTGTGTGTGTATGTTCTTTGCCAAGAACCTACTAGGGACTCTGATCCATGGAAAACACTCCAGGAATAGTAATTTATGACTTTATTTATGATCTAAAGGCTAGCATATCTTATAGACAATCTTCAGTAAACATTATGTCTCAAAACTAAGCTTTGATAGGAATTGGGCAGGATCAGGCAGGATCTGAAGGGCAGGTCTGTTGTGTTGCCAGTCAAAGGTATAACCATATGATTTGAAAGTTTACAGTTAAGTTCAAAAAAACTGGTCTATGTACTAACTGATGGACGGCTAGTTTGGCTTACCACTGATTTACAGAAGAATTGGTAGGGATGATAAATGGCAGTGAAAAGAAATAAGGGGTCTCCTTAGGATTCCTGTCTTGGTAGAAAGAAACATGACCTCAAGTCTCAATCAGCTTGTGAGGAGGCAGTAACTGTGGGCACCTCCAAGACTATCCTCATGAAACTGCTGTTATAACACAGACAACATAACACACATGCCCCCAGTTCTGTGCACCACTGCAGTCATTCCTAATCCATGGGCTGCAGACCCCAGGAGGTCAGATTTTTTGCGGGAGGTGTCAAGCTTTTGCAAAGGTGTCTGTTTATCTACATTTGCTTGTGAAATTAGTTTTCAATTACTGTAAAATTATAACTACTACATTGGGAAGATCTAGTAAATTACCTAAAGTTAAATATGTTTACTATATGGGGGGTTATTTTTATCATCAGAAAATAAGTTATTTATGATAAATATTATAGATATATGCCAAAAATTATTGATTTTCATCTCTGTTTTATGACAAAAAATAATGCCAGTTATTTAGGCCAGGTAACTCTTAGGTTGTGACAATAAACTAAGATGCTAATTTTATGAAAATCAGATGCATAACTGTTGTTTTGGAAACAGGTATGATTAAAGAGAAAAGATTCTCAATGGTAAACATATCTGTTGATCAATCTATTCTTATTTCTCACAAAGATAGCAGCGGACTCGATTATCAAATACCACTTGAGTTGGTTGCTACTTAATAGTGAAATAAAGCATGGCAGTAAATATGCTTGAAGGGGACACTGATGCAGTCAAATATGTGCACAAGTAGAGAATGTCCCATGTCAATCTGTTTTACCTAAGACTATGTTCTGAGCATGAGATGAGATGGTCTAAGGTGATGCTAAATTATGGCACTTAGTGTTATGTAATATGTTATGAATCTAAGAGAACACCTGAGAATACAGAAATTTCAGGATGAGATAAATACAATTGTTGTAAGGACTCACTTTCCATAAGCAAAGATACTTATATATAATGTTATCTGAAGTGTGCTGAGAATAAACGAGATAATTTCCTAAACAAAGGGATACTTGGTCAAATAAATATTTCAAACTGGGTTAAAAAGTTAGTGAGGCTTCAGGACCCCTCAGAGCCTTTAAAATGGTAATATGGGTGTGAATCTCTAAGAAGGAAATACTGAAGGCAGCATTTTCTAAACTTAAGGGACCAAAGGGCCCTCCTAACTTTTTCTTTTCCCATAGATCACTGTGTAGAATGAATGTTTCACAGAATATTTTGCAAAATGGTGTTCTAACCCCTTCTAAATTAAGAGAGTTCCCTAATGTAGTCTGCTTGGGGCACACAGCCTGCAGAAACTTACAGCCCCCCCCCCATCCTCCACATTTTGATGTGAAAGCCTGTATATGAGCCCTGATAAATCCAAGTGAAAGGTTTCTTCTTGATAACCACACTTGTGATCTATAAGTTAGAATAATTTTTTAGCAATATGTTAAAAAGTAAGCCTGCCAAAACTTTGTTTCCTCCAGACAGCTTTTAAGAATCTCATACTTTGCCCCATGGAATGGCCAAATTTATTTTTTTCAGTTGACTTTATGAAATGTAATGTTATCTAAAGACAGACTATGATCCAGATCCAGAAATGTACTCCTTTCCCTCTGAACACACTGCAACACAAAATGCCAAACCTCCTTGTATGGCAGTTCATTACCACATGGATCCATTTATAGAAAAAAATCAAGAGTGAACTAAAATGTCTATTACTTAGGGTTCACTGTATCAAAATTGGTGTTATAGAGGGATAACACTGCTCTTTAGAAACCCACACATATCATATATACATATGTTTTTGTAGAAGAATTTCTTGTAAACATAAAAATTCAGTTAAACATTTTTAACCTTTCACATTGCAAGAGGCTACTTACACTACCAAACGTAAGGTAGATAGCTAGTGGGAAGCAGCTGCATAGCACAGGGAGATCAGCTCAGTGGTTTGTGACCACCTAGAGGGGTGGGATAGGGAGGGTAGGAGGGAGGGAGACGCAAGAGGGAAGAGATATGGGAACATATGTATATGTATAACTGATTCACTTTGTTATAAAGCAGAAACTAACACACCATTGTAAAGCAATTATACTCCAATAAAGATGTTAAAAAAATAAAATTTACTGAGACACTGCAGTGCATGTAGGGGTATCAGGCAGCAATGGGCTTGTAAAGTATAATCTAACTCTGATTTCTGACTTCAGGGAGCTGGGTTTCCAGGGGACAGGGGACATATACATGTGCAAATAACACATCCACTGTCAACTTACACTTCTCTCCAGCATATTAGACCTGCACTAGCATATTGATCAAATTTTAATTTCTGAAAGTAGAATGACTATTTCTAAAGGATAAAATGTTTTTCTTCCTTGAAATTAACAACCATTACTTGTTGTGATTGGATTTTTGAAATTTTTTAAAAGTAACTTCTGAGGAACAATTAGCTAATGTGATTTATAGACATTGTGTTACCTAAAAAAATAAATTAAGCAATCATTGTCTTGGTCTAGATTTCAAGTGATTTTGACATAAATAACAGATGAAGGAGCTACATAGCAGTGGCAGAAAAATGCTTCAAAAGAAAACCACTTGAGCAGATTTCTACACAGGTGTTTAGGCAAAATTAGAGTCTGTCAACAGGATAAAAAAATCTTTAGTCAAATATGTGTACATTTTGTTCTACACATGAGCAAACATCTGGATATCTAGACATATTTAGATATTTTAGTGTTTATATTGCATTATATTATAAGTAATTCAGGAATATCAATGGATAACTGCAGAGAATTTGTTAATCACAGCACTTGGCTGAGGAGTGTAATTTAAGTCTTGTTGCTCTTTGGTAAAGGGGAGTTTGATGTTGAATACCTAGAGCTGAGATGGAAAAAATATAGGGAAAATGCTGAAATCAAATGATAAGAGCTCAGAGGGTTTTTCCACACCCTTCTGTGAGGGCTTAGGGTTCACCATGTGCTAGCAGCCAGGTTCAGGTTCACGGCCCTTGAAACATCTGCCCCCAGACCAATCATGCCCTTATGCCTGTGGAGCCTTGAAGGGCTTAAGAGAAGGCAAGAGGGCCCAGATTCCAGGCTGCTGCAGTGTGGCCTGGAGTCAGGCTTGGGAGGAGCACAGGAGGACATCAGGCCTCCTGCTCTTTCCTTTTTCTGAGTATTTACACTCAGATAATAAAAGTCAAGTGGGATTTGGAGAGATGTTTAGTTTTCAGGTCAACATTATTTTCTGCAGTTACCTTTGCCCCTGTAACCCCATCCTTGATGCATGTAAGTAGAGGCCACAAAGCAAGGGGGGAAGGATGTTTTCCAGATTGGCTGGATGTGAGTTGTGGAAAATCTAATATCCTAGTAATATCCTAAAAACAGTCACTCCAGTCACCAATACATGGAAACATTTCTTTCGTTATAATATTATACAATTATTTTTATTCCCAAAGAACCAGAAATAAGTAATAGGTACAATTTAAATTATGGATGCTCTGGACTGCAGGAAAACTTTCCTATTACAGAGAATGTTAAGGCATTTTCTTGAGAGGAAAGTAGAGAGCAATGGGGCTCCCAATATTCTGAGGGATAATGTTTAGAGAATCACTTCCAATGATGTGGAGGTTTGAGTGACTGCAATAAAGTAATCTAAAGTGTAATAGACAACACACAGTCAAGTTTCTTCACTCGTGTATATTTTTATAGTGAACTACATTTCCTGATTTTATTACTTAGATAAGAAGTTTCGGGTCAGTTGGCAACAGTCAGTAAAACTTCACATTTATGCAGTGTATACAGAATTTTACTCCTGCTGAAAGTCTTATGATTGATATTGAGGGAAAATAAATCTCTGAATAAAGTACTTTCTAAATGTAATAAATTGATATAGCATTTGTATCCTGATTAAAATGAAATTTGGAAGTGAGAATTATGCTGAAAGGTAATGAATTACAGTTTGGTTGTAAAATTACCTCATCATAAGATAAAATATTCATTCATTTAAGAAGATAACTGTAAGAAAACCTACATTTCTATTATAATTACCTTCAGGAAGTTTGAGGCAAAATGAGCTGTGCTTTTCAATATAAATCATTTAATTTTCTAATATAGAACAAATTCAACATTTTAATGGGGTTTTAGTCATGCATTTTTATAATTCCTTTTCCCATACTAAGCATTTGATGTTTCTAGCATAAGACCCTTAAACTTGGATCCATGATGTGGATCCCCTGGACTTTTGTGTAAAATATTAAGGTGACTGTGCCTTTTTCTAGGCAGAGTATCTGGAGGTTTCATCTGTTTCTAAAGTGACCTCAAAGTGAACAGTGATCTACCTAGCAGAAGAAAATGACACTGAATCTTAAGGAGCCAAAGTCTTTATGATTTCATAGGATGTGACAGCCCAAGTTTTTTTTATGGTCTATAAATAACATAAATTTTGGTTTTTTTCCAGCTTTATTGAGGTATATTTGACAAATAAAATTGTAAGATATACAAAGTATACAATGTGATGCTTTGATATATGTGTACATTGTGAAAGAATTCCCCCCAACTGAGTTGTTTTACATCCATCATCTCACATATTTACCTTTTTTCCCCAAGTCTTAATATTGTGCTTAGCTGCATATGTGCATACTTTATAAGCATTCTAACCCTGACTTCATCTTTTTGGGAGGTGGATTTTGTGAGACCTAAGAGGCCATGAAACCACTGGAATAAGGTGACTATTCCTGGTTCAGACATTTTATTTTTTTCTTGCCTCTCCCTGTCCTGTATTTAAAAGAAACATCTCCCTAAATAGTAGCATAATCAGGTGTTTATTCATTCATATATTTATAATTTCTAAAAATGAAGCTAATTTAAGCAACACTAAGAACATATTTGGGAGATTTATCAAATAATTCATTTGATACATATTTATTATGGATGGCATAGTGTTATGAACTAAGGTCTATCAAAATTATGTATTTTCAATTGGAATACATTTTAAGGGAATTAGGATTTGTGCTATTTTCTTTTAAAATTTAAGAACTATCCTGTTCAGTTAAAGTCATACAAATATAGCAACACGTATGAAGTTATAATTGTAATTTTGTGCTATGTTTGAATTATTAGACTGTGGTAGGATTTCTCTCCCCTATGTTTACAAGAAATAAATAGATAAATACCTCCACTGAAATTTAAGAAAAGAAGGAAGAAAGGGAGAAAAAAGTGAAGAAAGAAATACCTTATGGTAACAGTATATCAGTGAAATATGAGGCAGAAAAAGATTAGGTTTTATTTGCAAGTGCTTTGATATTTAAGTCAATTTTCCAAGCTGTGCGCTTTGAATCAGTAATCACAGATACATGCAGAATGAGAATAAGGGGCACAGTGAGAGTACAACGGAAAGGAGATCCAAGGGGCAGAGAGAGAGGCAACACCATCTCTGAAGGAAAAACAAGCTTGGGAGGGGTCAGGAAGCCTGAGGGAGCAGAAGTGGGGGAAGGAGGGGCGGGGTTGGTAAATGAGACATGGAGGAGTGGCCAGGCACACAGAGAGGCGGGACGTTTTCATGTTCAAGGTACTTCTGGGATTCCCTGCAGTGCCCGGGACCACCCAGGATGCAGTTATTTGTGAGGTCTTATCACTGTTTTTCCTGATTAGGATTTCCACGAGAATCTGCCTCCAGCCTCTGTCTCTGACTCTCAATTTCTCTCTCCCCCACCCCCACCTGTTTACTTATTTGTAAATGGTTTTATGATCTAATCTAAATGAATCATTTCTCATAGGGTCTAAATTAAACAGAACAGCCCTCCCCATAGTGAACACTGGTTAAATCTATAACTTCGTTTACTCAGGTAAGAGGACCGTTCATGAAGCAGTGGAATGGTAATTTCAAACAGCGCTTTGTTTTTATTCCTGAGAATAACCAGTGGTATATATTCGTTATTTTGGCAGTCCCTAAGAGAAACTATAAACAAAATAGGGAAAGAGATCATTATTAAGAGAAATCTCTGCCAAACATTAGGATTTGAAGATAGACTTAAAAACTGCCGTGTAATATTAGCATTTTTACAACAGCAAATTATTAGCTTCTGGTAATTATTTATCATATTGATCTTGGTAAATACCAAATGGTAAATACCAAATGAAAATATGCAAAGGTAGTATTTCCTATGTTTTTTTTTTTTTGCTGTACGCGGGCCTCTCACTGTTGTGGCCTCTCCTGTTACGGAGCACAGGCTCTGGACGCGCAGGCTCAGCAGCCATGGCTCACGGGCTTAGCCGCTCCACGGCATGTGGGATCTTCCCGGACCAGGGCACGAACCCGCGTCCCCTGCATCAGCAGGCGGACTCCCAACCACTGCGCCACCAGGGAAGCCCTCCTATGTTTTATTTAAATCTAGTTTATGTCACTTACCAACAGATTTGTAATCAAATACAGATGTTTAACCAGATTAAATCTTAGACATTCTATTCTGCTTTTATTATCCAAAGTGAGAAAGCCCTGGGCTGTCATGTCAGGTGGGTCTTGCTGCGCCGGGTGCTTGTGTAGCTACAGTTGGTGCTCAGTCTTGGTCTCCTCACCTATGTGATGAGCACTGCAAATCCTTCTCAGGCTTGTGAGGGCAACAAAAGATAATGCCTATAAGCCACCCACCATATTGCCTAGCAGGTCAGAGATTCTAAACCAACACACTGTCCCTTCCCTAAAGAAAAATCTACAGGTGGAAGGTATACAAAGAGAGCAGAAATAAACCACTAGCATTCTAACTTTTCTAGTGAAAAACATATTAAAGTGAATTTTACTCTCAGAATTGGCTATTAATGGCAAATAGGAATTGTTACTGACAAATTTTTCATTTACATGAATGCTCTGAATTCCCAAATAGGTTATCATAATAATTCTGCCATTAGGGAAACACCTCCATTAGAACTCGTGCATATCAAATTGGTAACATCTATACAAAACATATGGAAACTACTGTGTATCTAGTCTTTACAGAGGTAGATGTTCATGGAATGCTATGCTTTTTCTCTGTGGAAAGTTTTATTATTTTATTTTAAATACATAATTTGTCACAAAATAAAGTACTTATCTTAGAAGTGTTGCATGATACACAAAGTTAAAATTTAAAAGCTATGGTGTCTATAAACTTACTTTGGATGCTTTTTTCCACATGCTAAGTAAAAAGTGATTTCATTAAACTAAACTAACTGTGGAAAACAGTAATTCTGGGAAGATAGTGACCTAAATGCAACTCCCTTTTTTTTCTTTACCAGCTCTAAAGTAGCAGTATATTTTGGGGGAAATAAATGCTGACATCCTCAGAAGCTTATGTGTACGTCAGGCCTTGAAACCTCTGAGAGGCTTAGCTAACAGAATTGACTGGACTGGCCTTTTATCGCCTGTGGGCTGAGCGAGTACATGAAACCCGGTGTTGGATAACTCAGAATGGTCATGGTGGTGTGGATATTTGGGAAAGAGTTTGTCTTGCACGGATCTAAACTTCATCCAAGTGGAAAGCTGCCACAGACCCACTGGAGTATGTCTATTCTCCCTGGCAGGGAGGCCAAGAAGGACCAGAATGGGTGAGGCTTCAAGTCTGTGAAAGTGATGGGAGACTGGAGAACAAGACGACATTTTTTAGGTTCTCACCATGTTTTTGGTGGCCTGCTTAGTTCTGCACTTTTGGTCCATATGGGGGAGACTATTTCAGTTTCTAACACTTTGGAGCTCTAAAGTTACCCCAGAAAACTGACCTACATCAAGATGGGAAGGGAAAGGAGGAAGAAAAAGGAAAGGACATCGAGAGAAAGCAGAAAAAAGCAGTCAGAAAACCTGCCCAGTGAAATAAAGCTGCTGGAGAGGACAGAAATAAACCTGAACAGAAAAACAGAAGAACTACCTAGACAATGCAGTTATAGTACTTTCTGAAGAAATACAACAAAACAATATCTACGTGATGTCCAACTAAACAGTTCATCTGAATTTGTGGCTTAGAAGACTTTGGAGACCGTATCTCTAGAACACATGACTAAAATGATAAGAAGATAGAAACTGTTAGAAAAAGATTATTTGAAGAAAGATCCAGGAGACTTGCCAGAAGTAATAGGAGTTGTTACAAAAGAAGAAAAAAAGGAAAACATATAGAGAAAATATATAAATAATGGGGAGAGAATTGTCCTGAAAGAAAGACCTAACACTGCCAGTGGAAAGAGCTCACCAACGTCCCCGTGGGCAAATGAAGAAAGGGTGGGGCCTGCGCGGATCCTGGTGAAATCCTTCAATGCTGGGGACAGGTGCAGTAAATTTACACATGCTCAGAGAGAAAGAACAAAGCTCACCTGCAGTGCTGGGAGCAGGAGGAAGGCAGACCTGCATCCAGAGGTACTGCGAGAAAGGAAAGCACTGCGTTGTGAGAAGCTGAACTGCTCCCTGAGCTCACTCGGCTCACTCATATTTGATGATCAACAACAATTCCGTAGCCTATCATCCAAATAGCCCATCAGAGGAAAGTACATGAAGTACAACTCCAACCAACCAACCGAACTAACCAGGTTATTACAGGGTGAGTTTTACAGCCCATCTTTCTCCAATTTCTTAACATCTTCCACCCCACCTGCCAAGACCATCCACAAAGTTCCAGGAGCACCAGACCCTGCGGGGTGGAGATAGTGGCAGGAGTTGAATGAGCAGCTCACAGCTCCTTCACCACCGCTACGCCCCAAGCCATAAATTCAGGGATGAGGGGAGCTTTGAACTGGATTTAAACTTGAAATCATAAATTGGAACTGACTGGACTTAAAACCTACATTGTGTAAATTAAGACTCTTCTTAAAGGAGAATGAGCATAAAGCTAAGTGATTTGCTCAAATTGTTGGTAATGAATAAGGGAGAAGGACAGTGGTTATAAAAAAATAAAACCAATTCCAGTGTACTATACTGAGCACAGACTATCTAGTAAGCCATTTGTAATTGTATTTTAAGGAATTGTATATGCATCCTTACATACACTACGTAGAGAGATTGGGTAGAATAGGCAGAGAAAGGGACAAAAGCAAGAATTAGAGATGAAATAGAAGATACATTTCTTGGGGGAATGAGGACTCTTCCAAGTTCCTTGGATATCTAATTTGAATACTGTCTGGAGGAATCAAACATTTTCCATTGTAGCTTGCTGAAAGAAGCTTCAGAACAGCAAAATGAGATCAGTTAATCAAGGAAGGGCAATTCAAAATAAGCTTACATTGTATCTTGTGGAGCTGCAAGATAAGCTCTTTAAAAAGTAAGACCTAATTGCAAAAACAGAAGTTGAAGGCACATTTCAGGAATACATAATTTTGCAAAAATAATCAGTTTTAAAATATAGTATTCTCTATAAGTTTTTCTTGTTGCGTGAAAATATATGTTTTCAATATGAAATAGTGGGTCATCAACACTGTCAAGAAGCTAATCAAAACACTATCTTTCTCTGCCCCCCACTACCTTCTCTCTTTTCACTTTCTGTCTCAATGAATAACTCACCATTGTCTGTATGACAGTAGTCTTTGTCAACAGTTGATTTTTCTTGACTCTAGAAATAACACTTTCTGTTTGATCAGTGTTGCCTGATCTACCATCACTATTGTCCATACTGTCCTCATTCTCCAATCTGGTCTTCCATTTCCAACTCTCTCTGCAATATTTCTCCATAATATTTATCTTTTAAGTCTTGAAAACAGTTTTCTCATTCTTAAATTCTACAAGGGCAGTGGCTGATGTAATACAAATTGCTAGAATTGTGCTTGGCATACATTTGATGCTCAGAAATATTCCTTGAATTTAAACAAACTGTTTGCCTTGTACCATTTATGTTACTTATTTAAACAAACCTTTCATCTTTCATTAATTAGTGCCATTTATTTTACTTATTTGAATGATTTACTCAGTTAAAATTTATATATTTTGTTTAACAGATTCTGATTATTGAGCTGCTTTTCTGCCTTGTTCCCTTTCTTTGGACCAAATTCTTCAGTAATCATGAGACATTTTGTCCATCTATAAAAGTATTTTCAGGGTCAGTGTTGGCATGTGTTTATTATGTACCTATCCATTTGGCAGAATTAGCATTCAGTAAAGTTTTGAATATAATATACATTCTATTGATCCTCTAAGACTTTCCTTAACACTAAAATCCTATAAAATTAACAGGTGAGATTCTCCCCTTGGAGATCAAACCTGTATCCTTAGGAGCTACAATCTGTAACAACACAGATAACTTTTTAGGAATGCTGCTAAGCCTTCATGTTAATGACTACAGATGGGATTGCAAAAGCAGTTCTTTTGATTTTAACATCAGTTAGTGTGGAAGAAGTAACTCATCAAAATGAAATCAAGGTGCTAGTAGAGATGGGAGAATGATGCTCAGCATCTAAAAAGCAATCAAGGCTCATGGAGAGTAACCTTAGAGAATTCAGAACAGTGGCATCAATGAGACCAGAGATAATTAATGATAAATTGTTTCTTAAATAGAAAGCAGATGATCACATCCTGACCCTA
This sequence comes from Grampus griseus, assembly GCF_964374135.1. Classification (NCBI taxonomy): domain Eukaryota; kingdom Metazoa; phylum Chordata; class Mammalia; order Artiodactyla; family Delphinidae; genus Grampus; species Grampus griseus. The sequence goes on along the minus strand of NC_139004.1, from coordinate 45,468,677 downwards.
GATTCATAAAGTGAACTTTTGATTATCTGTACTGGAGAGGAGTAAGACAACACTTGTATTAGGGTTTGTAGAAAAATCACACTCACAGAATCCACTGCTTCTTTCTTCTGTCTTTCAGGTTATGTCAATCAATTAACAATGGTAAAGTGGCCTTGGGTGTCAATAATAATAATAATGTCATATTATTATTAATTATATAATTATTATTATTAGTTCTATTCTAAGAACTAGTAATAATTTTAATTCTTTTAAAGTCATTGGCCTATATTATCTATTACAACATATCAGATAAGAATACTCAATATTAGATGATTATAAAATTCTGCAAGTATAATCAGAATATGATCATAGTGCTATAGCAATACAGGAAACATTTCTGTGCAAGTAATAATTACACGGATGCATGGCTTGTGCTTAGTGCTCTTAGCTACCACACTATTAGACTATAGTTAATTATGGGAAAGAAAAGGGAATTCACTGGTTTTGAAGATAGAAATCCGAGGAAACTCTTGACAACATTTTAACAACCACCACAACAATGAAGGAATGACATCCAGGTTCTGTTTCTCCCTCTGCATTGGATGTTATTGTTTTACTCTGTACCTGATCACTCTCTGGCCTGCCGGATGTTGTTGCCTTACATTGTGAATGCCTGCCATCCCCAGACAAAATGTATCTGCCATGCCCCAACTTGTTGTCTTTTTTAAAAAAAATTTTTTTTAATATTTATTTATTTATTTTTGGCTGCGTTGGCTCTTCACTGCTGCGTGCGGGCTTTCTCTAGTTGCCACGAGTTGGGGCTACTTTTCATAGCAGTGCACGGGCTTCTCACTGTGGTGGCTTCTCTCGTTTCAGAGCATGGGCTCTAGGCGCACGGGCTCAGTAGTTGTGGCACGCGTAACTTGTGGTCTTGACACTTATCAATATTGCTTTTGCTGGCTGGTGGGTTTTTATTTAATACATTGTTTTCCTTATATTCTTTTCACCTGCATAAAAGCCTCCGACCAAATTTTCACTTTTTAATCAAATCATAGCATGAATTTCTATACATTTATATTACATCTATTTCTAAACATTATGTTTATAATCTTCTAAAACGTTATAAATTTTTTTTTCAGTGCATGAATGTCTAGATCTTCTTCCATCTCCAAGACTGAAAATACTCTGCTTTTCTTTTTTATTTTCTTTATATCTACTTACTTTCCTGTATAATTACAGTTAGCAACCTGTGTCATTTTCCCATTTCAAAGCTAGGATTACAGTCTTTGAACAGTCTTTGAAGAACAGAAAGCAAGAATGTCCTCTATTTGCTTTTACCATAAGGGGGAAAAGAGTTTTACTTTTCCTCTGTAGTCACACTCTTGGTAGGTTTCCTATATAGGTTTGTAATATTTCAAACTTGAAATTATATAATATGCCCTAATTGGCCCATTTCAAGAATCACATCTTTGTCCAAGATATTTATTGAATCTGATGCAGGAGAGAAATAACCTGGAATGAACCATTATTTTCTGTGCTGAATTGACTTAAAGTCGTGTACGTGAGACTGATAGGACTAACAAAGGACACAGACACTGACACACACACACACACACACACACACACAGATATAAAACTACATAAGTATAAAAGTTATATGTGTGTGTGTGTGTGTGTGTGTGTGTGTGTGCGTGAGCATTCACGGCACTTTTGGTGTTACTATAATTGACATAAAAATGCTTCAAACAGCATGTTTTCCTTTCTGGCATTTAGGAGGAACTAAACATGGGGGGTTGGGACTGTCCCTCTGGATTTGCTAGTTTTCTATAGGACAGTGTTTTTGCTGAGATCTGATACACGCACACACACACACACACACATCTTTTCTTTAAATGGTACAGACCTTTAGTGACGATCATCAGAGACAACTCAGGCAGGACAAATACTACTTTTCCCGTTCAATAGACTCTGATAATCCCACAGTGCTGGGTCACATGCCCCCCTGGGAAAGTCTGAGGCCATCCGTGACAGAGTTGGTAGAAACGAGTGCTGTAATCTCTTAATTCTGTCAGTAACTAACTCTTAAGGAGGTAACAAAGTAATCTATTTGTTATTGTGACCTAAATCTAATTTCTTGTTTGTGTGGAAACTCCTCTTTTCATCTTTTTTTACTAAAGGATGTATAAATTCACATTCAATGGGCAGAATTTTGCTGAAGGCTTCATAAGTCCTGATTATGAGATAGTGTATTTTGTTTTAATCATGAGTTAATCATTCAGCATTAGTAAAACTTACTAATTCAACTTAATTGCTGGTGAGAGTCAGCCAATTTAGGAAAATTAAATATAGCCATTATTTTAAGGTAATCTGCTGACTAGGGTTGGAAAAAAGGAAGCTGTATTTGGGGATACCAGGGAGTCCCATTCACAAACTATGATGTATTAATAAATGTCGCCCCTAACATTGTGCAAGGCACAGTCTGCACAGCCTTCTGTGGCAGTCCTAGTGCTTGAACTATATAAAAAAGGCGTGTTACAAAATATAATAATGACAATGCTTGTTTACCTTTACAGCTTATAAAGGGAAGAGAAGGGCATTCACATTATTAGTTTAGAGTTTTATAGCCCTTTTGTTGTTATTTGTCAAATAATTTATTTGACACTCCTAATCAGTATTTGCAAGACAAATTAGCTAATATAAGGAAAACTTTAATATAGCACCTTCTTAAAGCATTAAAGATTTAAAATTAGCAGCATTCACCAACAACCCCACTACTGGGCATATACCCGGAGAAAACCATAATTCAAAGAGTCATGTACCACAATGTTCATTGCATCTCTATTTACAATACCCAGGACATGGAAGCAACCTAAGTATCCATCGACAGGTGAATGGATAAAGAAGATGTGGCACATATATACAATGGAATATTACTCAACCATAAAAAGAAATGAAATTGAGACATTTGTAGTGAGGTGGAAGGACCCAGAGTCTGTCATACAGAGTAAAGTAAGTCAGAAAGAGTAAAATAAATACCGTATGCTAACACATATACATGGAATCTAAAAGAAGAAAAAAGGTTCTGAAGAACCTAAGAGCAGGACAGGAATAAAGATGCAGACGTAGAGAATGGACTTGAGGACACAGGGAGGGGGAAGGGTAAGCTGGGACGAAGTGAGAGAGTGGCATGGACATATATACACTACCAAATGTAAAATAGATAGCTAGTGGGAAGCAGCCACATAGCACAGGGAGATCAGCTTGGTGCTTTGTGACCACCTAGAGGGGTGGGATAGGGAGGGTGGGAGGGAGACACAAGAAAGAGGAGATATGGGGATATATGTATATGTATAGCTGATTCACTTTGTTATAAAGCAGAAACTAACACACAATTGTAAAGCAATTATACTCCAATAAAGATGTTTAAATTAAATTAAATTAAATTAAATTAGCAGGGTTCAAGTTATTGATATTTTATTGACCTGCCACTCTCCTTGTTTTGATAGGACTGAATGGAAACCACCAAGCTGGAAATTTTTCCCATGGCAATAATCATTCATTTGTCTTAACATAGCACTTAAAGTACTAAAACTGTATTGTTTTCCAACATCTGACGTTATTCAGACGTTTCATGAGGAGTTGTACGTTCTACAGTCGGGAGTCTTAGACGATCACAGCCCATTGTAGGAGAAATTGGGTAGATGGTGGATAGCATAGAGGAAGATGAAAGTTCTAACCATGGAAAGACGCTTCATTGTGTAGAGGAATTAGATGTCAGTGGACCTCCGTACTATTTGACATTAGCTTTCTATGTTGTTCTAGTTTGCCTCTTACTGGGTATAATTTCTTCACCTGTAATGTTTGTAAATATTAATATCCTGATATGTGAGTATTTCTATGGACTTTAATATAAATGTCAAAATAAACCTGAGTTACCAAGTGATTTCATATAAAAGAAAAAGAACTGACAGTTAATTTTTGCCCCTTGTGGTTCTGGTGATGAATGAAGCTGCCATCCTTTGCTTGGTGCTGAGGCCAGCAAGGCAAATGGGAAAAATTTACCAAGTAGAACGGCTTTCATTGACTGTAAAATTTACTAATTCAACAATGAGAGTTATCAGAGTATTTATTTTTTAAAAGTTTATTCATTCATAGAAAAAAATATTTATTAAGTGCTTCCTATGTGCTTGGCTATGTTTAAGGTGGGAGAATAAAGCAGTGAAATGATACAATAATCCATGTCCTCATGACACATATTTTACAGGAAAACCAACAATAAATAAGTAAAAAATATATATATATAGTACATATGAAGCTGTTAAGAGCTATGAGGAAAATAAATAAGTGAAGAGGGTCAGGGCATGATGGGACAGTGAATCACAGTGTTAAATCGGGTGTCTGGTGGTATCGTGGACAAAATATAATAGGGCTGTACAAATATAAGGAGGTTACTTTAGACTGTGTAGTGAGGGAAGAATTTCCTGCAATGCTACCATGTGAGTTGAGACCTGAATGACAAGGAGATGGCTGTGTCAATATTTTTGAGAAGAATCTTCAAAGGCCCTTAGTGAAGAGGGAGCCTGGGGTGTTTGATGCACAGTGAGGAGCTGTTGGACGGGCAGAGATGAAACCGAGAGGCAGCAGGAACAGGTCACACTGGCCAAAGGAAGGTTTTCCATTTTCCATCTCCATCTATATCTGTTTAGGGAGAGCATCTTGATTGTAGGGTACTATTCCCCAGACCACACGCAGATGAGGTTTTAATGCCCTGCATCATCCCCAGACACTCCCTCAGTCAGTCTATCAAACAAATATTTATTGTGCCAGGTATGACTCTAAATGATGGGAATATGAGAGACACTGCCAGCCCTGCCCTCATAGAGCATATATTTCAGTGGAGAAGATATAAATGAAATGATTACAAGTATCAAGGGGTCTAAGAAGTAAGCAAGATGTATTACTGGTATTTATAATAAAATAGGGTTAACCTAGCATGCAGCCTAGGTCTAAAATCTATGTAGTAATGAGATAATATTTCATTTTATGTATTTCACCTCAAAAAGTCATTCCAAGATTTTATCTACTATAATAATAAGATAGATTTAAAACACCAATTTACTTATATATAATATATATAATAAAAAATATATATAGTGCTTTATAATTTTCTATGTCCTTTCATATGCATTACCCCATTTAATATTCACAATACTTATGACAGATGTCAGTCTATTATTATTACCTTCTTTTTAAAGATGAATAAGCTAAAGTTCTGAGAATTTAACTGACTTGTCTACAGTCACAAAATGAGTTAGCAATGTAGGCAGTCCTAGCCTTTTTCTAGATCACCTAGATCACCAGAGGTCTGGTCTGAGCTAAATATAGTAAAACTGTTTACCCAACAGAACCAGGCATTTAGTTCAGAAGTAAAAGGAAGAGAGAACATAGCATTCTCATTCTTAAGAAACATGGGATCTATTTAGGGAAGTGTTCAGATAAGTACCAGATAATAAATTGTGCAGAAATTCTGTGTGCATATAAAGTTATGGAATAATCAGAGTGGTATGGGATTATTCTATAACCTTGTCTTGACAGGAATTTTAAAACTGGGCATATAAATAGATTATGTGGTTAGATTTTGACGCTTTTCCATTATGAAATTCTCTGTTTTTTTCCCCCATTATCAAAATCACTGCAATCAATGAATCTTACCCACCATTTCCTCTGAGTTTATTGCTTAGTTTAGAAATCTACAGTGTTTCTTCATTGCACAGATTAATCTTAGCTATTCTCTCTTTCTCTGTCCACTGAAGACTCCTGCCAGGGCAATCCAGAAAACTTAACTCAGCATTCTCTTCTAATTATCTTATTCCCAGCTCCAAGCCTAACGCCAAGATTTTTATTCAAACAACCTCTTCCTGGAATGCTAAATTGTCGACCTTTAGGAAAGCTTCATTCATTTAACCTTCCTCTATTTCTTAGAAAATCAGTAGAGAATTCTATTCAGTATGCAACCCTGAATTTGCTCCCTTACTATATGAACAATCTCTGTTTCCTTCATATAGTGCAATAAGTTTATTTTTCCAATTTTTGTGTAATGTCAACAAATGTCTAGTTTTATTAGTATTGATTATTTTACATTATGTTTTATAATGAGCCAGCACCTGACATACTATTGCATAAGATACATTTGATATTTTCAAACACTATTGTTGTCTTGTTACACATATTATGTTTAATCTTTTTCCCCTTCCACTCTACCTGAAGATATTCTCTACTAATTAAAAATTATGGGGGCTTCCCTGGTGGCGCAGTGGTTGAGAGTCCGCCTACCGATGCAGGGGACACGGGTTCGTGCCCCGGTCCAGGAGGATCCCACATGCCGCGGAGCGGCTGGGCCCGTGAGCCATGGCTGCTGGGCCTGTGCTCCGCGGCGGGAGAGGCCACAGCAGTGAGAGGCCCGCGTACCGCAAAGGAAAAAAAAAAATTATGAACAATACATGTCAACTACTAAGTAATTAAGACACAAGAGAAAAGTATACAATTTCAGTTACGTATTTGTGTTTATGTGTTAACTGTCTTATTCTTCATGGCTACAAATGGGTGTGTGGCATGCAGTGTACTGAAGACAAATGCTGCTTCCAAACCACCATTATGTGGCACCAGGTCCTGTGCTAAGTGCTTTTTGTACTCTTTTTAATTTTAATCTTCATGTCAACTCTACAGATAATTAGTCTGCAATATGTTTCTTTTCTAAAAAGTCAGTGAAAATCAAAGGCACATTTTTTAATAGAAACTGATGAGAAACATCTTTGTAAAAATGAAAAGCACTTACGGGAACCAGAAATTTTTTAATCTCTTCCAATGCATGACTCATACGTGAATAAGCTTCCCCAGGTGGAGCAAACACTTCAATTAATACATGAAGTTCATCACTCAAGTGTGCATATTTGGCTTCCCCACTCTTCCTTAGTTCTTCTTCCTGTGAAAAAGGTTATTTTTAGAAATACAAATCCACTCATTTTGCATTGATTTAACATTTACTGAGAAGATGACAGAGGGCATAATCTAAGCAAATTTTCCCTTAGTAGAAACTCTTTGAGAAATAAAAATCTGGTACAAGCCATTTTTGAGTGTTTGAATGATTCTTTTAAAAAAAAAATCTGGCATTTGTTTTTCTCTTTCTGACTTACTTCACTCTGTATGACAGACTCTGGATCCATCCACCTCACTACAAATAACTCAATTTTGTTACTTTTTATGGCTGAGTAATATTCCATTGTAACAAATACCATATGCTAACACATATATATGGAATCTAAAAAAAAAAAAATGGTTCTGATGAATGTAGGGGCAGGACAGGAATAAAGACACAGACGTAGAGAATGGACTTGAGGACACAGGTAGGGGGCAGTGTAAGCTGGGACGAAATGAGAGAGTAGCATTGACATATATACACTACCAAACGTAAAATAGATAGCTAGTAGGAAGCAACTGCATAGCACAGGGAAATCAGCTCAGTGCTTTGTGACCACCTAGAGGTGGGGATATGGGGATATAAGTATACGTATAGCTGATTCACTTTGTTATACAGCAGAAACTAACACACCATTGTAAAGCAATTATACTCCAATACAGATGTTAAAAAAAATCTGGCATGATTATCATCTACACCACATTTTAATCAGCTAAATAAAAATGTTAAATTCCTGAAAAGAAGTGACAGAAATGCCATTAACTCCTCAGTGGACTCCACTGGAAGGAAAGGATTGTTTTTGTGCCTGACAAGTAATCGTTTGCAGATAATAAAACCAAGATGACCATTGCTCTTTAAGAGAACCAGGATTTTCTAGATACTTTTTGAGAAGTGGTGAAAATGTTACTCATTCTCCATGAAAGTGAGCAAAACCGAGACTTCTCTCTCAGCCTCATGCCTGCAGGTGTAGGTCATCATTTGGCTCCTACTCACCACTTCGCTATCTTGGCCGCCTCACTTTGGTCAGTATAGAGGAGTATATTAAAGGGATGGCTGTTAAGCATTATGTTGGCCTTGATTCTGCGTGAGCTACATACCCTCAGATTTTTTGTTAGTACTGCACCCAAGTCATTATTGGGGCCTGATTAATTCAGTTCATATGCTGAGCAGATCAGCGTCTGATCCAGGTACTTTGCTCACGTGTGTTAGGTGTTTTACAGACACCTCCAATCTCACAATAACCTTGCACAGTATTCACATAATTCAGATTAGGAAATTGAGTTTAAAAGACTTTAAGTAACCTCAAGTTGGGATTCAAACCCAGCTCATTTTGCAACCAGATTTGCATTTGGATTTCAAGGAAGCAAAATTTAGTTAAAAATTAACATAAATAATATTAATTATATTTTACCTTTCTTGACTCTCCTCCCCCCAAACTAGCAATTGTTTCCCTAAATTTCAAAGGATAAAAATTTTTAAAGTAATTTTTAGTTTTATGTGTGGATGAAATTGGAAGTGTAACATGAATACACCTAAACTGGATAAACAAAAGCAAATTTGCTATCTATTTCATATGAGGTAACTGTATTACACATGTTAAAGTGTTTATCTGATTAGAAATGCCCATCATTTCAACACATGGAGGATCCATAACAGAGATGGAAAGGCCTGCTTGTTTTCCTGTGCCTCCCACACCTACTCAAATCTCTCACAGCAGTACTTGTCAGCCCGGGAATACACTCTTACTTTCCTAGGCATACATTCTCTATCTAACTAGAGTTTTTACTTTTATTAAAAAGGTTTCTCTTAATGTCCAATTCTGACACTTCTCAATACTTCCTCAGCTGGTTTTCTGCTGGTTATTAAGGGCTACTTACTAGACAAATTTAATAAGGTCTGCCACTGGAGGTGTGGTATTGAGATCAGAATTATAACACTTGACTTCAGACTCTCAAAATAAGCCAGATGAGATATCTTTGCAGTAGAACCAATAGGCTGTTGTTCATGAAAAATGCAGCTTTCTATTTAAAAACACATTTTCCTTTTCCCCAACATCCACCCTCCCCCAATCAAACTTTATATAAGCGTATGAGGAAACTGAAGTCTTCGGAGATTAATCAACTTCTTCAAGGTCAAAGTGAGTCAGGACTGGAGCCAGGACTCAGTGCAGTAGGGTACAGCTCTGATAAAGACTTCAGAGAACCAAAGTTACCACAGTGGAACCTCCCATGAGCTACTGCTGGTTATTTTCAAAACCAGACTCATACCTTCAAAGGTGCTATATTTGCCCTTGCTCCTGGGGATGACTTCTGACAAAGCAAAATTTCCCAAGCTTTAGTTTCTTCATATGTGAAGTTAAGATAATAGTATGTACCTCAAAGAATTTTGTGAGTTTTGAGAAAATTGAAGAATATTTTGTATACTAAAAAATGCCATATGAATTTAATATAATAATGATAATAAATATTTCCAATTTCTCAAGTAGTATTTTAAAATAATGTTTGTTTTTTTCAACAGGGACCAAAATAAATGTGTCTCAAACAAGAAGAAGAGTTATTTCTCTTTAATGCAAGAGTCTGCGGCTACAGGCAGCTGGAGGAGCAGGTGGTCTTTCTCCGCACCCTTCTCCAGCCCCTAAGATGTTCCTCTCATATGTGTTGATGAAGGAGGCGGTCTATCACAACTTCTGGATTCCACTCTGTGGAAAACAGAAAGCGTGGACAGCAAAAAGCTTCCTTTCAAGGACATGTACCAGAGGCTTCATATATCAACTCTGCTGACGTGTCTTTGGCAAGAGCGTGGTCACATGGTGGCCCTGGATGCAATGGAGACTCTGTATGTGGATTCAGACCGAGCAGCCGTGAGGCCACCTAAAATGCGAGGGCTTCGTTTACGACAGAAAACAGTGAGAATGGATACTGCTTGATTATGAGCTGTCTTTGCCATTCAGTCCTCATTCAGGGTGAGTTAAAATGACACTTGATTATTATATCTAATTTTGATGAATACCTAGCCAGAGTCTGCCAAAGTGTTCAGATTTTATTTTCAAAAACAATACTTTACACCCTGGTTGGATTTATAATATAAAGCTCCAAGTTTCATTTGAATATAAGCAGACATCACAGCCATCCTGAAAAGCACAAGGGCCTGGACACCAGTAAGTATATTTATAGTAATTTAATACAGTCTCTTGAGGTATTTATTGAACAAGAGTTCCAAATATATTATTGGAAAAATGTTTATCTTTGTAATAAATGCATTACCTAGTAAGTCAATTATGAACTGGGTGGTAGTGTTTTCATGTTTCTGCCCCATCATATCTTGCATGTTTTGTAACAAAGATCATAGTGCCCTGGAAGCTTACACTAGTTAGAACAGGCACACAATAGCAAGAAGAGTAAAGAAAAAGATTAAGAAATTTAGAAATGCTAGACAAATCTTAGGTGTAAACTGAAATGAATCATTCCAAAGTTAACACTAGGAACATTGGATCTCCATCTAATAAAGACATGGAAAAGGGAAGAGAGAATAAATCAAAAGAATGTGAGATGCACACACCAGAAGGTGAATTTACTTGACGTGATTCAAAGTTCCATTTTAAAAGACTGGACACTCAGTCGATATTATTTAGTCTTCCATGTATAAAGGCATATGTATTCCACTGAGGACATTTACTTTAGCCACTGACCTTCAGAGGATAATTCGTGGTGTTTAACTATTACAAAGGAATCACAAGCTAATTATTTTAAGTAAAATTATTAGTTGCTAAACATTAGAAATTGTTTACACAAGGTCATTAGGGAATAACAAATCCAGTGTTACATATCCCCAAATACTCTAACCCACACTAACCTTAAGGTAAACTATAAGTAAAACATATCAGTTTTTATCAGTTATCTTTTAGAGAATAGCACGGCACTAAAGAGAGTCTAATTTAAATTGCATTCATGTATTTAATTGTTAAAAGGATTTTAAAGGGAGCTTTCTCTTAGGAATTATCATTTGTATTTTGTCTTCTACAAAAGAATGTTTCTGACCCAGAAATAATTTGACAGCTGGGGAAATTTCCTCTTAATTCAAAATAGCATGTTCAATGAAGAAAACTTCAAAAAAAAATCTCAACAATTACAAATGTATTTTTTTACTCAACAATCATACAATTCAAGATATACTGTTAACATTTTCAGTATATTTTCTTCAAGTCATTTTTTAAAACAATACCAGTAATGGAATAGATGTCATAATTTTGGTATTACTTCTTAGATTATAGGTATGCAGAGTACTTTCCATGGATTATCTAATTTTATCTGCAAAATTATATGCTAGATAATATTGTTCCCCTAATTTTACTGATGAGGGGACTATGGCACAGAGAGAGAAACTTATCCAGAGTTATACAGACTATGAATCAGAGAATAGGATCCAGTTAATTTCATAACAAAGGTCAAATTCTTAATCAGTATAGGTGTATTGCCGGTACACATACTTAAGTGTAAGTAAACATTTTATACATCCATATACCATGGATATCTCTAGTTTCTAAAAGACACTACACTTTCCTGGTATCCAGTTCTATGTAGCACTGTGCCCTGCACTGTGCCCTAGAGCAGGTTACAGGTCTTGATCCACCAAGCACATATGCTGTGAATTTCCTTTCCCTCCCCCAAAGATTCTGCTTCCTTGGTAACTGTGTTATCAGTGCTGGGTGAAACTATTATTTTCAACGTTCTCACTCAACTCCTATTTTATGAAGAGCTTACCTAAAAATGCTAGTGATCTCACATCACTAACTCTGTGTCTGTAATTCCCTAACTCTGTGTCTGTAACTGCCAGTTCCAAAGAAGGCATTCATCCAAAGTTTTTAAGGTTGAGCTCAGATTAGTTTACACAATTTCTCATGGATATTGATATTGTATCCCTAAAACAGATGTGCTTCAGGACAGGTCATTTTTTATTTTCCTGAACAGTTTGCCCAACAGCAAGGGCAGGATGGTTAGGACCCGCCACCCCCAATTCTATTCTGGGGTAGACACTCAAGTCAGCTCACAACTAGGTAGTTTATCTTAGTTCAGATGATTCAAGACAACTTCCCCAAAATAGGACACAGGATTAGATGTCCTCTTGTGCTTTGGTGAAGCCATTTGGTTCCTGGATTTGCCAACTGCAAATTTTAACATAAAACTCAAAATTTCTTAAAACATCCTATAAGATCCACTCTAAAAATCATTTATGGGTGACACTGACTTCATTTAAAATATCCGAGGGGCAGAAAGCAAAGAGTTCACATTGTATCATTGTAATGATAATCTCATTACAGACAGCTCAAAAAAAATCCTCCTTCTCTTCTCCCCAAGCCCTTCCCTGCTTCATTACACAATTTTAATTTTTTCTCTTCTGTCTCTAATTTTTGTTATTACTCTGTCCTCCCACCTGGAATTTCCTAGGGAATTTCAAGTTATTTTCACCTCTATTAAACAGAGTAATTTAGTTACTGAGTGCTAATTCCCAAGCTTATATGTCCAGCTCATTATGGAGCTCAATGAAATAAAGGGGACGACAGTTATTTGGCCCTACTATCCTTAGAAGTCTCAGTGGTGATCATTATTTGTTACTTGGAATGACCCTTTAAAATCACATAAACACACACACAAATAGAGTGCTGTTTAAAGTGGGATTTTAGTGAAAGAAAATGTTTACATTTTGTCAAATTAAGAAGAACAGTCACCTGCTTTGGGTAATTTTTTTAGAATATGCTATAAATTGTTCATAATTTGATGTAGACCATGTATTCCTCCTTTGTGCTACTTCAGATTTTGTTTTGTCCTTCCATAGTCTCCTGAAAGTCACCAACACCAACAGCAGAGAGAACACCTAAGTAACTGAGTTGATGTCCTACTCACCATTTCTTTAATTGAAGTATAGTTGATTGAAAATATTATATTTTCAGGTGTACAATATAGTGATTTAATATTTTTATAGGTTATACTCCATTTAAAGTTATTACAAAATAATAGTTATATTTCCCTGTTCTGTACCATATATCCTTATTGCTTATTTATTTTATACATAGTAGTTTGTGTCTCTTTATCCCATACCCCTATCTCACCCCTGTCCCTGTCCCTTCTCCCAGTTGTAGCCACTAGTTTATTCTCTATATCTGTATGTTTCTGTTTTGTTATATACATTCGTATCTACATTCATGTGTTTCATTTTTTAGGTTCCACATATAAGTGATATGAGTATTTGGCTTTCTCTGCCTGACTTATTTCATTAAGCATGGTACCCTCTAGGGTCATCCACAGTGTTGTAAAAGGCAATTTCATTATTTTTATGGTCATGTAATATTCCATTATATATACCACATCTTCTTTATCCATTCATCTGTTGATGGACACTTAGGTTGCTTCCATGTCTTGGCTATTGTAAATAATGCTGCTATGAACACTGGGGTACATGTATCTTTTCTAATTAGTGTTTTCACTTTCTTTTGATATATACCCAGGAGTGGAATTGCTGGATCATATGGTACTTTTATTTTTAAGTTTCTGAGGAAATTTCATACTGTTTTCCATAGTGGCTGCACCAATTTATAGTCATACCGACAGTGTACAAGAGTTCTACTTTGTCATCTTCACCAACATTAGTTATTTGTTGACTTTTTGATGATAGCCATTCTGACAGGTGTGAAGTGATATCTCACTGTGGTTTTTTTTTTTTTTTTTTTTTTTGCGGTACGCGGGCCTCTCACTCTTGTGGCCTCTCCCGTTGTGGAGCACAGGCTCCGGACGCGCATGCTCAGCGGCCATGGCTCAGGGGCTCAGCCGCTCCACAGCATGTGGGATCTTCCCAGACCGGGGCACGAACCCGTGTCCCCTGCATCAGCAGGTGGACTCTCAACCACTGCGCCACCAGGGAAGCCCTCATTGTGGTTTTGATTTGAATTTCTCTGATGATTGGTGATATTGAGCATTTTTTCATGTGCCTATAGGCCATCTGTATATCTTCTTTGGAAAAGTGTCTATTCAGATCTTCTGCTATTTTTAATTGAGTTCTTTGGGGATTTTTTTTATATTGAGTTGTGTGAACTGGTTATAAATTTTGGATATTAACCCCTTATCCGTCATATCATTTGCAAATATTTTCTCCCATTTAGTAGATTGTCTTTTCAATTGACAGTGGTTTCCTTTGCTGTACAAAAGTTTTAAGTTTGATTAGGTCCCATTTGTTTCTTTTTACTTTTATTTCTTTTGCCTTAGGAGACAGCTCCAAAATCTATTGCTACAATTTATGTCAAAGAGTGTTCTGCCTATGTTCTCTTCTGGGAGTTTTATGGTTTCTGATATTATATTTAGGTTTTTATTCCATTTTGAGTTTATTTTTGTATATGGTGCGAGGAATTGTCCTAATTTCAATTTTTATATGAAGCTGTCCAGTTTTCCTGGCATCACTTATTGAAGAGTCTGTCCTTTTTCCATTGTATATTCTTGCCTCCTTTGTTGTAGATTAATAGATCATAAGTGCATCGGTTTAGTCCTGGGCTCTCTATTCTGTTCCATTGCTCTGTGTCTGGTTTTGTGCAAGTACTATGTTGTTTTGATTACTATAGCTTCATAGCATAGTCTGAAGTCAGGAAACATAATACCTCTAGCTTGTTCTTTTTTCTCAAGTTTGCTATGGCAGTTTGGTTTTATGGTTCCATATAAATTTTAGGATTATTTGTTCTAGATCTGTGAAAATGCCATGGGTATTTTGATAGGCATTTCATTAAATCTGTAGATTGCTTTGGGTAATATGGACATTTCAACAATATTAATTCTTCTTATCCAAGAAGATGTGGTATCTTTACATTTCTTTGTATCATTTTCAAATTCCTTCATCAATATTTTATAATTTTCAGAGTACAGGTATTTCACCTTTTTCATTAAGTACATTCTCAGGTATTTTACTCTTTTTAGTGTGACTGTACATCGGACTGTTTCTTTAATTTCTCTTTCTGAGAGTTCATTTTTAGTGTACAAAAAAGCAACAGATGTGTATGTCAATATTTTATCCTGCAACCTTACAGAATTCATTTATTAGATCTAATAGTTTTTTGGTGGGGACTTTAGAGTTTTCTAAATATAGCATCATATCATCTGCAAATAGTGACATTTTTACTTCTTCCCTTCCAATCTGAATGCCTCTTATTTCTTTTTCTTGTCTGACTGCTGTGACTAGAATTCCAATGCTATGTTAAATACAATTGGTGAGAGTGGGCCACTCTCATCACTTGTTCCTTGTCTTGTTCCTTGTCTTGTGCCTGATTTTAGAGGAAAAGTTTTCAGCTTTTCACCATTGAGTGTGATGTTAGCTATGGGTTTGTTAAAAATGGTTTTTATTATGTTGAGATATGTTCACTCTATACCAACTTTGATTACAGATTTTATCATGATTGGATGTTGAATTTTGTTAAATGCATTTTTTTGTGTCTACTGAGATGATGTGAATTTTATCCTTCCTTTCATTAATGTGGTGTATCACACTGATTGATTTGTAAATAATGAACCATCCTTGTATCCCTGGAATAAATCCCACATGATTATGGTGTATGATCCTTTTTATATAGTGTTGGAGTTGTGTTGCTAATATTTTGTTGAGGATTTTTGCTTTTATATTCATCAGAGATACTGGCTTGTAATTTTCTTTAATTTTTGTAGTGTATCTGGTTTGGGTATCAGGGTAATGGTGGCCTTGTAGAATGAATTTGGGAGTGCTCCATCTTCTTCAGTTTTTTGGAATAGTTTGAGAAAAATAGATATTAGCTCTTATTTATATGTTTGGTAGAATTCCCCTGTGAAGCTATCAGTCCTGGGCTTTTGTTTGCTGGAATTTTTTTTATTTCAAAATCGATTTCACTACTAAGTGACTGTTTTGTTCAGATTGTCTATTATTTCTTCCTGATTCAGTCTTGGAAGGTTGTATGTGTCTAGAAATGTGTCCATTTCTTCTAGGTTGTCCAATATGTTGGCATATAACTGTTTGCAGTATTCTCTTATGATTTTTTTTTGTATCTCTATGGTATCAGTTGTTATTTCTCCTCTTTCATATTTTGTTTATTTGAGTCCTCTCTCTTCTTCTTGGTGAGACTGGCTAGAGGTTTATAAATTGTTTATCTTTTCAAAGAAACAGCTCTTGGTTTCACTAATATTTTTTATTGTTTTTTAGTCTCCATTTTAATGATTTTCTCTCTGATCTTTATTTTTTCTTTCCTTCTGCTGATTTGGGGCTTTTTTGTTGTTGTTGTTCTTTTACTAATCCGTTTAAGGAAGTTTAGGTTGTTTATTTCAGATTTTTCTTGTTTCTTGAGGTAAGCCTGTATCTCTATGAATGTCCCTCTTAGAACTGCCTTTGTTGTATCCCATAGATTTTGGAAAGTTGTGTTTCCATTTGCATTTGTCTCCAGGTATTTTCTGATTATCCCTTTAATTTCTTCATTGACCCACTGGTTTTTAGTAGCATGTTGTTTAGTCTCTTTGTGTTTGTGCTTTTCCCATTTTTCTTCCAATAATTGATCTCTAATTTCATACCATTGTGGTTAAAAAAATAAAAAGGCTTTATATAATTTCTATCTTCTTAAATTTGTTGAGACTCACTTTTTGGCCTAGCATGTGATCTATACTGGAGAGTGTTCCACGTGCACTTGAAAAGAATGTATATTCTGCTGTTTTTGGATGGAATGTCCTTTAGGTATCTATTAAGTCCAACTGGTTTGTTGTGTTATTTAACACCACTGTTGCCTTATTAATTTTATGGCTAGATGATCTGTACATCAATATAAGTGAGGTGATAAAGTCCCCTACTACTATTGCATTGTTGTCAATTTCTCACTTTATGTCTGTTAAAAATTGCTTTATATATTTAGGTGCTCCTGTGCATATGTGTTAATGAGTGTAATACCCTTTTCCTGTATTGATCTCTTCATCATTCTAAATATAGTGACCTTCTTTGTATTTTGTATAGACTTTGTTTTAAAGTCTCTTTTGTCTGGTATGAGTATTGCTCCTCCACTTTCTTATTGTTTCCTTTTTCATGGAATATCTTTCATGTAAACTCCCTCACTTTTAGTCAGTATGTGTCTTTAAATCTGAAATGAGTCTCTTGTAAGAAGCATGTAGATGGATTATGTTTTTTTATCCAATGAGCCACCCTATGTCTTGGTGTGGATCTGTTTGGGTTCATCTTGTTTGGAATTCTCTGTGCTTCCTGTACCTGGATATCTGTCTCCTTTAGGCTTTGGAAGTTTTCAGCCATAATTTCATTAAACACATTTTCGAACCCCTTCTCTCTTCTCTTTCTGGGACTCACATGATGCAAATGCTGGTACACATTTTATTTTCTGAAAGATCCTTTAAATTTTTTTCATTTTAAAAAATTTGTCTTTTACTGTTCTGATTGGGTGATTTCCATTATTTTATATTCCAGATCACTTATGCATTCTTCTGTGTCACCTAGTCTGCTATTCATGCCTTCCTCTTTGTTTTTCATTTCAGTTGTTATATTCTTCAGTTCTGACTTGTTCTATTTTATATGTTCTAGTTCCCTGTTAAAATTCTTGCTGTGTTTATCTATTCTTTTCTTTAATTCAGTTATTATTCTTATTACAAATACTTTGAATTTTTTATCTGATAAATCTTTTATTTCTGTATCTTTAGTTATTTTTCAGGGGTTTTCTCTTTTTCTCTTGCCCTTTCAATTGAGACAAATTCCTCTGTCTTCTCATTTTGTTTATCTTTCTCTATCTCTATGAATTCAGGTGAAACAGTTACTTATTGTGGTCTTGAAGGAGTGTCCTTAAGTGAGAGTGTCCCTATACAGTCTTGTTTGTGCCCAGTGACTTTGTTAGGAGAGCTGGATTTGACATGAATACAAGTCACGTCTTTCCTTGAGTAGTGCTGGCAGCTATGACCTTGGTAGGAGGTGGGCCTGGAGACGGAGGGGCTAAGGCCAGAGCCAGGTGTGAACTGAGACTTCCCCTCTGCTTAGTGGCTATCTTTGCCCTATTGTGGGCATGTCCCAAGCTGCTGGAGCAGAAACCCTGAGGGTCAAGTCCAGGCCAGCTCAGTTCCCTTTAAGTGTTTGCTCTTCCCCTTCCCAGAATCAGTACCCTCACCCCAGAGGGGAATGGTGCTGAAGCAAGAGGCACGGGTGTGGGTATTCAGCAAAGGTGGGGGTACAAGGTATGGTGGTCTGGCCACCAGAGCTCTTAACTGCCTCTGATGCACCACTTGTGCAATCTCCAGTAATGGTTGGCCCCTCCCTGCTCAGATGCTGCTTAGGGTTTGATCTGCTACAGCATCTCATGACCAAGTTTAACCTCAGTCATGACAGCCCTTGTTCCAGTGTGGAGCTGTAATGTGAAGAAACAGTGCTTGTTCCAGTGTGGAGCTGTAATGTGAAGAAAACAGTGCTGGCTCGTCCTGGGGTGCACACCAGGGCAGTCATAGGAAATGATTCAAGGTTTTGATTTGCCCTCTCTGCCCTGCTTTGGGAGCAAGCAACCATTCACGTCCTCCTCATGAAAAGAGTCCAGGCTTCCCTCAGCCATCCTTAGTCCCACCAGCCCTCCAATCAACCAAGGTACTTATATTCCCTGTGTCAGACTCCTGGGCTGGGATGCCCAGTCTGTGGCTCTTACCACTCACTCCCCAGGCAGGTGACCACCCGTGTTATCTCCATTTTCCTCTGAGTCTCGTCCCAGTGGCACCAGTCCTGACCTGATTACTTCTTTTCCTTTCCTAGCCAATTATGTAACTATCTTTCTTACAGCCTTATTTATATAGCAGTATTTATGCCAGTTTTCAGCAAGAATTGTTTCACATGTAGATATATCTTTCACGTGTTTGTTGAGGGAGGTGAGCTCTGCATCTTCTTACTCCCCCATCTTGATCTGAGTTCTCTACTCATCATTTTGTAAGCACCTATGTGTTCATCTTAATGTATACATAGTAAGTGATGTTATATACATGTTCTTTTTTCTTAAATAGCTAATTACAAGAGAAGTAGTCTTTACTCTCACCCACTTAACTGACTCACTAGATTTATAAAATATTTACTCCCAGATAAATATTTAAGATAATATCCGAGATAACCTGACTGTTATCCAGTGGTATTTGTTCCCAAGGTTGTTCATAACTGTTGTATTTGTTACTGTTATTCCACTTTATAATATTTTTTATAATTTCCCTTTAACCTTTATTTTCATTACCAAAGAACTTCCAGACCAAAAGCATGTAGGTTAAGGGAGATTTTACTGTATCATAAATTGCTTGTGTAATTACATTAATTCCTTCATTATGTTTTTTACACAATATTTTGTCCCTTGATCCATTATAGCATCATCATTCTATTTCAAAATTTATCCTTATGCATGTCTGTTTTATCATTTTCTCATCCCCCAAAATTATTTTTTATATACACGTATATCAGATAGGACATGTGAAAGATACTGAATAAACTCTTGATGAATGAATTACCCAAGGGTAAAAGTCACACTGCATTTTTCTTCTATCATAGCACAGTAGCTTTACTCTACTGTCATGCTAAGGTTTTCTTTTAATGGTTAGCCATTAACTGTCCTGAGACCTTGGATTGGAATGAACTAATATGATTTTCTTTTTAGCTTAGGAAAAATGTCTCCAAATTATTATTACATTCACTATGTCTCATTAAATGAATAACAATGTATAGATCATATATATGAGTATTCAGTGATAATTTATTCTGTAATCAAATAATTATGCAATTGCAATTTGCACCACATCCAGTATTTGTTCTGTGATTATAAGAACAAACACAGTCTGTATAAGTAAAACAACAAAAGCTTGTAACTCAGTGCTGCTCATGAACAAGGTAGAATAAGCTACCTTTCTGACAGTAACCCATCCTATCTAGTCCCTCCTGTGGCTTGTCACCTTATTGGATAATGTGATTAGCAATTGCATAAGTTATTATTAGGCTATTTCAACTCTTTGCACCCAGGACTCAACCTTAGCAACCTTTAAAGTGGAGTCCAGACAACAACTGCCACCATCTTAGAGACTGGGATATATTTTTGTATTACTCTCTATGTGTAGGGAAAAATATTTCAAATATCCTATGAACAAATACCACCCAGTACTTTTCTGTACATACCCTTCTGTAGCCCTGGGCCCAGGAAAACACCTTGGACCAGGTTGTAGAACATGCTGAGTGTAATGGCTCTTCTAGTCATGGCTCCACTCCTAACTGCAAACTCAGCAGTTTGCTCTTGTGGCCCCAGTTTCTTCGGGGTCTCATGGACCACCTTGGACCTCTCCCACCTCATTCAACCACATCAGCTCAACTTAGACCTGTTTATGTACAGAAATTACAGATATAACAATGTTCCACAACTTTGCCAAACCAAAAACAACAGAGGACATTAGATGTAATGCCACATGAGGTTTCTCATGGCTTTAAAATGTCACGTGACTTCCTTTCACAGGCATCCTCATCCTGCCAGTCATAACTTTGGTATCAGAAAGTGTTACTTTCCAAAAAGAGTGTCTTCTAAAGTATATTATTAAGAAAATTCAAAGTTCAAAAAGGCAACTATTCATTTTAATCTTTGAGCATCTACAATGAGGCTACTACTGCGTATTTTACATATATTATGTCATTTACTCTTCATAGGTTCCTTAGGTGGGCATTGGAAGCAGCAGAGAGCAGTGAAAAGTGAAAAAGCGTTTTGGAGTCAGAGAGATCTAGATTTGAGTTAACAGCCCTGATATTCATTATCTACAGTATTTGAAGAAAGTTACTCATTTTTTGAGATTCTCAGTTTACAAAAAAGGGAATTCTAGATGTCTCATGTAAAGGTGAAAGGAGGTAATGTGTATAAATTTCCTGTACAGTGCCTGGCACACTATAAACACTCAAAAAGCTAAAGCTCTTCTCTCAAAGGAGCGAAGGAACTTGGCTGCAGTTAAGTAAGGGATTTAAATTTGCTGTGTCGACTCCAAAGCCACACTCTCACATTAATTGATATTTATTGTGAACATTAAATTCACTTGACAGAATATAATTACAAAAGTTTCAAATTACATATTGCTTTGATATAACCAACAGTGCATCATTTCGATGGTGGTTTACTTATTATTAAGTTAGTTTAAATGTACAACTTTACTGCAAGAGATCGTATATTTGAAAAATTACTCTAAGCCAAAGAGCTCACGTGTTTCAGAAGAAGAAAAAATTAAAATCACCATGTGTACTTTCTTGAATTTTAACTTTCAAATGAATCATAAATTTATTGTCAGACAGACCATATAACCTTTAAAGGGTACATTTCATATTAGCTTTGACAGGCCAGATTCTGATTGTGACGACCAGGGTTAAAATCCCAGCTCTCCCCCTCAATACTGTATAAATTTGGGCAAATGACCTCACTATTTTGAGCTTCTGATTCCTCAATGGTAAAATGATGATACTAATAACAATAATAACACTAATCAAATATGACTATTGCCAAATATTTTTATGCTAAATATCTAAGGTTCAAAGCAATGTAAAAATTAAATATGAACTAAAAAAGTCAATGTATTCAGAGATCCCAGTTATTCTCCCAGGAGCTGTTCCAGTGCCATGAATAAGCTAAATAATAAAAAGAAATGTTGAAAACCCATAATAGAGAGTACATGCAAGTTTTACACTTTGGTTTTTACTTTAGCAATTATTCTTGTCATATTTTATCCTCAGAGATATACTTTACTATAGTGCTTTTTGCAGGTTTTTTCCTCTTATATGTCCCAGGGAACTTCTTTTAACATAAATCCTCTTCAGAAAAAAAAAGATGTCTACTGTCTGCACAGCTTTCTCGATCAAGAAATTCAAATAGAAACACATTTATTATTTGTACCTTGGACTGAATGGGATTTGTCTGAATCACAAATTTAAAAGCATTTTTAAATTCACATATGTGGGAATTATTTTTATGTACAATCTTTTGTCCAAAATTTATCCTTACAAAGGGATTTTGTACAAATGCATCTACATAAGTATGTGGTAGAGAAGCAACGGCTGATCCCGAAGAGCATCTCAAGTTCCTGTCACCTTCACCTACAACTCCCTGCTTTCCTGGGCTGAATGGGCAAGAACTCTCCCAGGTTACAGAATCCATGCCCCAAAGAGTCTGCTCTGGAGGGTAGTCTTGTCAGAGCTCCACACCCAATGTAACACTTTCTAGATTCATGAAGAGTGAAGGACCAGAAGCATCAATGGGACTAAGAATAGTATTGTAAAAAGTAGTTCAGGATTTTGAAATCAGAGAGGTAGATAGTGCCAAAGAGAAGGTTCTTTATGCTTTAATTTGGAAGTTGAGGGTTTACTAGAGGGTATGACTCTCAGTTCAGGACAATCAAATAACTTACTCTAGGAAACATCAAGGATGGTCTGACTTTTCAAACTCTGAAGAGGTTTTGTCCAAAACAATGAAGAGTGTCTCAATACAATAAAAGGGCTATTTCACTATTCAAGGGAATAAAGGTCATCAATCTTGATATAATGAAACCTATAGGAAGGCTTGATCACAGGTCAAACTCCTGAATTTACAAATAAAGGACATTTAATTTAAAAACCATTTGCTTAATAACTAAGATACAAACATTTATTTTATGGGAATAGAATGATCTGGGAACGCAGTTACCTAAATATGCTTCTCTAGCATTTATCTTTCCAAATCCACTGTTATGGGGACATGAAAGCACTTGTAGGGCAGCGTTGGAGCCCAGTGGTGAGACACAGAAAGAGGGGAGTGGATCCCAGGAAGAGCCTGATATCAGAGATCTGGACTTCGTGGAGGAAGGACATGTGAGTGTAATGGCTCTTCCTGACCTCAACAGCTGAGAAGTAACAAAGAAGTAGGTTCCGCATGCTTTGCTTTGAGACTGGAAGAAATCCTGGAAACCAGGGATCAGCGGCCCACAGGGGTGATAATCACTCTGTCTTCCACTCACTATTTAAAGGACTTCATCACTGTCTGATTTTGACAACCATATCTAAGTTGACAAATAAAAATAACATGTAATACTCGCGGCCATAGACAGGAAAGTCAGGCAGAACATCTGAACACATGTCACTGAACACAAGTCAACTGAATTGCAGGAAGAGAAAGAGGAACACTTGAATAAACACATTTTGGTCAACAGTTGAGGAAATAAAATGCAGGCACAAATATTTCATGGTTTAAAAAGATGTGATTTCCAAGGTAAAAACAAATACAAATTAAAAGTGAGACAATTCTTCCCATTGAAAATAAGGGAAGAGATTTCCCTCACTTCTTTTTCTCAGAGCATTTGCTTCATTTATTTATTTATTATTTTTTCAGAGCATTTACTTTTGAAAACTTGTAAGTACTTTCTCCTCTCTTTGAAAAGTACATAAATTCTTTGGAAGACATAAGATAGGCCTTTTGTATGTTTTATGATCTAGGAATGTCTTTCTCAAGGATGTGGATGCACCTTTGAAATGCAAGCATCAAGACAGATAACACCCGGGACTTCCCTGGTGGCGCAGTGGTTAAGAACCTGTCTGCCAATGTAGGGGACACAGGTTTGAGCCCTTGTCCAGGAAGATCCCACATGCCACAGAGCAACAAAGCCAGTGTGCCACAACTACTGAGCCTGCGCTCTAGAGCCTGTGAGCCACAACTATTGAGCCCACATGCCACAACTACTGAAGCCTGTGTGCCTAGAGCCCATGCTCCACAACAAGAGAAACCACTGCAATGAGAAGCCCACACACCACAGTGAAGAGTAGCCCCTGCTCGCTGCCACTAGACAAAGCCTACATGCAGAAACGAAGACCCAATGCAGTCCACCCCAAAATAATAAATAAATAAAATAAATTTATATATAATAAAAGATAAATAACACCTCCACCTCCCAGTTTCTGCAGGGGGGGTAGGAGCCTAACTTTGGTGGGGGCCTTGCTCCAAGTTGCAAAATTACCTCCTGTCATAAAGATATATGAAGTTTGTTTTTTTCTTGGGTGAAGCCAACCAGGTGGTTAGGATTCACTCTGTGTGACAGTGCTGTTGAGCAAGACCTCTTACTTGAGGATTACTTATTGTTTACTTTGAGAACAAGCATGTAATAGTTTGTATCTGCTTGGCTATTAAAGGGTGATATTTCTTCCTGTCTTTTCATCTCTTAGTGAATGGCCCACAATGCCCATCACATTCAGATTTAATGCTTATTCAATAACAGAAGTATCTTCTTCTCTAGAAAAAGAATCCTTTGTGTAGAACGATTCTCAGCTGGGAGAAGATTTTTTGTTATTAATTATATTCCCCCAATACTCCTTGTAACAGATGCTGTTGATACTCTGCGCATATCCACTTGCTTTATTATCTTCAGGCAACCAGCATTTACTTATCTTCTTGCCAGAGGCTTGGTCTGGCCTTGAGGGATAGTGATGCTTAAGCACACAGTGGGGAGGAAATGCCAGGGAGTCAACCCTCTAAGGAGCAGTTCTCAACTAGTGACTGGGGAGAGTTGGCTTATAAACACCCCAGTATACTCCATCCTTAGATGGGGTGACAGGCATGTTCTCCTTTCTTACAGTTGCTTAGGTTCAGTTGCTTAAGGTCAACTGCTGGGCTTCAGCTGCTTCAAACGAAGCTTATCGGTTGCACTAAAGCAATTGCTCTGTGCATAAGCAGAGATATGCCTTTAACCTGTTTGAGAATGAATGTTAGATGGGATTCTTTCATTTTCTTATTTTACTTCCTCACTCCTCTACCAAGGTTTCCAGAGATTTCCTTCCACATAAACTTCACATAACTAAATCTTTCCAAAACATCCTCTTCCAGGGAAACTCAAAGCAAAACAACAATTCAGTGGAATAAATTAAGGAGATGATGATTGAAATTAGAACTTTTGTACAGAAAGATTAAATGCAAAGAAAAGTACAAGAATAGATAAAGATCATGAAGGAAATATCAGCAACATGAAGATAGATCCAGGAAAGCTGATATGTAAATAATAAGAATTGCACAAGGAGAAAACAGAACATAAGGTACAAAAATAAACAAATAATAGAAGAAAAATTTTTGTAGCCTGCATAATATAAGAGCTCACCTAATTCTACCCTGAACTGAAGAGAAAAAGAGCCATACTGAGGTATATCTCAGGAAAATCCCTGAATTTTAACAAAACAAAAGCAAGCAAGTGAACAAATGAACAACAAAAAACTCTTACAAGCCTCTAGAACTTGATCTACAAAGGGAAAAAACACAACTGGCAATGAACTTCTCATCTATAATATTTCAAATTTATCAGTAGAAACAAGGATAATATGTTTGCCAGCAAGTAGGCCCTGTGCCAAGTGCATCTTTTTGTTTACTACCCCAGAAATGATCCAGGGCCTTCTGGAGCCCTTTTGGAACACCAAGAACTGCCTGACTTTATAGCTCCCAGGGCCATGGATGCTGATGATGTCATAAGGTGACAATTCATTATTTTAAATATTCCATTATAAATTATGGGATTTATTATGCTCTTCCAAGAAATACAATGTTTAGACTACCTGGGATTGGTCTGTTGAAATTTTTTCACCAATGAAAAAGCCAAGGCCTATTTCCAAGAAGTGTCAGTAGTCTAGAATTCATGAGAACTTAAACTATCCTGAGTGTATGCTGACTAAAGCAAAAAGCAAAACAAAGGATTCTTAGCAAGACATGGGTAAAGATGGAAAGTATTGTACAAATCACTTTACTTGGCATGTGGATTCTTAGGGTACCTGTATCCTGTTTCCCATTTTAGGAAGAGGCATCCTCAAGGATGAAAAGGCTTAAATAAAACATGGACAGGCATCTTTTGAATTGGAATAGGGCCCTGGAAGAAAAGTGTGCTGAAAAGAAACCTATGAACAAATTAAGAAGTGATGACAACAAGTGAGCTGGTAAGGGGCTCTCAGTACAGTCACCTTTCACCTGGTAGATATGACCAGAGTTGCTTCTGAGCCTTATGATGCTGAAAGGGCAAGTCCTCACTGCCAGCCAATGATGAAAGAGCAAGTACAAGTGAATCCCAGTTGGCAGGGAGCAACAAGCCAAATGCCTGGTTCTGAAAGAAACCAGAGGTGTATTGTCAATTTGGGGGAGGTCATCATACACAACCATTCATGTTTGTAGAGGAGACAGTAATAGGATACCAAACAGCTCTGACAAGGCTGCTGAAGCCAGAGGAGAAAACAATAATAACAACAACAACAACAGAAAGGCCATGAAAGCAGCTGAAGATGTTCAGCAGACTCTAGAGATGCTGCCCTCCTCCCCCCAAACTCCCTGGAAGGCAAGGCAGCACACAGGCCAACTTGGCCCCTGAAGATAGGATACGGAAGGCTTTACTTTGGACAAATGCATTATGCTATTCATCAAGCAGCCAGACTGAGAAGCAAACACCACTAGGACCTATAAAGTGGCTAACCAGCGAGTAGAATACACCTGGTATCAGTGTGAAAGGGCATCCAAATTTACAACATGGGCTCAAGGTCAATGAATGCCATGAACAGCAGAATATATATTGTTGCCACTTTTAGCTTTCTGTAAAAAGTTTTCCAGATCATACTAGTTCCTGCTTACAAGCCTCTGCTGATAACTTATTTACCTAAAATTCAACAATTTCAACATAGCATTGTAGGGCTTTTTAGTCTGGTGCTGGCTGAACTCACCAGCTTCATCTTCTGCATGCCCTCTGCAGACACTTGTTTTTCACTCACTAGAAAATCCTCACCTTTCTTTGAAATCATCACCTGCTTTCAAACCCCTGTAGACCTTTGTTCTTCTTGCAAGGTTCGGAACAAACATATTCATCCAGACTCCACACAGACGGCAACACGGAAATGATTGCTCAACAGAACCTTAATTGTGACACCTTCTAAATATGATTATATCATAAATATTTGGTATTATATTACTAATATTGATAGTATCCTCCATCAGAACATTTGGTTTCATGGCTCCTCTAACACAAAGTGTTTTTCTGTAGGCATCGTGGTGTGTGTGTGTGTGTGTGTGTGTGTGTGTGTGTGAGAGAGAGAGAGATTGGAGGTGGGGGGGTGGATTAGGGCAGAGTATACATAAGTGTGCTTCTTAGATCATATCTAAATCTTAATAAAATATATAATATCTATATACTTTTATATTAATTGTTTCAGTCAAATAAATGGTTAAGTTTTCTTTTCTGTTACATGATAATAAATACTTTCCAAGGGGGTAGGGGACATAGGAATTTGATCTTTTAGATGTTGTAATGTCTTATCATACCTTCATTTTCTCTTTCTGTCCTTCACATTGTTTTAGCAAAAATATACTTCATAATGTCTAAGAGGAACGTTGCTTTTATACTCTTGACAAAAGGATGGGGAGAGTAGGGATATTTTTATATTCTTCAAAGAATTCAATTACATGGAAAGACTACACTTGTAGTAAGTGAACGGTAACTGTATAAACTTTTTTTCTGATGTGTTCATCTCTGCTTCATTTTTTTTTTTTTTTGCGATACGCGGGCCTCTCACTGTTGTGGCCTCTCCCATTGAGGAGCACAGGCTCCGGATGTGCAGGCTCAGCGGCCATGGCTCACGGGCCTAGCCATTCCGCGGTATGTGGGATCTTCCCAGACCTGGGCACGAACCCGTGTCCCCTGCATTGGCAGGCGGACTCTCAAACACTGCGCCACCAGAGAAGCCCTCTGCTTCATTTTTATAGACTTACAGAATGTTCTGTCAGTGCTGGAAAATACAAACCCAATACCAGAGCCTCCCGGAAGATGTAAGAGTCAGAGCACAGTGGAGGGAGGGTGTACATGTGCCCTCTGCAACTAACTTCCAAGTGCTGCTGTTTACCAGGAATCTGAACTTGAGCATATGGCACTGGAGCTACTACCAAATTTCCCTTGGATGTGGAAAACCCTTTTGCAATTTTTTTTCTTAAAGTCTGTGAAATTGATGTTTTTGGAAAAATTATAAAGAAGAGTAAGGAGCTAAGGACCTGAACTTAGACTGCTTATGACACTTTATATTGATTGGTGTGCATTCTGCCTCATATCACCCAGAAAATACCTTTTCATGGAAAGGAACTTTTCCCTCACAAACCCTGATACTTGTTATTTTCAAGGTAACATCTGAAAACCTTTCAGAACTACCTATGTATGTTTAAGTGAATTTAGACTCACTTTTTCTTTACCTCAGGGCAACAAGCATCTTTGAATGCTGCATAAACAGAAAAGTGGAATTATAATAGTTTGAAGAACTAGTGTTTGTCCTATAGCACTGATAGAGGATGGATATAAAAATATGAATAGAATCTGCAAAGTTTTATTCCAACCTCTTCTCAGTGCAAACTCCTCCCCGCCCCTGCTAGCCCAAGAGCAAGCATGTCCATGGTTGTGGAGTCAGCAAGGATGAAAACATCTAGAGAACACAGGTCAAGGGCAGGGGGGCTACAACGGCACTCCACTCTTTCAACCACACACACAAACACACACACACACACACACACACACACACTATATATATATATATATATATATATATATATATATATATATATGTATGTATTACTGAAGTGAGAGATATCAGGGATTTCCCGACCTGTGATCTATTTAAGGCTCATTATAGGTTAACATTACCGGCATCTCAACTTATAAGGAAACGAAGGACTATTGCAATAAGGCAGACAACATTTTAGAAAATGGACTGACTCAAACACTTGGCTCCATCATCACTGTCAAGCCCACAGCTGATGATCATCTTATCCCATATCACAAAAATAAGGCTGGATTTTGACCTAGCTTCTTTTGCTGTTTACCTCACTGCCAGCTGTTAGAGGAACAAGCCAGCAGGAATGCAGAGGCTTTGGATGCAGCAAGAAACTCTCCTTTGGGAACTGAAGGAAAGGTACCAGGTCAGTTACAAGTTCCCTGCTCTCAGCAGTCACCAGAATTCTAATAATATCTCAATTCTCGAAGGAAGATTTCTGCCAAGAGGGATAATGCAAACGTTCAGTCACCCCAATCTTCAAGGCCCTATTTGGGTTGAGAGTGGACACTGAGATAGAATTCACCTCTCAAAGCACAACAGAAGCTGACTCTGGTAAGAGGAAATCGAATCACTCATTTAAGAATACTTTATTATTCCCCTTTTGAAACAAACTGGATTTTTCTGAAAAATAAATATCAGGAAAGATTGCATTGGTGGTTCTGCACTAAATAGTCACTAACATACATATTCATTTATTTAAGTAATAAATATTTAAAATACATCTTCATGTGAAGGCTCTGTGCTAAGAGTTTGGGGACAGATACCAATCTCAGAGAGTTCATTGTTTCCATGGAGAGAGAAGGCATCTACACATAATAAATTCTGGTAAGTGACAGAGCTAGAAGAAAAGTTATAGGAGTTTATTCCTGGACATGTGGATTCATTCAGCAATGTTTACTGGCCCTCCACCGTGGGAGCTCTAGTCCAACGTGGGGACACAGAAGTAACCAAAGCCAATCTGCCCTCTGAGTTCACATTCTAGTGGAAAGGGACAGATAATGAAAGGATGAAAAATGTATATGTATATTTCACATCATAAATGCAATAAAAGAAACAAAAGAGAAGGGTGGGAGGAGTCAGGAAGGGTAGAGTATTATCTAGGTAGGGTGGTTACGGGACTTCTCCAAGCTTGGTGCTGATGGCACAGAGCTGGAGGGGGAGTGGGGGGTAGGAGCAAAGTGAAGAGCCAGAGTAAGCGCTGCAGGCAGGAAATGTTGGCACATCTGAGGAGCAGAGAGAGAGCCAGGGTAGCCTTATTGTAGAGAATGAAGTGGAAAGTAAAGGTAAATGAGGTCTGAAGTAGAAGATGTAGGAAACAAATACAGGGCCTTAGAGACTATGGGGAAAGCATCTAAACAAGGAGAGATGTTTTTGCAGTGGATATGTGTGTGTTGTCTCTTTAGGGAAGGAGAGGCTTTGTCCCTAAATTTTGTGAAAGTAGCCAGATATATTGCAAAAGCTGCAATTCATTGAGAAGATTAGAACAGTAAAGGCTCTTCAGTTTCAAGTGATAAAATTGCTAATATAACATTTAAAAACATTAGAAAAAGAGTACTTCAGACTAGAAGTGACTAGTTTTGCTTTACTTTTCAACATATTTAATGTCTACTTTCATAGCCTACAAAGCATTATAGAGCAGCCATTGATTGAGCTGGGTTTTAAAGCATGGCTGGGATTTGAAAATGAGAAGGGCTCACAGACTCAAGGGGAAGGAGCGTCATGAATGTGATCTCACATACCTGTTTGCCTTAGAAAGCCCAGGCTCACCACTGTCTTCACCCAATAATTTATAGCACCTCCTTTCCCTCTCCAGAGCATTAAAGTTTGGACAATACATTAGATTAGATGGTCCACCTTAGGACTTACAGCAAAGGCCTGGAGGCAGGTGTGCAAGGGTGCAGCATGACCTGATGTGGAGAGTCAGGCCCTATGGTCACAGCTGGGGACTGGACTTCACTTTTCTCATCCAGGCTGGGACATGAGAGTATGTGAGGAGGGTCATGTCAGTTAGTGCAGTGTTTTGCAGGAAAAAATTCAGCAGGCAGTTTATGAAATGCTGGATCTACCTGGTTTTAAGTTGACTTACAATCCTTCTCCCCAACAATTATCAATCTGGAAATAGAGAGGTGCCTTCAATTCACGTCTTTCAAACTCTCATGTTACATGGGGCTTTATAAATTGCTTTATTTAAAATAAAATTGTCTGTGGAAGATACATTACTTATAAAGACTTCCATCAGTGCATGCTAGCTTGAGATACTTATAGGTCACCTAACAATAATGGTCAAAAAATAAAGGAGACAAAGAAATCGAGCACACATGTAATTATTTCTGGAGATATGATCTCACAATTGGCTATGTAAAAAGTCTTTTGAAGATTATGTTTAAACGCAATGCTATCATGTTTAATATCCTTAGAGGGCAAAGGTAAAAAATGTTTTAATGCGTTATAAAAGGCTATCTGTCATTTGGGATAAAATTTCCTATTAGAGCATCATATAGAAATTCAAAGAGTGTTGTATCACAAATACTTTACATGAGAATGAAAATGATGAGCTAAGGAAAGCAGTTTTGACATACTGATGTCAAAACTCTGATTAAAGACTTTAAACATATAAAATGAGTAGGAACTATGTCTCTGTATGCAATTTGGTATTATGCTACAAGTGAATATTTGGCTATTTTAAGGTATATTCCTAAGTTTTTATAATCAAGTTTGCTAAATATCTTCCCCCTCGCCCCTGGACTTTCATATTAGAAAATTAGATATTCACTTTATGTTTTAGATTGTATTATATCAAGGAATGGTTAGTAGGGAGCAAAATTGAAATGCTTTCCCTCTGTAAAAGCAAATTATTCAAATTCAGGGCACACCTGTTTCTTAAAAAGTTCTCTAGATCAGGTTGAAAGCTAGAATTTTAAACTTCTATCTCCTGCTATTTTTGCTCTCTTGAGCCACACAGAATTTAGTATCTCTTTATTATGTAGCCTTTGAATTATTAAATAAATAAAATTTTATTTTATTGCTAATATTCTTCCTAAAGTGTAGCTTGTAAAACTGTCAACATTTTTTAAAAAGTGCTATTATACCACAGAGAAAAAAAGAAAAAATATTAAAACAGCAAGGGAAAAGCAACAATAGCATACAAGGGAATCCCCATAAGGTTAACAGCTGATCTTTCAGCAGAAATTCTGCAAGCCAGAAGGGAGTGGCAGGACATATTTAAAGTGATGAAAGAGAGAAAGAGAGAAAACTACAACCAAAATTACTCTACCCAGCAAGGATCTCATTCAGAATTGACAGAGAAATTAAAACCTTTACGACAAGCAAAAGTTAAGAGAATTCAGCATAACCAAACCAGCTCTACAACAAATTCTAAAGGAACTTCTCTAGGCCATAAACACAAGAGAAGGAAAAGACCTACAAAAACAATCTACAGATTCAATGCAATCCCAATCAAACTAAAAATGGTATTGTTCAAAGAACTAGAACAAAAAAATACACAATTTGTATGAAAGCACAAAAGACCCAAATAGTCAAAACAATCTTGAGAAAGAAAAATGGAGCTGGAGGAATCAGGCTCCCTGTCTTCAGGCTACCCTACAAACCTACAGTAATCAAGACAGTATGGTACTGGCACAAAAACAGAAATATAGATCAATGGAATAGGATAGAAAGCCCAGAGATAAATCTATGCACATATGGTCACCTTGTCTTTGATAAAAGAGGATAGAATATACAATGGAGACGCTTGGGGCAGTTTTGCATGTGATAAGCAGTCCAGCTGACACTGTGATATTGCAGGACTAGAGCTCAGATCTCCTGGCGACCAGGCTCATTGCTCTACTTGCTCTCTCTGCTCTCCCTGCCTCCAGGTTCCTCATCCTTCACCCTCCCTGGGAAGGTGGCTCTGATGAAAGCCAGCTCCCCACCCTGCCCCTGAAAGGGAGCCACTAAGAGAACTTCTTCTCTGGTCACAATGGTGATTTTTAATGGATATTGTCAATAGCTTGAGAGGTACACAGAGGGACCATAGAGGTCCTATGTTTAAAATAGAAGTGTTATCATGAACCTGGATCCTTGAATATCTGCACAGAGCAAAGCTTCAGCAACATTGGACAACACATCTTGAACTCTGTGTGGATGAAAGGCTCTTGGTGCTCCAGCCAGGAGTCAGTGCTGTGCCTCTGAGGTGGGAGAGTCAACTTCAGGACACTGGTCCACAAGAGACCTCCCAGCTCCACATAATATCAAATGGCAAAAATCACCCAGGGATCTCCATCTCAATGCCAAGATCCAGTTTCACTCAATGAACAGCAAGTTACAGTGCTGGACACCCTATGCCAAACAATTAGCAAGACAGGAACACAGCCACATCCATTAGGAGAGGCTGCCTAAAATCATAATAAGGCCACAGAAACCCCAAAATACACCACCAGACGTGGACCTGCCCACCAGAAAGATAAGATCCAGCCTCATCCACCAGAACACAGGCACTAGTCCCCTCCACCAGGAAGCCTACACAACCCACTGAACCAACCTTAGCCACTGGGGACAGACACCAAAAACAATGGGAACTATGAAGCTGCAGCCTGCAAAAAGGAGACCCCAAACACAGCAAGATAAGCAAAATGAGAAGATAGAAAAACACACAGCAGATGAAGGAGAAAGGCAAAACCCCACCAGACCTAATAAATGAAGAGGAAATAAGCAGTCTACCTGAAAAATAATTCAGAATAATTGTAGTAAAGATGGTCCAAAATCTTGGAAACAGAATAGAGAAAATACAAGAAACTTTTAACAACGACTTAGAAGAACTAAAGAGCAAACAAACAATGATGAAAAACACAATAAATGAACTTAAAAATTCTCTAGAAGGGATCAATAGCAGAATAACTGAGGCAGAAAACAGATAAATGACTTGGAAGATAAAATAGTGGAAATAACTACTGCAGAGCAGAATAAAGAAAAAAGAATGAAAAGAAATGAGGACAGTCTCAAAGACCTCTGGGAAAACATTAAATGCACCAACATTTGAATTATAAGGGTCCCAGAAGAAGAAGAGAAACAGAAAGGGACTGAGAAAATATTTGAAGAGATTATAGTTGAAAACTTCCCTAATATGGGAAAGGAAATAGTTAATCCAGTCCAGGAAGCACAGAGAGTCCCATACAGGATAAATCCAAGGAGAAACATGCCAAGACACATATTAATCAAACTATCAAAATTAAATACAAAGAAAACTTATTAAAAGCAGCAAGGGAAAAACAACAAATAACACACAAGGGAATTTCCATAAGGTTAACAGCTGATCTTTAACCAGAAACTCTGCAAGCCAGAAGGCAGTGGCAGGACATATTTAAAATGATGAAGGAGAAAATCCTACAACCAAGATTACTCTACCCAGGAAGGATCGTATTCAGATTTGATGGAGAAATTAAAACCTTTACCGAAAAGCAAAAGCTGAGAGAGTTCAGCACCACCAAACCAGCTTTACAACAAATGCTAAAGGAAATTCTCTAGGCAGTGAACACAAGAGAAGGAAAAGACCTACAATAACAAACCCAAAACAATTAAGAAAATGGGAATAGGAACATACATATTGATAATTACCTTAAATGTAAATGGATTAAATGCTCCCACCAAAAGACACAGACTGGCTGAATGGATAAAACAAGATCCATATATATGCTGTCTACAAGAGACCCACTTCAGACCTAGAGACACATACAGACTGAAAGTGAGGAGATGGAAAAAGATATGCCATGCAAATGGAAATCAGAAGAAAGCTGGAATAGCAATTCTCATATCAGACAAGATAGACTTTAAAATAAAGACTATTACAAGAGACAAAGAGGGACACTACATAATGATCAAGGGATCGATCCAAGAAGAAGATATAACAATTGTAAATATTTATGCACCCAACATAGGAGCACCTCAATACATAAGGCAAATACTAACAGCCATAAAAGGGGAAATCGACAGTAACACAATCATAGTAGGGGACTCTAACACCCCACTTTCACCAATGGACAGATCATCCAAAATGAAAATAAATAAGGAAACACAAGCTTTAAATGATACATTAAACAAGATGGACTTAATTGATATTTATAGAACATTTCATCCAAAAACAAAATACACATTCTTCTCAAATGCTCATGGAACATTTTCCAGGATACATCATATATTGGGTCACAAATCGAGTCTTGGTAAATTTAAGAAAATTGAAATTGTATCAAGTATATTTTCCGACAACAATGCTATGAGACTAGACATCAATTACAGGAAAAGATCTGTAAAAAATACAAACACATGGAGTCTAAATAATACACTACTTAATAACCAAGTGATCATTGAAGAAATCAAAGAGGAAATTAAAATATACCTAGAAACAAATGACAAAGGAGACACGACAACCCAACACCTATGAGATGCAACAAAAGCAGTTCTAAGAGGGAAGTTTATAGCAATACAATCCTATCTTAAGGAACAGGAAACATCTCAAATAAAAAACCTAACCTTGCACCTCAAGCAATTAGAGAAAGAAGAACAAAAATCCCCAAAGTTAGCAGAAGGAAAGAAATCATAAAGATCAGATCAGAAATAAATGAAAAAGAAATGATGGAAATGATAGCAGGATCAATAAAACTAAAAGCTGGTTCACTGAGAAGATAAACAAAATTGATAAACCATTAGCCAGGCTCATCAAGAAAAAAAGGGAAGCGACTCAAATCAATAGAATTAGAAATGAAAAACAAGTGACAACTGACACTGCAGAAATACAAAGGATCATGACAGATTACTACAAGCAACTATATGCCAATAAAATGGACAACCTGGAAGAATTGGACAAATCCTTAGAAATGCACAACATGTTGAGACTGAACCAGGAAGAAATAGAAAATATGAACAGACCAATCACAAGGACTGAAATTGAAACTGTGATTAAAAATCTTCCAACAAACAAAATCCCAACACCAGATGGCTTCACAGGCGAACTCTACCAAACATTTAGAGAAGAGCTAACACCTATCTTTCTCAAATTCTTCCAAAATATAGCAGAGGGAGGAACACTCCCAAACTCATTCTACAAGCCACCATCAGCCTGATCCCAAAACCAGACAAAGATGTCACAAAGAAAGAAAACTACAGGCTAATATCACTGATGAACATAGATGCAAAAATCCTCAACAAAATACTAGCAACTAGAATCCAACAGCACATTAAAATGATCATACACCATGATCAAGTGGGGTTTATCCTGGAATGCAAGGATTCTTCAATGTACGCAAATCAATCAACATTATGCAACATATTAACAAATTGAAGCAGAAAAACCGTATGATCATCTCAATCAATGCAGAGAAAACTTTCAACAAAATTCAACACCTGTTTATGATAAAAACCCTGCAGAAAGTAGGCATAGAGGGAACTTTCCTCAACATAATAAACACCATATATGATAAACCCACAGCCAACATCGACCTCAATGGTGAAAAATTGAAATCATTTCCTCTAAGATCAGGAACAAGACAAGGTTGCCCACTCTCACAACTATTATTTAACATAGTTTTGGAAGTTTTAGCCACAGCAATCAGAGAAGAAAAAGAAATAAAAGGAATCCAAATTGGAAAAGAAGAAGTAAAGCTGTCACTGTTTGCAGATGACATGATACTATACATAGAGAATCCTAAAGATGCTATGAGAAAACTACTAGAGCTAATCAATGAATTTGGTAAAGTAGCAGGATACACAATTAATAAATAGAAATCTCTTGCATTCTTATACACTATTGATGAAAAATCTGAAAGTGAAATTAAGAAAACACTCCCACTTACCATTGCAACAAAAAGAAAAATATGCTTAGGAATAACCCTACCTAAGGAGACAAAAGACCGGTATGCAGATAATTATAAGACACTGATGAAAGAAATTAAAGATGATACAAATAGATGGAGAGATATACCATGTTCTTGGATGGAAGAATCAACATTGTGAAAATGACTCTACTGCCCAAAGCAATCTACAGATTTAAGGCAATCCTTATCAAACTACCACTGGCAATTTTCACATAACTATAACAAAAAATTTCACAATTTCTATGGAAAGACAAAAGACCCCATATAGCCAAGGCAATCTTGAGAATGAAAAATGGAGCTGGAGGAATCAGCCTCCCAAAGCTACACTAATCAAGACAGTATGGTACTGCCACAAAAACAGAAATATAGATCAATGGAACAGGATAGAATTCCCAGAGGTAAACCCATGCACATATGGTCACCTTATCTTTGATAAAGGAAGCAGGAATATACAGTGCAGAAAAGACAGCCTCTTCAATAAGTGGTGCTGGGAAAACTGGACAGCTACATGTAAAAGAATGAAATTAGAACACTCCCTAACACCATACACAAAAATAAACTCAAAATGGATTAAAGACCTAAATGTAAGGCCAACACTATAAAACTCTTAGAGGAAAACATAGGCAGAACACTCTATGACATAAATCACATCAAGATCCTTTGGACCCACCTCCTAGAGAAATGAAATTAATTAAAAACAAAAATAAACTAATGGGGCCTATTGAAACATAAAAGCTTTTGCACAGCAAAAAAAACCATAAACAAGATGAAAAGACAACCCTCAGAATGGAGAAAATATTTGCAAATGAAGCAACTGACAAAGGATTAATCTCCAAAATTTACAAGCAGCTGATGCAGCTCAATATCAAAAAATCAAACAACCCAATCCAAGAATGGGCAGAAGACCTAAATAGACATTTCTCCAAAGAAGATATACAGATTGCCAACAAACACATGAAAGAATGCTCAGCATCATTAATCATTTGAGAAATGCAAATCAAAACTACAATGAGATATCATCTCACACCAGTCAGAATGGCAACCATCAAAAAATATACAAACAGTAAATGCTGGAGAGGGTGTGGAGAAAAGGGAACCCTCTTGCACTGTTGGTGGGAATGTAAATTGATACAGTCACTATGGAGAACAGTACGGAGGTTCCTTAAAAACCTAAGAATAGAACTACTATATGACCAAGCAATCCCACTACTGGACATATACCCTGAGAAAACCATAACTCAAAAAGAGTCATGTACCAAAATGTTCCATTGCAGCTCTATTTACAATAGCCAGGACATGGAAGCAATGTAAGTGTTCATCAACAGATGAATGGATAAAGAAGATGTGGCACATATATACAATGGAATATTTCTCAGCCGTATAAAGATATTAAATTGAGTTATTTTTAGTGAGGTGGATGGACCTAGAGTTTGTCATACAGAATGAAGTAAGTCAGAAAGAGAAAAACAAATACCGTATGTTAACAAATATATATGGAATCTAAAAAAAAAAAAAAAAAAAAGGTCATGAAGAACCTATTGGCAAGACGGGAATAAAGACACAGACCTACTAGAGAATAGACTTGTGGTTATGGGGAGGGGGAAGGGTAAACTGTGAAAAAGTGAGTGAGTGGCATGGGCATATATATACTACCAAACGTCAAATAGATAGCTAGTGAGAAGCAGCCTCATAACACAGGGAGATCAGCTCTAGGTGCTTTGTGAGCACCTAGAGGGGTGGGATAGGGAGGGTGGGAGGGAGGGACATGCAAGAGGGAAGAGATATAGGAACTTATGTATATGTATAACTGATTCACTTTGTTATAAAGCAGAAACTAACACACCATTATAAAGCAATTATACTCCAATAAAGATGTTAAAACAAAAAAAAAAGAATATATATTGGAGAAAAGACAACCTTTTCAGTAAGTGGTGCTGGGAAAACTGGACAACTATATGTAAATAATGTAATTAGAACACTCCTTAACACCATACACAAAAATAAACTCAAAATGAATTAAAGACCTAAATGTAAAGCCAGACACTGTAAAACTCTTAGAGGAAAAGATAGGCAGAACACTCTATGACATAAATCACAGCAAGATCCTTTTGGACCCACCTCCTAGAGAAATGGAAATAAAAACAAAAATAAACAAATGGGACCTAATGAAACTTAAGAGCTTTTGCACAGCAAAGGAATCCATAAACAAGATAAAAAGACAACCCTCGGATTGGGAGAAAATATTTGCAAATGAAGCAAATGACAAAGGAGTAATCTCCAAAATATACAAGCAGCTCACCCAGCTCAATATCAAAAAAAGAAACAACCCAATCCAAAAATGGGCAGAAGACCTAAACGGACATTTCTCCCAAGAACATATACAGATTGCCAACAAACACATGAAAGGATGCTCAACATCACTAAACATTAGAGAAATGCAAGTCAAAACTACAATGAGTTATCACCTCACACCAGTCAGAATGGCCATCATCAAAAATCTACAAACAGTAAATGCTGGAGAGGGTGTGAAGAAAAGGGAACCCTCTTGCACTGTTGGTGGGAATGTAAATTGATACAGCCACTATGGAGAACAGTATGGTAGTTCCTTAAGAAACTAAAAATAGATCTACCATATGACCTGGCAATCCCACTACTGGGCATATACCCTGAGAAAACCATAATTCAAAAAGATTTATGTACCATAATGTTCATTGCAGCACTATTTGTAATTGCCAGGACATGGAAGCAACCTAGGGGTCCATCAACAGATGAATGGACAAAGAAGATGTTGCACGTATATACAATGGAATATTACTCAGCTACAATAGAAATGATATTGAGTTATTTGTAGTTAGATGGATGGACCTAGATTCTGTCATACAGTGTGAAGTAAGTCAAAAAGAGAAAAACAAGTACTGTATGCTAACTCATATATATGGAATCTTTAAAAAAAAAAATGGTTCTGATGAACCTAGGGGCAGGACAGGAATAAAGACGCAGACATAGAGAATAGACTTGAGGACACAGGGATGGGGAATTGTAAGCTGGGATGAAGTAAGAGAGTACCATTGACATATATACACTACCAAATGTAAAATACGTAAAAATACATAGCTAGTGGGAAGCAGCTGCATATCACAGGGATATTATCTCGGTGCTTTGTGACCACCTAGATGGGCAGGATAGGGAGAGTGGGAGGGAGATGCAAGAGGGAGGGGATATGAGGATATATGTATACATATAGCTGATTTACTTTGTTATACAGCAGAAGCTAACACAACATTGTAAAGCAATTTTACTCCAATAAAGTTGTTTTTAAAAAGTGTTATTTTATCACAGTAGAGGGAAAATAATTATCATTCTATTGGCTCTGGGTGAAAAGGTATGTAAATATCAGATAAGATAGGTAGTCCTACCATTGACCCCTCTTTAACTTGTAGTTAACAGAGACCTCCAGAACAATATCACATGTGTTGCTGAATGCTCACAAGTAACATCATTGACATTTTGAAATTAGCTGTAAAAAATTTTAATGAAAAGAATCAGTCAAATGCAGCCCATTATTCAAATTTTATCTGCACATGTCTGTCCCAAACATTTCTCTGCAAGTTCTATCTCTTGCAGATTTGCTGAGCATGATACTGACATTCCCATCTAAATCCTCTGATGAAATTATCTTGCCTCAATTTAGGACTTCTTCCAATTTAATCCTAATCTATTAGATTAGCACTTTTAGTGTTCAACAATCTATGAATACTCCTAACCCTCAACAAAGCCCTTTAATGTATAATGAGAGGCAACATATATCACTGACTCTGGAGAATATTCTCTCAAGGCCTTCTCCCCACTAACTCCCAGTGCAGGTTATATGTTCTTTTCCTAAGCTACAATGACAGTCATGTTCCAAAGATGGACAGCATTCTTCCACAAGATCAGCTCAGAATTACAGAAGAGACAAATGATGATAGCACATTCAGAAAGCATTAACTGTTCCTAAAAATGTCTAAGAAGAATGCTCTGGACACAGAAGTTGGAGCCCCAAATCGACTAGGATCATGTTTGACAGAGTAACTTAGTTTGGAGATACAGTAATCATAATTAATTTAAAAACTTAATTATAGGTATAAATTAACATAAAACAACTTATTGTGTACACAGTGGTACTAGAAACAAATTTACTCTTAAATATATTTAGTTAAATTAAAAACTTGCATGAAGAAACTCATTGAAAACTTCAAAGTATTCTGAAAGATCACGCACTAGTGAAAAAACAAGTCATTAAGGCAGTTTAACGCAGTTTTAAAGAATGAAAAGCAATTGGATTAATTCATTGAATAAGTACTTCAATCAACCATTTTGTAATCATACTTCATTGACAATTTTTACCTGTAATATATTGTTGCTATTGAAACAGTGTACAAGCCCCTCTGTCCTTGTCATGTTGCAGCAAAAACAGAAATAAGGTTTTTGGGTTTTTTTCTTTTCTGACAAACAAGGAAAATAAAGGAACCATGGGAAGGCTATGGAAACTACATAAACTGGCCTGAAAGAGTTAATCAATCCTAGATTTATTTTAACTGTTACTAAGCTGTAGTGTCTGTAACTAGATTTGCCCTTCACGAAAGCTAATCTCTAACACTCTCTGACACTATGTGAATTACGTCATGCACCTACCACTCCCTAACTCTGTGTCAATTACATCCTGCCCCTAACATTCTCTGATCCCATGTGAATTACATCCTGCACCTGGTGTTTACACTCCCTGTACTCCCTTGTAGCAAATCACCCCTTGTAGTGCTCTGCATTTCAGAAAGAAGGTCGCTGGCCGATAACCCAGAGATGAATGGACCCAAATACCAGGCTGCCAGGCCCAATTACCGGGCTGTCTGACGCCAGCTGTGACTGTTTTGAAATAATTCAAGAGGAAGAAAAATGCAAGACCTTCACTACTTTGATCCATATCACCTACCCCAGGCTTTGAGCTCCACCTGTAAGACCTCTACTGATTCCCCAGGGAAGGGGGCACAGTTCTTGAGGTGCTAGCCTACTGTATTCCCTCTTTGTCTGGTAAAAGATAAAGCTGTTCTCTCTTTTCCTCCAAAACTCTGTCTCCATATCTCCATATTTCTATTTGGCATTGGTGCACAGACAGCCAAGATTTTTGGCATCACTATTTCTTACACTCCTGAAAGATTCTAGTCAAAAGTTTCTGGAAGGCTTCCAATTTCCTCTAACAAATATTGATTTTTTTTTTGGTCAGAGGATCTATATTTTTGCTTTAAATAACACTCAATTTCTTCTCTATGTTATGGACAAAACCAAATTGGCCAAACATGCCAAATTTGACAGAGGGTTTCCTTCCCAGAATGAAAAACAAATTTATTTATTAACCTTTATTTTTTGAGGTCATGGTATCAAACCAAACTACATTTATAGAATTTCCAGAAAACACAGTTTTGGTCTTCTTTTCTGGCATGTTTGTAAAATATATTATGTTTGTCTTCACTTTTGTGCTTTCCAAATTTATGCAAAGAATTAAACAGTCCACCTTGATTATAAAAATAAAAATTTAGGTCCATTCCAAATTGATCTGCAGAATACAGGATAAAATGGACACACTTTCCCTCCTCTTGAACTTTCCTACTTCAAAATTCACCTCAAATTCATATCAATTTCTATATGTTCATCTAAGTATAACTATATCACATATAAACATATGCGTGTACATATTTATTTTTTAACTGCATCTAACCAGCTTTAGGCTTAGTCATATTTCCAGAATCTACATTTTTTTGACTACATCTTCTCACCTATTTTGTTTCTGAACTTACATTTATGCATTTGCACTGACTAAAATTCTTTCTTGCGCTAAGGCAAATTATAGATCAATATGAAAGTATTCATTAAATTAAAAAAAACAAAACTAAACTAATCTTATAACTTGACCTGGAAAGTGACCTGACATCTTTACATTAGTATAAATGTCTGGCCACCAATTTCCATAGTTAACTTTTCTATTATATCTAGATCAACCACCTCCCAGCCAAATAAAATCATTCTTAAGTGATTTTTTAAGAAGTGCCTTCAGAA
Source organism: Grampus griseus (assembly GCF_964374135.1). NCBI lineage: Eukaryota > Metazoa > Chordata > Mammalia > Artiodactyla > Delphinidae > Grampus > Grampus griseus. The sequence goes on along the minus strand of NC_139004.1, from coordinate 45,426,170 downwards.
ATGCAATATTTTATTTCTGTATTAGCAAGCAAGCACTCTCATAAAGATTCCAATTAAATTTGCATAGTTACTGGAATTGACATTTTGTTATGTGTAGAACCTCTTCTATAACTTAAAATGTGGTCTAGCACCATTATTATGAGCAACAATATTGACATAATTTAAAGATATTTTCATTATAACCCTTTCCTTTATACACATGTTGTGTTTATGAGACCAAAGGAATGGTCCTTCTAAATCTTACTACTGGTCTCTAAAGTGCTTAAAATTACAATTTTTTAAAATTATACCATATATTACATGGATTTCAGTCAACCAACTCAAATCAGATAATAAATCATTAGCCCAAGAAGGCTTTGGTAATACTAGAACAAACTGAATTTTAAAGCCAGTTAAAAACAATAAACCTATTAAATCAATGAAAGCTACATTTTCTTTTCAGCATTGGTTTTTTTGTTTGTTTTTTGTTTGTTTTTTTCTGCCCATTGACCTCACTGTGGTGTCTGTTTGACAAAAACTTTATACCAATAAAATAAAAAATATTAGGTCTTTATTATTAAAATTAAAAATTAGATGTCCCTTATATTATGGTAGAAATCAAAGGACGTTAAGTAATTATTTTCTCATAAATGACAAACACAAAAACAAGATGAACACCAATAAAACTTTAGCTGATGGAGAGATGATATAAATCTAAGTTGTAATAGAGGTAAAATGCAAATATAAGCTAAAAATTTAAAATATCTATAAAGGAAGCAGTTTTTAATTCTCACTAAAATATATGTTCTATGATTATAAGGTTCATGACCATTTTATTCCACACCTGTTTAGTCATTGTATAGCATGGCTTCTGTGCAAATTAATCCTTTAAAATATTTTTAGTAAGTAAATACATCATTTGGACCTTATGACTCAGTCCAGAAAAGTACATTTATGGAATATGTGTTTGCAAAATGAGATATGCAACTTTGAAAGTCCATTTTTATTGGCATAAATACTGAATATTAAGAATTAAAAATTGAAAAAAATGTGCCATTTTTAGAAAATAGTAGAACTTATGGATCTGAGATTAAACACATAACAAATCTTAAATTCAGTAAGACTTATAACAAAAAAATAAATTTAAGAAAAGAAATTTAGTCCTATGTTTTATCAAACTGCAATAAATGATATCAACTTATTGGGTTTCAATTGACACTTTAAAAATGAAATAGAATGAAGTACAATAGAATAATAATATCAAACAGCATGCCAGATTTGATAAAGTTTGATAAGTTAAATAAAAGTACACACACACACACTTAGTATAATTTGATAAAACTTGTTTCAATTATATATTATTATATTAGTTTCTTATCACTGGTGTAACACATTACCACAAACTTAGTGGCTTAAAACAGTACAAATTTATTCTCATAAGGTTCTTGATGCCAGAAATCTTAAATCAATGTGTCAGCAGGGCTGCATTCCTTCTGGAGACTTCAGGGGAGAAATATTTTCCTGCCTTTCCCATGTTCTAGAGGCTGCTTGCTTTCCTTGGCTTGTCTCCTTCTGTCTTTAAAGCGTATCACTCTGACCTCTGATTCTATCCTCACGTCCTCATTCCACATCTAAATTCACTTTTGTTAACTCTTAGTCCCCTATCTCTCCCTTATTTGGACCCTTGTGATTACACTGGGTCCGCTTGGATATCTAGCATATTCCCATCATCTCAAGATCCTTAATTATATTTGCAAAGTCTCCTTTAAAATGTAAGGTAACATGTTGACAGGTTTTGGGATTAAGATGTGGACATCTTTGGGAGGCATTTGCTACCATTTTCCCAGTTACCCAGCCATCATAAACTTCATTAATTGATCTCAATTTTTCCTACTAAGCTCAAATGCAACCTCAGAATCCTTCTCAACACATATTTCAAAAAAGTATTAGCTTCATTAGATTTGGAACGGAAGTGCAAAACCTTTTACCATTCCCCATAATTACACTATTGCTAAAAGAATGAGCAACAGTGGGCTCTAGAATTAAATGGAAAGGCTACTTATTACAAATTTGATATTGAAAAATTGAATGATAGGAAAGGAAGAGGAAAGTATCAAATCAAGCATCCTACAGATTTATGAGATTTAATCAGTGTCCTTGAAAAAGGCCAAATATAAGTCTAACAATTTTCAAGTGGTTCAAGTTCGGGAAAGCATGGTCTTTCAATAGCAAAAATAAAAGTAAATTTGACTATTATGAAAAACTGGTACTGTTAAATCTGTCTAAACTTCAGCAGAAGCATATTCAATTGGCATAAGAGGAATAATTTTTTTAAAAAAAAGTCAAAGGGAATTTTGACTGGAAAAGTAACTTTTATGCATGAAGAATGATATATGGTGTTTAAGAGGAAAACTTTCTTTTTGGCAGTCAGAATACTATTGGAGTAGTTTATTGTGTTTTATTTTTTTTAACATCTTTATTGGAGTATAATTGCTTTACACTTGTGTGTTACTTTCTGCTTTATAACAAATTGAATCAACTATACATATACATATATCCCCATATCTCCTCCCTCTTACATCTCCCTCCCACCCTCCCTATCCCACCCCTCTAGGTGGTCACAAGCACCAAGCTGATCTCCCTGTGTTCTGCAGCTGGTTCTGCAGCCACTAGCTATCTATTTTACATTCGGTAGTATATGTATATGTAGTATATGTAAGTCCATGCCACTCTCTCACTTCGTCCCAGCTTACCCTTCCCCTTCCCCATGTCCTCAAGTCCATTCTGAATGTCTGCGTCTTTATTCTTGTCCTGCCCCTAAGTTCTTCAGAAGCTTTTTTTTTTTTTTAGATTCCATATATATGTGTTAGCATATGGTATTTGTTTTTCTCTTTCTGACTTACTTCACTCTGTATGACAGACTCTAGGTCCATTCACCTCACTACAAATAACTCAATTTCATTTCTTTTTATGGCTGAGTAATATTCCATTGTATATATGTGCCACATCTTCTTTATCCATTCATCTGTCAGTGGACACTTAGGCTGCTTCCAGGTCCTGGCTATTGTAAATAGAGCTGCAATGAACATTGCAGTACATGACTCTTTTTGAATTATGGTTTTCTCAGGGTATGTGCCCAGTAGTGGGATTGCTGGGTCATATGGTAGTTCTGTTTTTAGTGTTTTAAGGAACCTCCACACTGTTCCCCATAGTGGCTGTATCAATTTACATTCCCACCAACAGTGCAAGAGGGTTCCCTTTTCTCCACACCCTCTCCAGCATTTGTTCTTTGTAGAATTTTTGTGATGGCCATTATGACCAGTGTGAGGTGATACCTCATTGTAGTTTTGATTTGCATTTCTCTAATGATTAGCGATGCTGAGCATTCTTTCATGTGTTTGTTGGCAATCTGTATATCTTCTTTGCAGAAATGGTATTTAGGTCTTCTGCCCATTTTTAGATTGGGTTGTTTGCTTTTTTGATATTGAGCTGCATGAGCTGCTTGTAAATTTTGGAGATTAATCCTTTGTCAGTTGCTTCATCTGCAAATATTTTCTCCCATTCTGAGGGTTGTCTTTTCATCTTGTTTATGGATTCCTTTGCTGTGCAAAAGCTCTTAAGTTTCATTAGGTCCCATTTGTTTATTTTTGTTTTTATTTCCATTTTTCTAGGAGGTGGGTCAGAAAGGATCTTGCTGTGATGTATGTCATAGAGTGTTCTGCCTGTGTTTTCCTCTAAGAGTTTTATAGTGTCTGGCCTTACATTTAGGTCTTTAATCCATTTTGAGTTTATTTTTGTTTTGGTCACCATACTTGAGAAGGACAATTTAAATGATTAGTGAAATGTAAAAGTAGATGAGCAACTCAAGGGCAAAATCCTTAAAGAACATGCAAATTAAGCTTCAGCCTAATTAGTGGAGTTAATGGGTTAGTAACCTCTGATTTAAAGTATAAAAACAATCAAAGGTACCCAGAATTTCAACAAAGTAGATAAACACACTATTTTCTATGAATGGAGGATCACTAAGGAAATCTATTTCTTAAGTTGAGGATATAAAATTTTTTTTATATATTGGGGCTCCTCTTACTGTGACACTATGGTTAGAAACACTGAATATATTAGAACAAATTAAACACATTTCAAAATAACACATAATTTTGAGAGAGTAGTACAAAAAGGCAAACTTGAAATTGTCCAGAGTGGAAAAAAATTACAGAAAACCAAGATTCCCAACAGTAACAACAAAGCAAGATTCAGTAGTAGCAATTCAATTTTGGTTAATACGTTCACTTCTGAATGTAATGCAAGTCATTCATAAACTCTCTTCACATTACTTTATAATTTGGCCTTTCCATGAAACATGGCCATTGGGATCCATGCAAACATTAATGACACATACAGAAGATGAACTAAAATGACACTGGGATGAACAAATGTCAGAGGTGAAAAGTTTTTGGATTGTTAACACATCTATTTCATCCTTAGGTTGAGGAGAGATGGATTGAGAAATTATTTAAAAGAAGCAAGTGAACTTGTGAAATAGAACAAAGAGAAAATTAAATTTTATCACGTTATGGCACTGTACTAACTTTAGATGAAGCATAGGAGGTGTAATGCTCCCTGACCTCTGTAAGGTGTTTACCCAACAGAACATTTGCCTTCAGTAATCAGAAAATGAAGACTATGGAAACCATTCGTTTTTGTTGCTAAGTTTCCTTTATTGGCATTAAGAAGCTTAGTCACCACAATGATATGTTTTTTTTAATTTGACTGAAGGTGTTTGATATTTTTCTTCATGAGTCCCCCATATTTTCTAGTATTAAAAGATGGATCATGTGTAAAAGGAAATGATTCTATTGGGTGTGAGTGCTCTTCTTTGTTCATTGCTATTACTAGAAAAAATGAATAAAGTAAGAACTGAGATATTTTAAAATATCTGTTACTCAGTTGGCATTGGTGAATTTTTCTGATAAAAATGTATCTTCAAATATACTAATTAAATACCATAAATACCTTCTTTTCTACCATTTCTGCCTATAATAATTACTATGATAATAGGGGTTATAAAATTAGCTTTATCTAATTTCTTCTTTTACAGAAATATCTCTATTTTAACCTATTAAATAATACATCTTTTATTTTGTTTTGAAATAAATTATTTATCTGAAAATTTAAATTATAATATATAATTAAACAATATAACAATCATTAAAATTATTTTAAAATTGTATTGATTCAGTAACAATTGCAAAGAAGGAAATATAAATTGCTATTATAAAAGTCTCATTTAATTTATGTTTCTTTTTTTTTTTTTCTTGTGGTACGTGGGCCTCTCACTGTTGTGGCCTCTCCCATTGTGGAGCACAGGCTCTGGACATGCAGGCTCAGCAGCCATGGCTCACGGGCCCAGTTGCTCTGCGACATGTGGGATCTTCCCGGACCAGGGAATGAACTCATGTCCACTGCCTCAGCAGGTGGACTCTCAACCACTGCGCCACCATGGAAGCCCTAATTTATGTTCTTTTTGTGTGTTATATAACACTTTAGTCAGACACAAAGAAAATACATTATAAATAAAATTTCTTATAATTTAATTTTCCTGTTAGTTTTTTTATATCCTATATATTATATTAAAATATGAGATTCTATAAAGTATTTTAAAGATAATAACTTATGTAAGAAGAAAAATTGAGACAAGTAAAATTTTGTAACAAAATCATTTTAAGAATTTAATATATGTGCTACATCCTACCACCTACTCACATGTAAACGTTTTCATGGATAAACCTAAGGTATATAAAATCTTCTCCCTTTACTTTTTGGCTAAATTACACTCATTTTCCACTGATTTTCTAACTTATTTTCCATTGTATGTAGTCATACTGTAAATTAAGACAAGAGTCCTTGCCTATCTTAATAACACTGTCTCCAAGTAGGGGTTTCCTCCAAGTATTTGTGAATTAAAAAAAATTATCAAACGTATTAAAATATAAAGATAATAACAACAAAGCAAAATCATGTTAAAAAAGAAATTCCCCCAATCCAAAAGGAATAAAAAAATTAAGAAAATAAATGTGATGGAACACTTGATAGTTTTACTAGGGTACTAGCCTTCTTACCCATCATATTATCATTCTAAATAGTCTTTCGATGTTAGAAATTTGCTTACTTTGATGATATGAAGGATAACATACTAATTTAAAATAAAATATCACTCTTGAGAGAGTAATTATTCCAGATGTTATCAGTGAATAAAATAATAGTCATTCAGGTAGGTTCACTGAGCTAACATGTATATCTATTAATATGGATTATCTATAATACAACATCCATAGTGCTAGCCCTATTCTCCTCTGACCTGACCTCTTTATAAAAAGTTATATTAAATTTTTTCATGTAACTATGGAAATAGATGTGATGGAGAACATTGATTTAAAATCAACAATAAGAAAAGCACAACTTAGTAAATGTTGATGGAATTAATGTTTGCTGATGCTTTTCCCAATTTACAACAACCTATCAGTTGTTATATGTAGGATGTGTTCGTAGCAGAATATATCACTATTTGTTCCTACAATACCACCCTTCTATAATTTTTTAAGTTAAAAGTCAACATTACCAATGTAGAATTATTATGAATACTAGACAACATAGAGCTACTTCTAACAAATTAATAAACTTTGTAACCACATAAATGGAGTTTATATGGTGGAAAAGGAAAAAAAATCACTTATCCAATTAAAATATAATTCTTATTAGTTAAATCAAAACAGTTTGAGTAGAAAGTCTTTCACATCCATGGTTGAGAATTGTGTCTGTCTTTTTCTTTAATTTAAGCAAAGGCAAAACACTTCCATTTTCAAAATTCACTTAAGAGATTTGAAGGTCTGATTACAATTTCTAAATGTTATTGGTGCATAAATCTGATAGTAATGGGGATTAATCTGGCTTTGTCTGCAAATATAGTAAATTTTTTTCAAAGCAAATATTTTGTTTATTGATTTCTCACCTCCTTTATATCGAGTTTGAAAATGACTTAAGGGTGGTAAAATCACTTTGGAGATTCTTCATGAACAGTTTAGTTACTTATATTAAAACTGGGTGGAGGTGGGGGGGATTACAAGACATCACTTTTTTCAACTATGCATCCTCAGTTGAAACATCAAGTAAATTGTTTTTGAATCCACTCATATTCCTAATTAACAAAAGTTACATTTGTAAAAAGGGCTACATCAATGAAGGTAATAAGTTATATATTCAAATATAAATTCCACACATTGACATTATTGTTATTATTAACCTTTTCATTTGTATTACTATTTCTACTACTACCATCATCATTTTGAAGTGACTAAAATAATCTACACTTTTTATAAAAGGGAACATTACAATTTACTTCTACTATGAAAAAAGAAAACCAAATCATCCCAGTACACTTTGGCAGTATGAAGGGTTAGTTATTTTGAAGAACTGTCTCCCTAAAACATGAATTGTCCTCATAGAAATAACAACAGGCATAATTTTCAATACATTTATATGCTTAGTAGAAAGGAAGGAAACTCTTTAATTACCAAGAACTTAATTCAATTAAATATTGAAAACATACAAAAAATAAGCTATTGCAAGTGAGTTTGAAAAAATACATATAAAAACAACAGTTTTTAGATCTATTATCAATAAGAATATAAAATAACTATATTTTGTAATATCCTAAATATAAAATATGAAGACAAAAAGAAAACCATACATATGGCTTAAAAAATAAACAATGATAAAGCAGATTTTAAAATCACCAAATAGAACTTTTAGAAATAAAAAAGTAAAATTGCTAAAATTTAAAATTCAATTGATAAAGCAATCTAAAGATGAGACACAGTGGACTTCCCTGGTGGCGCAGTAGTTAAGAATCTGCCTGCCAATGCCGGGGACATGGGTTCGAGCCATGGTCCGGGAAGATCTCACATGCCACACAGCAACTAAGCCTGTGTGTCACAACTACTGAGCCTGCCCTCTAGAGCCCATGAACCACAACTACTGAGCCCATGAGCCACAACTACTGAGCCCACATGCCACAACTACTGAAGCCTGTGTGCCTAGAGCCTTTGTTCCATAACAAGAGAAGCCACCACAATGAGACGCCCCCACACCACAACTAAGAGTAGCACCCACTTGCCACAACTAGAGAAAGCCCGTGCACAGCAACAAAGACCCAATGCAGCCAATAAATAAATAAATAAATGTTCCTTTAAAAACAAAAAGAAAACAAACAAAAAAAACACAAAAAAAGATGAGACACAGATTAAGAGATAAGTAGATACTGAAGAAATTAACCAAAATGCAGCACAGAGACACAAGGAAATGAAAAAAGAAGAGCTTTTTATCATAGCTGCAGCCCGAGGGACAGGCTTTCAATGAAACACACACCTAAGGGCTGACTGTAAACTTTCCTGAGACCTCAGAGTGGAAGAACTCTCTTTGCGCTTTCCCTCTGCTACACACGAGTGCCAGGATCTCTTAGAGGGAAGCTCTTACACATATCTGGAGCCCCAGATTTTATGAGTGGTGTGTGTTTTTTTGTAGCTGCTTCCCAGGGAATACCTCTTGATTGCTTGGCTCTAGTGGTCAGGAGTCCCTATGATCTTGGGTCCCACAGGACTATAACAATTGAAGAGACAGTTCTTGGTTGGCTGCCACCCCAGGGCACTGCACAGACAGCAGCCTGAAACACCCCTCCAGCCTTTCTGTGAAAGAGAACTACTTGCTTCTGCTGGAGCTTAGGCCTGAAGGGCAGGCTTCAGGTTTAACACACATATAGAGGCTAAGGGGATGTCCTCCAGAAACACAGGCCGGAGGATGCCATCTTTGTGCTCTCCATCTGCCTCACTACAGCTAAGTAGTATCTTCCGAAAAGGAGCTCACACACTTGTCTGCTGCCCCAATTATAGTGACTGTCACCCAGGGGATATCAAATATTTGCATTCTTTAAAAGCTGCTGCCTGAGGAGCTGGCTTCCAATCAGCCTAAATCTGGGTGCTGACTGAGATCCTATGCTTTGGCACACTGACTGTCTTAGCATACCCTCAACTACAGGGAGATAGTAAAGTAAAATAGGTTGTTTGGACAATCACATAGGTTGAGAGACAACCAAGAGCTAAAGCAGGGTTGAATGATAAGCTTCATCTTCTATACAAGACCAATCCTACAAACCTGGCTGTTTCATTTAATGCATAGAAACAAACACAGGAAGTCAAGAAATATAAAGAAAGAAGATATGTTCCAAATGAGAGAATAAGATAAAACCTCAAAAAAGCCTTAATTAAATGGAGACAAGTAATTTACCTGATAAAAAATTAAAAGTAATAGTCATAAAGATGTTCATGAAATTGGGAGATGAACACAGTGAGAACTTTAACAAAGAGATTAAAAATACAAGAAAGTAGCAGACAGAAGTCACAGAGCTAAAGAATACAATTACTGAAATGAAAAATACACTAGAGGGGTCAACAGCAGACTAGATGAAGCAAGAGAAAGGATCAGTGAACTAAAGGGCAGGGCAGAAGAACTCACCCAATTAGAGCAGCAAAAAGAAAAGGAATATTTTTTAAAGTAAAGATAACTTAAGAGACTTATGGGACAAAATAAGTAAACTAACATTTGCATTATAGGAGTCCTAGAAGTAAAAGAGAGAGAGAAAGGGGCAGAAAACTTATTTAAGGAAACAATGTCTGAAAATTTCCCTAAACTGGGGAAGAAAACAGACATCTAGATCCAGGAAGCCCAGAGAGTTCCAAACAAGATGAATCCGAACAGGTCCACATCAAGACACATTATAACAAAAATCTAAAAAGTTAAACACAAGGAGAAAATTCTTAAAAGTTGCAAGAAAAAGCAACTTATTACATACAAGAGAATCCCCATCATAATACCAGCAGATTTTTCAGCAAAACCTTTGGAAGCCAGATAGAAGTGGCATGATATATTCAAAGTGCCAACAGGAAACAAAACAAAAATCTTCCAACCAAAAAATACTCTACCTGACAAAGTTACTCAGATTTGAAGTAAAGACAGTTTTCTTGACAAGCAAAACCTAAAGGAGTTCATCACCATTGAACTCTTCTTACAAGAAGTATTAAAGAAACTTTTTTAGGTTGAAAAGAAAAGGGGTTAATTAGTAACAAGAAAACATATGGAAGTATAAATCCCACTGAAAAAGGTAAATATATAGTTAAAGTAGTAAAAATATCTATAATTACAATAATAAGATAAAAAGATAAAAAGATAAAAGATAAAAAGATAAAAGATAAAAGATAAAAGATAAAAGATAAAAAGATAAAAAGATGTAACATCAAAAACATAAAATGGAGGAGAGCAAACTGTAAAGCTTTAGACTGAGTATAGACAATATACATATAAGACATTATAAATATAAGTTTATAATATATAAATGCTTCATGGTAACCACAAGGCAAATACTAAGATAATGAGAAAGGAATCTAAGCATACCAATAAAGAAAGTCATCAAAACACAAAAAGAGAGCAAGAGAAGAAGAAAGGAAAAAAGAACATACAAAACTGCCAGAAACCATGGGCTTCTCTGGTGGCGCAGTGGTTGAGAGTCCGCCTGCTGATGCAGGGGACACGGGTTCATGCCCCGGTCCGGGAAGATCCCACATGCCACGGAGCGGCTGTGCCTGTGAGCCATGGCCACTGAGCCTGCACGTCCGGAGCCTGTGCTCCGCAACAGGAGAGGCCACAACAGTGAGAGGCCCGTGTACCGCAAACAAAACAAAACAAAACAAAACAAAACAAAACAAAACAAAAAACTGCCAGAAACCAATTAACAAAATGGCAATAAGTACACACCTATCAATAATTACTTCACATGTAAATGGACTAATTCTCTAATCTGGAGACATAGAATGGCTGAATAGGTTTTAAGAAAAACAAACAAAATACAGATATTATGCTGCCTACAAGAGATTCACTTCACACATAAGAACACATATAGACTGAAAGTGAAGGGATGAAAAAAGATATTCCATGCAAATGGAAAGCAAAAGAAATCTAGGATGGTTATATTTATACCAGGCAAAGTAGACTTTAAAACAAAGACTTTAATGAGAGACAAAGAAGGGCATTACATTATGATAAAGGGGTCAATCCAACAAAAGATTTGTAAATATTTATGCACACAACATAGAAGCACCAAAATGTATGAAGCAAATATTAATAGATCTAAAGGAGAAATAGACAGCAACGTAATGCTATTAGGTTACCTTAGTATTCCACTTATATCAGTGGATGTCTGGACATAAAATCAATATGAAACACTGGCCTTAAATGACATGTTAGAACAGATGAACTTAACTGACATACACAGAGCATTTTGTCCAAAAGCAACAGAATACACATTCTTCTCAAGTGCACATGGAAGGTTCTCCAGGATAGATCATAGTTATGCCACAAAACAAGCCTTAACAAATTTACAAAGATTGAGATCATATCAATATTCTTTTCCAACAAAAACAGTATGAAACTAGAAATCAATTATAAGAAGAAAACTGAAACATTTCACAGATATGTAAAGATTAAACAAAATGCTACTGAACAAATGGCTCAATGAAGAAATCAAAAGAGAAATAAAAAGAATATCTTGAGACAAATGAAAATGGAAATACTACATACCAACTAAGAAGAAAGTTCATAGCAATAAATGCCTACCTCAAGAAACAAGAAAAATCTCCAATAACAACCTAACTCTATACCTCAAGGAATTAGAAAAAGATGAATAAACAAAGCCTAAATTCAGTAGAAGGAAGGAAATAACAAAAAGCAGAGCAGAAATAAATGAAATACAGATTAAAAAGACAATAGAAAAGATCAATGAAACTAAGATCTGGTTCCCTGAAAATATCAATGAATCAACAAACCTTTAGCTAGAAGCAGAAAGAGAGAGAGAGAGGACTCAAATAAATAAAATCAGAAATGAAAGAGGAGACATTACAACTGACATTGCATAAATATAAAGGATCATTATAGACTATTATGAACAATTTTACAACAAATTGGACAACCTGAAAGAAATGGATAAATTCCTAGAAACATATAACCATCAAAGACTGAATCATGAAGAAACAGAAAATCTGAACAGACTGATTACCAGTAAGGAGATTAAATCAGTAATCAAAAACCTCCCAACAAACAGAGAAGTCTGGTACCAGAGAGCTTCACCAGAGAATTCTACCAAATGTTCAAAGAAGAGTTAATATCAATTTTTCTCAAACACTTTCAAAAAACAGACAAGGAGGGAAGACACTTCCAAACTCACTTTAGGAGGCCAGCATTACCCTGATATCAAAATTAGATAAGGACACCACAGAAAATACGATTATAGGCTAATATTCCTGAGAACATAGATGCAAAAATTCTCAAGAAAATATTAGCAAGTTGAATTCACCATTAACAGGATCATAAACCATGATCAAGTTTGATTTATTCCAGGGATGCAAGAAATGTACCTCAACATGAAAAAGGCCATATACGACAAGCTCACAGATAACATCCTCAATGGTGAAAATCTAAAAGCTTTTCCTCTAAGATCCAGAATAAGATAAGGATGCCCGTGCTTGCCATTTTCAGTCAACATAGTATTGAAGTCCTAGCCACAGCAATTAGACAAGACAGGCATCCAAATTTGAAAGGAAGAAATAAAACTATGGTTATTTGCAGATGACATAATATATAGAGAAAACCCTAAAGACTCCACCAGAAAACTATTAGAATTAATAAATGAATTCAGTAAAGTTGCAGGATACAAAATCAGTATACAGAAATCTGTTGCATTTCTATACACTAATAACAAACTATCAGAAAGATAAATCAAGAAAACAACCCCATTTATAATTACATCAAAAAGAATAAAATATCTGGGAATAACTTTAAACTAAGGAGGTGAAAGACCCAAATCCTGAAAACTATAAGACACTGATGAAAAAAACTGAAGGAGACATAAATAAGTGGAAAGATATTCTGTGCTCATGAATTGGAAGAGTTAATATTGTTATAATATTACTATTGTAATACTGCTTTCTTACCCAAAGCAATCTACAGATTCAATGCAATCCTTAATGAAAATTCCAATGGCATTTTTCACAGAAATAGAACAAAAAATCCTAAAATTTGTGTGGAACACAAATACTCCAAATAAGCAAAGCAATCTTGAGAAAGAAGAATAAAGCTGGAGGTATTATGTTCCTTTATTTCAAACAATAATACAAAGCTGTATTAATCATAAAAGTATGGTATTGACATAAAAATAGACACACAGATCAATGGAACAGAATATAGAGCCCAGAAATAAGTCCCCATATTAACTTATGACACAGGAGCCAAGTATATACAATGAGGAGAAGACAGTCTCTTCAATAAATGGTGTTGGGAAAACTAGACAACCACATGCAAATGAATGAAACTAAACCACTCTTATACCACACACAAAAATTAAAACAAATGGATTAAAGACTTGAATATGAAACCTAAAATCATAAAACTGCTAGAGGAAAACATAGGGAGTATGCTCCTTTACATCAGTCTTTGCAGTAATATTTTGGATCTGATTCCAAACGCAAAGGCAACAGAAGCAAAAATAAATTTAAGTGGTACTACATCAAACTAAAAAGCTTCTGCACAGAAAAGAAACCCATCAGCAAGAAAAAAAAATAACCTACCGAATGGGAGAAAATATTTGCAAATCATATAGGTGATAAGGGATTAATATCCAGATTATATAAATTATTCATAGAACTCAATAACAAAAAAAAACGAACAATACAACTTAAAAATGGGCAGTAGATCTGAACAGATATTTTTCCAAAGAGGACATATAGATGGCTACGGGTATATGAAAAGATGCTCAACATTACTAATCATCAAGAAAGTGCAAATAAATACCACAAAGGAACAACATTTCACACCTGTCAGAATGGCTCTTATCAAAAAGACAAGAAATAACAAGTCTTGATGGGGATGTGGAGAAAAGGGAATCCTTGTGCACTGTTGGTGGAAATGTAAATTGGTGCAGCCACTGTGGAAAACAATATGGAGTTTTCTCAAAAAATTAAAAATGTAACTACAATATGATCCAGCATTTTCACTGCTGGCTATTTTTCTGACAAAATTAAAAATACTAAGGTGAAAAGTTATTGCATGGTGGTGCAATATATGCACACCTATGTTCATTACAGCATTATTTACAATAACCAATATATATGGAAGCAAGAATGAATGGATTAAAAAATATGAAAGACAACATATGCTCTCACTTATATGTGAAATAAAAACAAAACAAAACAAAACAAAACTCACAGATACAAGGAACAGGTTGCCAGAGGTGAAGGAATGGGCCAAATGGGTGAAGGGAATCAAAAGGTACAAACTTTCAGTTGTAAAATAAGTAAATCATGGGGATATGACGTGCAGCATGGTGACTATAGTTATTAATACTGTATTGAATATTTGAAAGTTGCTAAGAGAGTACAGCTTAGAAGTTCTTATAACAAGAAAAATAATCTGCAACTATGTGTAGTGATGGATGTTAACTAGACTTATTGTGGTGATTCACAATATATGCAAATATTGAATCATTAGGTTGTACACCTGAAGCTAATATAATGCTTTATGTTAATTACACTTCAATTAAAAAAACAACAAACCTTTCTCTTTCTGCTTCTAGCTAAAGGTTTGTTGAGACACATCTTAAGAAATAAGAAGACACTGAAGAAATGATCCCAAATACAACACAGAGAAGAAAAATTTGAAAGCAGTATTAAGAGAAATGGAGTACAGAGTGAGACAGTCTAGCCCATGTCTGATTGTAGTGTCCAAAGGAGAAAATAGAATGAGGAAGAAGAAACATTCAAAATGTTGATAATATCTAAGATATAATTCAGGAGTCAAAATGGATCATATGCAGGATAAATAAAAGATGTTCACTCTAAATATACAGTAGTGAAACCAAAGAAGGAGAAAAAAAGCTTCTGGAAAGTAGCCAGAGTGGGATAAAAGATTATTACTTCTGCACAAACTACAGCTAGATCAACACATACTTCTTAAAGGTAACGATGGAAGCCAGAGAGAAATGTAATAACAACTTTGAAATTCTGAGAGTAAAAAGTGGTCAACCTAAAATTATGCATGCAAAAAATTACCTTGCATAAAGGTAATCAAGATAAACATTTTCAGATGAATGAAAACTAAGCCTCCACCAATAATGTTTCCAGGGAAATTGCTAAAAATATACTTCAAGAAGTAGGAAATGATCTTAAAATGAAGGCCAGAGATGCAAGGAGGAATGAGCAGAAATATGTAAACATATTGGTAAATCTAATCAAACATTACAACAATGACAACAATAATAATAATGCCTAAAAGATGGTTTAGAACACCCTCCCCCCCCCCCCCCACAGAACTAAAATACTGGAACCTGTAAAATATAGATTCAGCAGGCAATATTGACGTGTCCTTAATTCCTTCTATTGTTTATGAATGGAGTTAAAATATTAACTTTATCAGTTAAGTGGGCATAATAAGCAATTCAAAGGTAACTAATAGAGTTTAATATATAGTATATAATTTTCAAATACATTTTGGAAAAATTGAATAATAAAAAATTCCTAGTTGAAACTTAAAAGAAGATAAGGAATGAAGTGAAATAAGCGAAAACAAATCAAGATAACTAAGAATAATGATAGAAGGGTTTAAACATACAAAAAACATAAATAATATAAAACCCCAAATTACAAGGCAGGAGTTGTCAGATTGTGTTAAAGAAAAAAAAAGTCCAGCTTTGTGATATTACAAGAAACCCAACCAAATTATTACAATACAATAACATTGAAAGAAACAAAAACATGGAAAGGGTTATGAAAGGCAATGTTAATCAAAATAAAACTTGTATATCTATAGGAATATAAAACAAAGTAGAGGTTATTTCTTTGATAGATAGGCTAGTTTTCTGCTCCTATTTCCTCCACTAAGGCCATTGGAATTGGGAACCTCCTTACCAAGAAAGATGAAAAAGGCATTAAATTTGTACAATAAGATACTTTAGATCTACACGTGGAACAACTCCTACAGAACACCTACTGAACGCTGGCAGAAGACCTCAGATCTCCCAAAAGGCAAGCAATCCCCCACGTACCTGGGTAGGGCAAAACAAAAAAAAATAAACAGAGATAAAAGGATAGGGACGAGACCGGCACCAGTGGGAGGGAGCTGTGAAGGAGGAAAGGTTTCCACACACTAGGAAGCCCCTTCACGGGCGGAGACTGTGGGTGGCAGAGGGGGAAAGCTTCAGAGCCAAGGAGGAGAGCACAGCAACAGGGGTGCGGAGGGCAAAGCAGAGAGATTCCCGCACAGAGGATCAGTGCTGACCGGCACTCACCAGCTCGAGAGGCTTGTCTGCTCACCCGCCGGGGTGGGCGGGGCTGGGAGTTGAGGCTAGGGCTTCGGTCAGAGCACCGGGAGAGGACTGGAGTTGGCGGCATGAACACAGCCTGCAAGGGGTTAGTGTGCCACGGCTAGACGGGAGGGAGTCCGGGGAAAAGTCTGGACCTGCCGAAGAGGCAAGAGACTTTTTCTTCCCTCTTTGTTTCCTGGTGCACGAGGAGAGGGGATTAAGAGCGCTGCTTAAAGGAGCTCCAGAGGCGGGCGCGAGCCATGGCTAAAAGCGCAGAAACCAGAGACGGGCAAGAGACGCTAAGGCTGCTGCTGCCGCCACCAAGAAGCCTGTGTGCGAGCACAGGTCACTATCCATACCCCCCCTTCCGGGGAGCCTGTGCAGCCAGCCACTGCCAGGGTCCCAGAATCCAGGGACAACTTACCCAGGAGAACGCACGGCGTGCCTCAGGCTGGTGCAATGCCACGCCGGCCTCTGCCGCTGCAGGCTCGCCCCACACTCCATGCCCCTCCCTCTCCCCGGCCTGAGTGAGATAGAGCCGCTGAATCAGCGGTTCCTTTAACCCCGTCCTGTCTGAGCGAAGAACAGACACCCTCCAACGACCTACACACAGAGGCGGGGCCAAATCCAAAGCTGAGCCACTGGGAGCTGTGAGAACAAAGAAGAGAAAGGGAAATCTCTCCCAGCAGCCTCAGAAGCAGCGGATTAAAGCTCCACAATCAACTTGATGTACCCTGCATCTGTGGAATACATGAATAGACAAAGAATCATCCCAAATTGAGGAGGTGGACTTTGAGAGCAAGATTTATGATCTTTTCCCCTTTTCCTCTTTTTGTGTGTATGTGTATGCTTCTGTGTGAGATTTTGTCTGTAGAGCTTTGCTTCCACCATTTGTCCTAGGGTTCTATCTGTCCGTTTTTTGTTTTTTTAATTTTTTTCTTTTTTTTCTTAATTAGTTTTTTATTTTAAAAACTTTACTATATTTTATCTTACTTTATTTTATTTTACTTTATCTTCTTTCTTTCTTTTTTTCCTTCCTTTCCTCCTTCCTTCCTTCCTTCCTCCCTCCCTCCCTTCTTTCTTTCTTTCTACTTCTACTAATTCTTTTTTTCTACTTTTTCTCTCTTTTATTCTGAGTCATGTGAATGAAAGCCTCTTGGTGCTGCAGCCAGGAGTCAGTGCTGTGCCTCTGAGGTGGGAGAGCCAACTTCAGGACACTGGTCCACAAGAGACCTCCCAGCTCCACATAATATCAAACGGCGAAAATCTCCCAGAGATCTCCATCTCAACACCAGCACCCAGCTTCACTCAACGACCAGCAAGCTACAGTGCTGGACATCCTATGCCAAACAACTAGCAAGACAGGAACACAACCCCACCCATTAGCAGAGAGGCTGCCTAAAATCATAATAAGGCCACAGACACCCCAAAACACACCACCAAACGTGGACTTACCCACCAGAAAGACAAGATCCAGCCTCATCCACCAGAACACAGGCACTAGTCCCCTCCACCAGGAAGCCTACACAACCCACTGAACCAACCTTAGCCACTGGGGACAGACACCAAAAACAATGGGAACTATGAAGCTGCAGCCTGCAAAAAGGAGACCCCAAACACAGCAAGATAAGCAAAATGAGAAGATAGAAAAACACACAGCAGATGATGGAGCAAGATAAAAATGCACCAGACCTAACAAATGAAGAGGAAATAGGCAGTCTACCTGAAAGAGAATTCAGAATAATGATAGTAAAGATGATCCAAAATCTTGGAAATAGAATACACAAAATGCAAGAAACATTTAACAAGGACCTAGAAGAACAAAAGATGAAACAAACAAAAATGAACAACACAATAAATGAAATTAAAAATACTTTAGATGAGATCAATAGCAGAATAACTGAGGCAGAAGAATGGAGAAGTGACCTAGAAGATAAAATAGTGGAAATAACTACTGCAGAGCAGAAAAAAGAAAAAAGTATGAAAAGAACTGAGGACATTCTCAGAGACCTCTGGGACAAAATTAAATGCACCAACATTCGAAATATAGGGGTTCCAGAAGAAGAAGAGAAACAGAAAGGGACTGAGAAAATATTTGAAGAGATTATAGTTGAAAACTTCCCTAGTATGGGAAAGGAAATAGTTAATCAAGTCCAGGGAGCACAGAGAGTCCCATACAGGATAAATCCAAGGAAAAATACACCAAGACACATATTAATCAAACTGTCAAAAATTAAATACAAAGAAAACATATTAAAAGCAGCAAGGGAAAAACAACAAATAACACACAAGGGAATCCCCATAAGGTTGACAGCTGATCTTTTAGCAGAATCTCTGCAAGCCAGAAGGGACTGGCAGACATATTTAAAGTGAAGAAGGAGAAAAACCTGCAACCAAGTTTACTCTACTCAGCAAGGATCTCATTCAGATTTGATGGAGAAATTAAAAACGTTTACAGACAAGCAAAAGCTGAGAGAGTTCAGCACCACCAAACCATCTTTACAACAACTGCTAAAGGAACTTCTCTAGGCAAGAAACACAAAAGAAGGAAAAGACCTACAATAACGAACCAAAACAATTAAGAAAATGGGAAGAGGAATATACATATCGATAATTACCTTAAATGTAAATGGACTAAATGCTCCCACCAAAAGACACAGATTAGCTGAATGGATACAAACACAAGACCCATACATTTGCTGTCTACAAGAGACCCACTTCACACCTAGAGACACATACAAACTGAAAGTAAGGGGATGGAAAAATGTATTTCATGCAAATGGAAACCAAAAGAAAGCTGGAGTAGCAATTCTCATATCAGACAAAATAGACTTTAAAATAAAGAATATTAGAATAGACAAAGAAGGACACTACATAATGATCAAGGGATCGATCCAAGAAGAAGATATAACAATTGTAAATATTTATGCACCCAACATAGGAGCTCCTCAATACATAAGGCAAATACTAACAGCTATAAAATGGGAAATCGACAGTAACACATTCATAGTAGGGGACTTTAACACCCCACTTTCACTAATGGACAGATCATCCAAAATGAAAATAAATAAGGGAACAGAAGGTTTAAATAATACATTAAACAAAATGGACTTAATTGATATTTATAGGACATTCCATCCAAAAACAACAGAATACATATTTTTCTCAAGTGCTCATGGAACATTCTCCAGGATAGATCATATCTTGGGTTACAAATCAAACCTTTGTAAATTTAAGAAAATTGAAATTGTATCAAGTATCTTTTCCGACCACGATGCTATGAGACTAGATATCAATTACAGGAAAAGATCTGTAAAAAATACAAACACATGGAGTCTAAGCAATATACTACTTAATAACGAAGTGATCACTGAAGAAATTAAAGAGGAAATAAAATAATACCTAGAAACAAATGACAATGGAGACACGATGACCCAAAACCTATGACATGCAGCAAAAGCAGTTCTAAGAGGGAAGTTTATAGCAATACAAGCCCATCTTAAGAAACAGGAAACATGTCGAATAAACAAACTAACCTTGCACCTAAAGCAATTAGAGAAAGAAGAACAAAAAAACCCCAAAGTTAGCAGAAGGAAAGAAATCATAAAAATGAGATCAGAAATAAATGAAAAAGAAATGAAGGAAACGATAGCAAAGATCAATAGAACTAAAAGCTGGTTCTTTGAGAAGATAAACAAAATTGATAAACCATTAGCCAGGCTCATCAAGAAAAAAAGGGAGAAGACTCAAATCAATAGAATTAGAAATGAAAAGGGAGAATTGACAACTGACAGTGCAGAAATACAAAGGATCATGAGAGGCTACTACAAGCCACTCTATGCCAATAAAATGGACAATCTGGAAGAAATGGACAAATTCTTAGAAATGTACAACCTGCCAAGACTGAATCAGGAAGAAATAGAAAATATGAACAGACCAATAACAGGCACTGAAATTGAAACTGTGATTAAAATTCTTCCAATAAACAAAAGCCCAGAACCAGATGGCTTCACAGGCAAATTCTATCACACATTTAGAGAAGAGCTAACACCTATCCTTTTCAAACTCTTCCAAAATATAGTAGAGAGAGGAACACTCCCAAACTCATTCTACGAGGCCACCATCACCTTGATACCAAAACCAGACAAGGATGTCACAAAGAAAGGAAACTACAGGCCAATATCACTGATGAACATAGATGCAAATATCCTCAACAAAATACTAGCAAACAGAATCCAACAGCACATTAAAAGGATCATACACCATGATCAAGTGGGGTTTATTCCAGGAATGCAAGGAATCTTTAATATACGCAAATCAATCAATGTGACTAACCATATTAACAAATTGAAGGAGAAAAACCATATGATCATCTCAATAGATGCAGAGAAAGCTTTCGACAAAATTCAACACCAACTTATGATAAAAACCCTGCAGAAAGTAGGCATAGAGGGAAATTTCCTCAACATAATAAACGCCATATATGACAAACCCACAGCCAACATCGTCCTCAGTGGTGAAAAATTGAGAGCATTTCCACTAAGATCAGGAAGAAGACAAGGTTGCCCACTCTCACCACTCTTATACAACATAGTTTTCGAAGTTATAGCCACAGCAATCAGAGAAGAAAAGGAAATAAAAGGAATCCAAATTGGAAAAGACGAAGTAAAGCAGTCACTGTTTGCAGATGACATGATCCTATACATAGAGAATCCTAAAGATGCTACCAGAAAACTACTAGAGCTAATCAATGAATTTGGTAAAGTAGCAGGATACACAATTAATGCACAGAAATCTCTGGCATTCCTATACACTAATGATGAACAATCTGAAAGTGAAATCAAGAAAATACTCCTATTTACCACTGCAACAAAAAGAATAAAATATCTAGGAATAAACCTACCTAAGGAGACAAAAGACCTGTATGCAGAAAATTATAAGACACTGATAAAAGAAATTAAAGATGATAAAAATAGATGGAGAGGTATACCATGTTCTTGGATTGGAAGAATCAACATTGTGAAAATGACTCTACTACCCAAAGCAATCTACAGATTCAATGCAATCCCTATCAAACTACCACTGGTATTTTTCACATAACTATAATAAAAAAATTCACAATTTGTATGGAAACACAAAAGACCCCGAATTGCCAAAGCAGTCTTGAGAATGAAAAACGGAGCTGGACGAATCAGGCTCCCTGACTTCAGACTATACTACAAAGCTACAGTAATCAAGACAGTATGGTACTGGCACAGAAACAGAAAGATAGATCAATGGAACAGGATAGAAAGCCCAGAGATAAACCCACGCACATATGGTCACCTTGTCTTTGATAAAGGAGGCAGGAATGTACAGTGGAGAAAGGACAGCCTCTTCAGTAAGTGGTACTGGGAAAACTGGACAGGCACATGTAAAAGTATGAGATTAGATCACTCCCTAACACCATACACAAAAATAAG
Source organism: Grampus griseus (assembly GCF_964374135.1). Taxonomy (NCBI): domain Eukaryota; kingdom Metazoa; phylum Chordata; class Mammalia; order Artiodactyla; family Delphinidae; genus Grampus; species Grampus griseus. The sequence goes on along the minus strand of NC_139004.1, from coordinate 45,404,273 downwards.
CTCAAAATGGACTAAAGCCCTAAATTTAAGGCCAGAAACTATCAAACTCTTAGAGGAAAACATAGGCAGGACACTCTATGACATAAATCACAGCAAGGTCCTTTTTGACCCACCTCCTAGAGAAATGGAAATAAAAACAAAAATAAACAAATGGGACCTAATGAAACTTCAAAGTTTTTGCACAGCAAAGGAAACCATAAACAAGACCAAAAGACAACCCTCAGAATGGGAGAAAATATTTGCAAATGAAGCAATTGATAAAGGATTAATCCCTAAAATTTATAAGCAGCTCATGCAGCTCAATAACAAAAAATCAAACAACCCAATCCAAAAATGGGCAGAAGACCAAAATAGACATTTCTCCAAAGAAGATATACAGACTGCCAAAAAGCACATGAAAGAATGCTCAACATCGTTAATCATTAGAGAAATGCAAATCAAAACTATAATGAGATATCATCTCACACCGGTCAGAATCGCCATCATCAAAAAATCTAGAAATAATAAATGCTGGAGTGGGTGTGGAGAAAAGGGAACCCTCTTGCACTGCTGGTGGGAATGTAAATTGATACAGCCACTGTGGAGAACAATATGGATGTTCCTTACAAAACTACAAATAGAACTACCATATGACCCAGCAATCCCACTACTGGGCATATACCCTGAGAAAACCATAATTCAAAAAGAGTCATGTACCAAAATGTTCATTGCAGCTCTATTTACAATAGCCTGGAGATGCAAACAACCTAAGTGTCCATCATCGGATGAATGGATAAAGAAGATGTGGCACATATATACAATGGAATATTACTCAGCCATAAAAAGAAACGAAATTGAGCTATTTGTAATGAGGTGGATAGACCTCGAGTCTGTCATACAGAGTGAAGTAAGTCAGAAAGTGAAAGACAAATATCATATGCTAACACATATATATGGAATTTATGGGGAAAAAAATGTCATGAAGAACCTAGGGGTAAGACAGGAATAAAGACACAGACCTACTAGAGAATGGACTTGAGGATATGGGGAGGGGGAAGGGTAAGCTGTGATAAGGCGAGAGAGAGGCATGGACATCTATACACTACCAAACATAAGGTAGATAGCTAGTGGGAAGCAGCCGCATAGCACAGGGAGATCAGCTCGGTGCTTTGTGACCACCTGGAGGGGTGGGATAGGGAGGGTGGGAGGGAGGGAGACGCAAGAGGGAAGAGATATGGGAGCATATGTATATGTATAAGTGATTCACTTTGTTATAAAGCAGAAAGTAACACACCATTGTAAAGCAATTATACTCCAATAAAGATGTAAAAAAAAAAAAGATACTTTAAGAGAGCGAGAGACTACATTCTCATAACATTCTTTACAGTATACTGTCGTAATTGTTCTATTTTATTATTAGTTATTGTTGTTAATCTCTTACTGTTCCTGCTTTACCATAGACATGTATGTGTTGGAAAAAACATAGTATATACAGGATTTGGTATAGTTTCAGGCCTCCACTGGGGGTCTTGGAGTGTATCCCCTACAGATAAGGGGGAACTACTATAGTTTCTCTTTTAGTATTTTGTCCAGATTTTATAATTATATCAGCAGGACAGGTAGATTGAAAGAGTCAGAGGAAGATTGTTTTGTTGTTTACAACTCTAATTTTTTTTATCATGTACATACTTCACATATTTTTTAAAAATTCATGAATTTTCTTCTCTGCCTAACTCATCAGTTGTATGAAAATTGATGCCCAGACCACATTTTATGTATGCTTATGGTCTCATGAATTTTTAATTTGTTGTATTATTTATTACCTTTCAAAAATAGAAAGTGAAACATATAATTAACATTCTGTAGAAAACCATTAAAACATACAGCTATGTTAATAAGGAACAAACACACACTACCTCTTCAACTCTTTAGGAAATATCAACTAAAATTCACTGCAGGTATGTTTAGTGGCTGTAAACTGAATGCTCAATCAATGGTGAAGCTTTTCTTTAAGTCATACCTTTAATATCATACATTAAAAATTTTAAAAATTGCCAATTTATGTCTTCATATATTTATCATATTCTTAAAAGCATATTTGATGCTGGAGAAACAATGAAACTAAAATATATATGTCATGCTAACTCTACTGTGCAATGACAAAATCCAGTAGAGAATACCTTCAAAAGTAAATACCAGGCAGAAATAAATTTCTAATTTTGCATTAACAAATGCCAAGCATTGACTATAAATAGCCATGGAACTCTTCAAATGATATAGTTGAAAAACTTATACATTCTGATTGAAATATCATACAATTTTACTACTTGTTTCATCACAAAAGTTCTCATTTAAGACAATATTGCTTACATTTAGGGTCACCTAAAGCAAATAAAATATAGATTTTTAGCTAGATTTTTATTACACTTACCTTAGCAAGGTATAATAAAAAGTGTCAAATGCTTCAGTTTTTCCACTTAAAAGGAATGTTTTTTAAGCTTGAGTAACTTACCTTATATATTTTAGACTAACTTGCTTATTTGAAATGAAGATAGTTATAGTAACTGTCTCACTAGAAATTTTGTGAGGAGTAAAAGAAATATGTGTACAGAATTTACAATAGTGCTCAATAGTTAACTGTTATGGTTATCCTTATCTTTATTACAAGTATATGAATTTGAACTATAATCAATACAGAGCAGAATTGCATTTCTAAGTAGCACACCGTGTCTGACTTAGGAAAGGAATCATCAAATGTTAAGCCCCTAAAATTGAAACTGATAAAAACAATCCTACCTTCTATGGAATGTTTTGCTGAAACTTTCCTTTTCCCTCAGATGCAATCATAAAATGTACATGCTACACAAAATATGATACTGAAAACCACATTAATGATTAATACAAACAAAAGTGTAAAGTCTCTAAAGGATAATAGTTTGTCAGAAAATCTTCACTTGAAAGTTTAAATTTCCCAGTTTAAAGTAATGAATTTCCATTCTGATTTACCAAACTTTTTGTATCAGCATAGAGGGCTATACTGACAAGACTTATAGTGGATTAAGAACACACCTCTGAACTTAAACACACCTGATTTTAAGTCCCACATCTACCATCCAGTAGTTATAACTTGACATATGACAAGTTAATGTTTCAAAAATCCTCCAATTCCTTCTCTGTAAAATAGGGCAATTATTCCCATCTCATCGCATTCTTGTAAGGACTAAAGTATACACCTACACAATTACCTAAGTGCAATATTAAAGATTTGTTATCATAATTTTTCACAATCTGGGAAAATAGATAAAAATGGAAGACCTCTGTAATAAAACTGCAGAGTTAACATTCTCTGACTAGCAGCCACCTATCCCATAAGGCTGAACCTAAAAAAGGGAATATATCTCTCTTCTTGCACACATTAAATACAGCTGCTTCTTTCTGACGAGTTGCTATATAATACGTACATCTAAAACATAACCTTCGTCATCTAGAAGCTTACAGCTTTACTTTAAAAATTATGTAAAATGAATGAGTGACAAAATAAAATTATAACAAGGAAACTACTATGTGACAGTACCTTTATGTGAACAGAAATGTATAGGAGGTAAAAATCAAAGTAGGTAAAATGCTGTACAAGGCTTAATGGAGACATCAGGAATTGCAGTGGTCTGGAAGGCCTGGTATGGTGAGCAGTGGGACAGGGAAGATCAGGAATATCACTTCCTAAACCATCACCTGCAAAGCTATCATTTTGGAGACTTTTGACTTCACATAATTTTTCCCTAAAAGCAGTCCAGATCAATTGTATCAATCATTGTGCGTTACAATAGAACTCATGACCTCATAGAATGAGAAAGTAGAGTTTTCTTAATCTTATGTGCAATTAACTTTATATTAAATCTAACAGTCCCCAGACCTCTTTTAAAAAGTAATCAAAGTCCTTCTTGAAAATTAATATATATCTAATATAGCTGATTCTTAGGCTTATGCAAAAAAGTGAAATATTTTATTAACAAATGTATATATAAAATTTGATTGATAATTGTAAATCAACACATAGGAAGACATGACAAAGGACAAAGATGAACAAATATTTTTACTAGTTTTCATTAAGTATTAATACATGAGTTCTGTTAAACTATTACACAGCACATATCACAAATAACTGTATTTTTGAAATTCACCTTTTTAAAAATAATGAAGAAAAACCTATAAACAAAGAAAATGGAGTATTTAACTCCACCTCCAGTGTTCCAAAAATAAATACACCTGTCCCTGTTATTATAGATTCTCACTTTAAGGTTCTGTATTTTTGATTTACCCTTGCAGTTCTTCACTTTGTGGCTTCCAGTCAAGAGCTCATTATTAGATAATAAGGCAGCATATAAGGAAAGTAATGTTTTGATAATTTACAGTTCCTCCTAAAAACGTGCAACTAGGCTGGTGTGAAGGAAATGATTAGAATTGATCATAACAGGATGCTGAACTCAAGGAGCACCTAGAATGCAGAACAAGTCAGGTGGAAATGGATTTATCTTCCTGCAATACTGACCAAACCTGTCATAAAAAATCAAGTGACACTACTGACAAACACAGATACTATACTAAGAATCAACATTACAAAGCAATGACACAATACACATGAAAATAAACACTGAAAGTAAACAATTATGTAGCTTAGTGACATTCAACCAGTAACAAGCATTTTATGTAGAGTGCTTTTTTAGTGATTTTCCAGATACAAAGTAAATTTATTTCTATTCATATTAAACTTAACATCCAATAAACTATCTTGAAATAATTAAAATTAATTTTTTTGTCAATCTCCAAAATCTTCTTATGACTCATATCATCCTGCTATATTAATAGGAGATGAGATAATTGATAACTTTTTACTTTAACACTGAAGTCCATTCAATCGTGTGGAAAGGGATAGTGACAGTGAGGAGAGCTCGCTAATTAATCGATAAGTAAGATTCTTGTCCTCTAGAAACAAATGGAAAATATTTATTCACTTAATTATGTGCTAGTCACAAGGCTAGGTCTGATTATCCAATAATACATATGAGATGGCCCCTGCTTTTCAGGGTAAGAAACATATAAGGATGTGACACAATCACACTCTTACATATAATAATATAAGAGTACTATCAATTGTAAGGCCTACCTATGTTTAATGCACCACTAAAAAAGAAAAAAATGCTGCAGTTGAACCTCAAAACATTGCTTACTTCTTCCTCAGAATTTTTATTTTGTATTATTGACAGAGCTCTTTTAGATTTATTTAGACAGATTTGTTTTAATCAGATTTGTAACAAATGCAAAATTGTCAATATTAACAAAGTAAAGTGGTTAAGGTATTCCCAAAACTTTTTCACATTCAGAGATGAATTTTCTGAATAACTTTTCAACTCGGAATCATTGATATCTGTTTTTTTCCCCATAAGTATCAGTTAGCTTTTGCTGAATAACAAACTGCACAAAACTCAAAGGCATACAACAGTAAACCTTTGCTGCCTGTACATCTGTACTCAGCTGGGTGCTGGCTAGTTGGCTTGGCTGATATTCGTTAGGTTTACTTAGATGTCTGGGGTCAGCTGGCTACTGGCTGGTAGAGATTGGCTTTGGGTGTGTGTGTGTCATCTCCACATGTCTCATCTTCCCTCAGGCTACACTAGGAATGTTCTCACATTGATGGTGTATATGCAAGAGAACAGCTCCTCTTATTTGTAGTGAGGTGGATGGACCTAGAGTCTGTCATACAGAGTGAAGTAAGTCAGAAAGAGAAAAACAAACACCATATGCTGACACATATATGGAATCTAAAAAAAAAAAAAGATCATGAAGAACCTAGGGGCAGGACGGGAATAAAGATGCAGACCTACTAGAGAATGGACTTGAGGACACGGGGAGGGGGAAGGGTAAGCTGGGACGAAGTGAGAGAGTGGCATGGACATATATACACTGCCAAATGTAAAATGGATAACTAGTGGGAAGCAGCCGCATAGCACAGGGAGATCAGCTCCATGCTTTGTGACCACCTGGAGGGATATGGAGGGTGGGAGGGGGACGCAAGAGGGAGGAGATATGGGGATATATGTATATGTATAGCTGATTCACTTTGTTATACAGCAAAAACTAACACACCATTGTAAAGCAATTGTACTCCAATAAAAATAAAGATGTTAAAAAAATAAATAAATTAGACAAAAAAAAAAAAAAAAGAGAACAGCTCCTTTTCAAGCCTCTGTTTGCATCATGTACACTAACTCTCCACTAGTCAAAACAAGGGCCCAGTGCTAAAGTGGGGGCAGGCTAACACCCCCACCGTGGGAAGGCACTGCAGAGTGACATCGCAGAGGGAGTGCATGTAGAGAAGGGGAAGAACAGGGGCCATCGATGTGTCTATCCCACCACATGGTGTGCTCATTGTGCCATCAGGAATGTTTGATGACTCAGCATTTCCTAAAAGACTGCTTCGTTGCTGTCCCCAGGGCTTTCTTCCAAACAGGCATTCTGCAAGTTTTGAAGCTCATGGATAATAACAACTATATCATGACTGCTGCTTGCTTTTTCATGACTGTAATATTCATCAATTAGAAATGTGGAAATGTGAATATGCATGATAAAAATCAATGAAATATGGTGATACAATACTCCCTAAATAACACTTCATGTGGGAAAATCCTTTTATTATATAGTACTAGGAAAGTATTTGTCCCCCTTGAAGAACTGTTTTCTGCTTTTTGACCAGAAGAATTATGCCAAATATATTACTGGATACTCAGTTCCACATTTGGTCCAGTGACAGTGACACCAATAATAATCTTGGCTCACACACTTGCTCCTTTAGCTTCCTGGTCTTGGTTTCTTATTTTTATTAGAAATTATGTTTTAGGACTGTTGTGATGACTAAATTTGGTAACAGACTTCCCAAGCACTTGTAGCAATACCTGACACATATTAAGTGCTCATTAAATATTAGTTATATATCATTTATTACTATTTGTTTTAGTTTATTATTTGCATTCCCTTCATAAACTTTCTTAAATGTATTATGAGAAAATGAGTTTAGCAAATATAAAGTTGTTAGAACTGTTTCTAAGAGTAGCACAGATTTAAAATGATGTAGCAACAGATTTAGGACAATATTTACATAAACATAAAGGAAGAAACTGGTAGGGGATATTCACATAAAATAAGAAAATGGAAAATGACATCTAATAAATGTTTCTTGACTTGAACAAGGAACTGACCTGTCCCCAGATCTTTGGGCTCATATAACATTTCTATTCCAAACTCTTCTTTCTGGCTTAAACATCCTACTTGACCTCAGCCTTGCTAATGTCCTGACCTCATCTTGTAACACTTCCCTCTTTACCCACTACATTCAAGGAAAACATAAGTGTCTCAGACACACCAAGCATGTACCTTCCTTTTGGTCTTTGCTTTAGCTCTTCCTCTACCTGGAATGGTCTGTTCCTGACCCTCAGGTGCTGACTCCTTCTTATGAGTCAGCCTGGTATCTCACCCTTCAGTGCCAAATCTCAGAGAGGTCTTTCCTAAAGACCTTTCCCCTAAATAGAGCATCCTTATCACATCACCTGACTTCCATTACCTACATAAGCACTTATCACAACTTGATGTGCTTTCTAGTCCATTTGCTTGCTTGTCTATGCATTTAGTACAAAATGATGTACTAAAATGATGCATTTAGTACAATTTAAAATCGGAGCAAAGCCTATTTATCTATGTTATTAATAATTTAGTAGTAGTATTATAAAAATTAGTATAGTCCTACCACTTACTAGTTGGTGGCCATGGCTAACTTTCTAAACCTTTCTAAGGCTGAATTTTCACATGTTGTGTAATGGGAACATTTCACACAGGGTTCTGAGGATTAAACTGGATTATACACACATAGCATAGTCCCTGACACAGAAAAAACAAATGATAGACATTAGTTACTGTTATTATTACAGTATTTAAGGAATAGACTTAAAGATTAATGTAATAAACTTGTTTTGTAAAATATAACATTAATATAGTTTAGAAGGAATTAATTTAAACATTACAAATGAAACATTTGATTAATAGTAGTGGACTAAAATAGAAAACAGATCTGCATAGATATAGAGATAACCAAAGAAGAATGTTGTAATGATGAGGTGTAGAAATGGGGTTTAGGATGGGAGGACAGGTTGAAAGCATACCAAGGAGGCAAAAAAGGGAAAAATTTGGGGCCAAAATATTGTATCTTAAAAATGAATTGTTTTCATTTAAAGATATATTGGTTAGTTTTCAACTCAAAGTAGATACTTAAATAATCTGGATAATTCAGGTTAAAACATCAATTTCATAATAGAACTATTATAAAGAGAAATAAAAACCATGATCCAAACATTCAGCAATTGAAAGTATTTTTAAAACATATTAGTTTGTTTAGGAAAGAGTTCTAATTTTGAATTTAATTAAAAAGCTATAGCTCATGTAGTGAATGTTAATAATAGTTTCAATTAATTAAAGCCATAATAGAATCAAGTGTTTATTTTGAGTGAAAATTACTTTTATCACATACATATCTTAATTTTAAATTGTCAGTAGGACCATATCTATATTTATAGATAGATGATAGATACATACATACATACATAGATAGCAAATTTCAGCAGCTTCATTATCAGCATTCCAGATGGTTTACTGCAAAGTGGTTCTTAAGCAGGTGGTAGCTACATCACTGGTTCTCTGGAAGGGTCAGTTAGCCCAGTGAGAAGCAAGCAGCCAGAACAATGCCCAGCTCACTGCAGGACTTTCCTGGTGAATCTGCCACTGCTGTCCACCACCCAGCCCTGACCACACTCACAAGGGATCGCCAGAGCCCTTCCACAGCCAACCCCCAGGTCAGAGCCCTCATCCCACCCCTGCAGGACATCCACCTCCTGCCCACAGCTGCCCCCATGCCCAGCTCCAGGGTGGATCTGACTGGAGGAACTGAGCTCGCTGCTGCAAGGGAGTCTGTGAGAGACTGGTTGGCTTTTCAGCCTCCAGACAGAAGGGGTTTGAAAAGGGTGTAGAGTGAGTCAACATGCCGCCTGTCATATTTTGACAATCCGTGTCTTAAAACAATTTTTTAACATTAACAGCAAGAAGCCAAACTTCTGTTAGCCTATACTTAACACCTACAAAACACCTGAGGCTCCTCCAGTAAAATCTGTCTTTCTCTTTCCTCACCAAAATATTTCTGAGATTCAAGAGACGCATTACATTTCTAAACAATGTTCGAAGTTCAAAGTCACCACCAAAGGAGCTGCTTGGAATCATTTTTACCCCGTCTCTGATGACAGGGGCCTCGTGTGTTGCCCCAGCTACTTCAAATGTCCAAACTTCTCAGGATTCTAACAACGACAATGATGACACGAATTTTATTATGAACTGACTCTCAGATAGACATTGTTCTATGCACTGTTACAAATGTTATCTTGTCTACACCCTACAGTAACTCAGTGTGGTTGGCAGTCTCTGCTGGCAGTGCTCTGCTTATCGCCGGACACCTTCCCACGGTATCACCAAGCTGGAACTGCCCCTATTTGCATGAGCACAAAATACTAAAGATGCCACCAAAGCTCACTGATGCAGCAAGTGGCAGAGTAAGGTTTCAAAACCAGGAGCAGCCCAGGGAGACAGCAGGTCCCATGAGAAGGAATAAAGGACTCCATGGCTGGCCTACTGCCCAGGTTACAGAGCTGTCATGTGGGCCCAGAGCCGCACTACAGAGTTTTGATTGAGAGATCTGGAAAAATAAGTGGATTGTTGCAGTGAGATATAAATGAAACTGATGATTAATACTTTAAAGAAAATACTGTTAAAACATGGGATTAAATGCATGGTGTGTGTACTAATTCCAAATATACTTCAATAAAATAAGTATTACTTATATTTCCATATAATTCTTAGGTGATATCTCCACTCTCAATGAGTTCTACACAGCTTTTTTCCCCAGTTTTCAATATATTCATTTCCAGTATGTTTAATAAGGATCAATTATACTTAATTTCTTCCTTATAGCTTCTCATAAATAAAGTATAAATGTACTAGAAGATCTTGCTTCATGTCCTTGTAGGGATAGAAGGGGGTTTTCTTTCTGGCTAGGCTTTTTTATTCAATCTTTTAATTGGGGTTTTAATTTTATCAAGAGAAGCCTACAACTTGTCAAAATGCAAGCTCCAAATTGTTCTGTGAATAACTATATGACAGTTAAGTTTCCTGGATGTCTAGACTGTTTCCTTTTGAACATTTATAATATTATTGGCTAGATAGAGTATGAGTGACAGAATAAAAGGGAAAAAAAGATAATTTAATTCATATAGTAATTGAAAGATCTAAAATTGTAATTTATGTAACATGAAATCTAACTAATTTTACTAGCATAACAAAGGTGAGCCGAATAATCCCTTATTCTTAACTGATATTCAGTACTTAATTTGGATTCTAAAATTACTTCTTTCCTGAATGGAAAAATCTTAGATTTTACTTCTGTCTAGTCATACAATACATGAAATATTTTCATTCGAATGTAACTATTTTTGGTAGCTGGTCATAAAACTGTCATACGTTTAATGAATTATATAAATCACATGGTACAAGAAAATAATGAGAATCTGGTTTCATTTAGGAAGATTCTTAATAATACACAAAGATGTATCTGCAAATCTACTCTCCTTTAGTCTCCCAATCTCGATTTTCTTACTGTGAATTTCTGTTTTGGCAGAACACACCTAGAATGTACTCCACGAATGCTAGAAATGTTTATGACGACACATCATCACAGCCATGAGACGCACACAGGGTTGACTATGCTGGACACAGACTCAGCAAGGGCACAATTAAGTGATTCTTTTCCGTTTTCTGAATAATTGAATAATTATTATATAACTAGTTCAATGATATTTAAAACTGCTAAAATTATAGATTAATACACACATGGAATGCCTATGAGAACATTACAGAGTTAGAAAATTGTACTGTTTATGCAATTGGATGAATACAAAGTCACTGAGGCCTAGTGGTTTAAAAAATATTTTTAAAGTCACACAACTTGAAATCTCTAGAGTTCACCTAGAACCCACATCTTGGTCCACTTAGCTTTGCAAGATGTAAAGAAAAAGTGGTGCAGGCTTGGGCACGTGGATTATGTTGGTTGCAGTGTTTTCACACCCTGCCCCACTTTACTTTAACCAGCTCTACGTAGTCCATATTCTTCTGGTAAAAACATCTTATGAAAATCAGGATAGTTCATAATCAGTCTTTCATCCAAAGGTCCTGTGATCTCCCTTCTAATGCAGTGACAATTTCCAGAGCTGCAGACAAAACCTAGAAAGCTTTGTGTCCCCACTCACCTGCCACACCTCCAGCTTCATGGTCAGGTACTGAGACACACACAAAGGAGCCCACACAGATGGCAAAAACATCAGTTCCATCTAGTTTTAAAATGCTTGAAAACATAGGGAAAGCCTTTATATTTTTCAACCCTTCTGATGGCAGCCAGAACTATTATCCATAGGTCAGAAAATTAGATGGATTTCATGTCATTTCTGAGTTTCTCTTAAGGCAAGTACAATTAGCATTCCTTCTTTTTCTAAATTTTTATTTTATATTGGATTCAGTTATACATATACATGTATCTATTCTTTTTCAAATTCTTTTCCCAGTTAGGTTATTACAGAGTATTGAGCAGAGTTCCCTGTGCTATACAGTGGGTGCTTGTCAGTTATCTATTTTAAATATAGCAGTGGGTACATGTCAATCCCAAACTCCCAATCTGTCCCTCCCCCCTCCGCCTACCCTCTTGAATCACACAGGCTAAACTGTGTTAGGCTTTCTCTCTTGCTCTGATGATTTCAATGATTTCATTCCTGTGGCAGCAAAGGTTGACAGTGCCATTTATGCTTAGTCATTAGCCGAGGTCCCCCAAGGCGGTCACCCCTCAACCAGGTTTAGACTTTCAATTATGTCTGTAAGTCAATCATTAATATAAATAGCCAGACCCAGAGAGGAAGAACAAAACTAGTGACAACTCAAGAGTCTTTCTCAAAAAGGATCTTTTCTTTCCCCCTTCCCTCCCTCCCCACCAGATATTTTAGTTTCCAGTGGTTCTACTGGCTTATATTGAGGAATTTCAACTTACAATCCAAGGGTATATTTAATGGTAGAATGAAGTAGAGGTGATCAAATTCAACCATTTTTAAACATTTCATCACATTAATAATTTCTGGAAATAATCTGGGAGGCTCAGTTATTTGTATCCATGTGCTGCTGTAGAAAATTTACTCCTGGTCATACTAGCAGAAATATAAGAGCATTGAACATATTGTTGCCTACATACTAAGGGTTTAGAAAATACTTTGGCTTTGGCAAAGGCCCAATAAACTACCTGGGTGAGAAGAAGATATATATTTACATATAGTTATATATATAGAATGTTCACACTATAAACATATATATTATACCTAACAGGGAATGTCTGATCAAGAGCAACATTTAAAGTACTTAAGGGCCAGTAGAGCATGGGTAATGAGCAATCAGTGATGTGTCCTCACCAAATGCTCCTGGAAACTGAGTAATCCAGACACTCTGGCCATAAACGGTGGCCAGAAGTGTGTTCTCAGTAAATGTCAGCCTTGGTCTAAGGCAGTGTCTCTGACCCCAACACTATATGAATTCAGAGTAGAACCTTCCTTTCTCTTACTCACATTTTACTACTTGAAAGAATTTGTCGCAGTAAGAAATATTCAACAAATCACAACAAAACAATCACGTGAAAACAACTGTATATCGGTGGAACCAATTTACCTGTTTTTTTCTATAAAATAATTTTCATTCTCTAATCTCATTTCACTTTCTAACACTGATTTTTTTTTTTTTTTTTTTTTTTGCGGTACGCGGGCCTCTCACTGTTGTGGCCTCTCCGGTTACGGAGCACAGGCTCCAGACGCGCAGGCTCAGCGGCCATGGCTCACGGGCCCAGCCACTCCGTGGCATGTGGGATCTTCCCGGACCGGGGCATGAACCCGTGTCCCCTGCATCGGCAGGTGGACTCTCAACCACTGTGCCACCAGGGAAGCCCTGATTTCTTTTTTATAAGGTACAGCAAATGAACCAAACTAGCACACAAAAGCAAAGCCTTTCCCTAATCTTGCAGTTGATGGACCACACCTAGAAGTTCTGCCCAAAGTCACATGACAGTGGTGATTGTCAGCAGCACCTTGAAAACTTACAGGAGGATACAAACTGCTCTAGTCAGAAACTGATTACATAACAAAGAAGAATGATCCCCCAAGACTTGTCACCAAAACATGACACAGTCTATAACAAGTATTATAAAGTTTTAACTATGAGCACAACATTTCATAGTGGAAATGTAAATCTGAAATGGAATTTTAAAATCTTCTTCCACAATCCTCAGAATTCAAACAAGACTGTTATATGAGGGGAAAAAAAACTACCCATTTATTGTCTGGGAACTACCTCTTAAAAAACTCTGAAATAGAAACTAATGAGAGGAAATGTCATAGAAAAATGTTATATTCTGATAAGTGCTATCTCTATTTAGCAATATGAGTGGCATAAACTGAAAAATCACTATCAAATGGGATTTTTTTTTTTACCAGAAGGAAAATCCGTAAAAATCAGTATTCAAATCTGCTTTGTATAGATTATAACATTTTTTTCTTCTACAAAGTAAATAAGTGGAAAAATAGCAAACACTTCCTAAGTGTTAGAATGTTCAGAACATTAACTTGATTTGAGTTATATAATTATAGAGGGCAAAATCATAGCTCTTTTTTTTTTTTTTTTTTTTGTGGTACGTGGGCCTCTCACTGCTGTGACCTCTCCTATTGCGGAGCACAGGCTCCAGACGTGCAGGCCCAGTGGACATGGCCCACGGGCCCAGCCACCCCACGGCACGTGGGATCCTCCCGGACCAGGGCACGAACCCGTGTCCCCTGCATCGGCAGGCAGACTCTCAACCACTGCGCCACCAGGGAAGCCCCATAGCTATTTTTAATACATCAATTTACTTCTTATAAATATGATACTAAAACTTCTCTACTGCAAGTTATGAAAAGGCATGATTTTATTCTAGTACTTATTAATCCTAAAAATGAATCTATATAAGTCTAGTGCTCAGTTCCACTAGAAACATCATGGTTACAACAACTGAAAATAAATACCACTATAAATCAGCATCTTCAATAACTATAATGTTATATATATTAAAATGGATTATTTGTTACTGTCTATTTAATATAAATTAGCTCTTTGTGTCTTCATCCTTAAAGTTCAGTAGTGTCAGAGATAAAAATTTTTGTCGATTGCTGGAAGGAACTTAAATATAGTTGATATTTAAAAAATAATATATACGTGGTCCAAAAATTATAACTCAGTAGCCTAATATTTTACAGATCACTTTTGGGACATTGACATCTTAACAATATTGAGTTCTTTTGCCCACAGACACTGTATATATTTTGATTTATTTATGTTTTCCTTAATTTCTCTGAGCAATGTAATTTTCAATATACAGCTCCTTCAAGATTTTACTCAGATTTAGTCCAAAGTATTTTTAATTTATGATACTATTATAAAAAATATGGTTTCCTAAGTTAAATATCTGAATTGGTTTTTGCAAGAATACAGAAAATGACTTGTGTATATTGTGTATCTTGGAATCTTGCTAACTTATTAGTTTTAGTTGATTTTTTAAAAAAATATTCCAATAGATTTTCTCAAAGCCAATCATGTTGTCCTTGAACAAAGACAATTTACTTCTTCCTTTCCAACCTGAATGCCTTTAATTCAATAGGCTTGACCTACTGCATTGTCCAGAACCTACTACACAATGTTGAATAGAAGTGGTGAGAGCAGACATCCTATCTTGCTCCTAACTTGGTCGAAAGTATTCAGTCTTTCAGGATTAAGTATAATGTTAACTCCAGTTTTTAGATAGAAGTCTTTCATAAGTTTGAGAATGTTTGCTTCTATTCCAACTTTTAGTAGGAATAGAAGTATTTTTAGAAGGAATGAGTGTTGGATTTTGTCAATGCTTTTTATGGATCTATTAAGATTATCATATGTATGTGTCTTATTAATGTCTTTTTCTGGTTTTAGTATCAGGGTAATGCTGGCCTTATAGCATGGATAGGGAAATATTCCTTTATCTTCAATATTCTGACAGGTTTAGTGTAGAATTGATATTATATTTTTTTCTTATTTGATTAGTAGAATTCACCAGTGGAGCTATTTGGGCATAGAGTTTTGGGGAAAAGCTTTTTAGTAAAAAGTAAAATTCCTTAGTTGATAAAGGGCTATCAGGCTATCTAACATATTTATTGCATTATAAACAACATACAATAATATATTAGTTCCAGGTGTACAACATAGTGAATTGATATTTTTATACATTATGAAATGATCACCACAATAAGACCAGTTACCATACATCACCATACAAAGTTGTTATATTATTGACCATATTCCCTCTAAGTACATTACATCCCTTTGACATTTATTTTGTTGATGGAAGATTGTACCTATTAATTCCTATCAACTATTTTATTCATTCCCCCACCCCCTCCACTCTGAAAACTTCCAGTTTGTTCTCTGTATCTATGAATCTGTTTCTCTTTTGTTTCAAGTGTTCACTTGTTTAGTTCTTTAGATCCCACATATAAGTGAAATCATATGGTTTTTGTTTTTCTCTGTCTGACTTATTTCACTTAGCATAATGCCCTCAAGGGTTATCCATGTTGTAAATGGCAGGATTTCCTTCTTTTTTTGTGGCTGAATAATATTCATGTATACATATATATGTTATATATGTATATATATTGCATTTTCTTTATCCATTCATCCATCCATAGACACTTAATGTTGTTTCCAAATCTTGGATATTGTAAATAATTTGGCAATGAACATGGAAGTGCAAATATCACTTAGAGATAGAGATTTTCTCTCCTTTGGATACACACCCAGAATTTGAATTGCTGGATCATATGGTAGTTCTGTTTTTAATTTTTTGAGAAAACTCCATACTGTTTTCCATAGTGGCTGAATCAATTTACAATCCCAACAAGAGTCTACGAGGGAGGATTCCCTTTTCTCCACATCCTCACCAACACTTGTCCTTTCTTGTCTTTTTGATAACAGCCATCCCAACAGGTGTGAAGTTGTATCTCACTGTGGTTTTGATTTGCATTTCCCTGATGATTAGTAATGTTGAACATCTTTTTATGTGCCTGTTGGCCAGCTGGATATCTTCTTTGGAAAAACGTCTAGTCATGTCTTCTGCCCATTTTGATATGGAGTTATATGAGATTTTTATATATTTTGGACATCAACACCTTATTGGATATATTGTTTGCAAATACCTTCTCAGGTTCAATAAGTTGCCTATTCATTTTGAGTTTATTTTTGCACACAATGTGAGAAAATGTTCTACTTTCATTCTTTTACATGTAGCTGTCCAGTTTTTCCAGCACCACTTATTGAAGAGACCTGTCTTTTCTCTACTGTATATTCTTGCCTCCTTTGTTGTAGACTAATGGGCCATAAGTGTGTGAGTTTATTTCTGGGCTCTCTATTCTGTTTCATTTATCTGTTTGTCTGTTTTTGTGCCAGTAACATGCTGTTTTGATTACTGTAGGTTTGTAGCATAGTCTGAAGCCAGAAAGCATGATACATCCAGCTTTGCTCTTTTTTCTCAAGATTGTTTTGGCAATTTGGGTTCTATTGTGGTTCCATATAAATTTTAGGATTATTTGTTCTAGATCTGTGAAAAATGTCATAGGTAAAGTATTTTTCTTCCTTCTTTAACCCATGCAGCATTCAAAGGTGTGTTATTTAATGGTCAAATATTTGGGACTTTTTCCAGAGATTTTTCATTATTGATTTCTAACTTAATTCCATTTTGGTCAAATAACATCCTTTTAACACTTGAATCTTTGTAAGTTTATTGAGAATTGTTTTATGAGCAGAATACGGTGTATTATTTATTTATTTTTTTGGTAAATGTCCTGTGTATACTTGAGAGAAGAATGTATATTCTGCTGTTAGTAGGGAGAAATGTTTCTATAAATGTTAATTAGGTCAACTCTTCTGACTGTCTGTATGTTCTAGCATACTAATGTATTCTGTAACTTACTGAGAGGGTATTTCTCAACTGTGGATTTGTCCATTTCTCATTGAACTAGCAACAGTTTTTGCTTTATGTATTTTTGAAAGTGTGTGATTAGGTGCATAAAGTTTAGAATTGTGTCCTCTTGATGAGTTGACCCCTTTATTATTAGAAGAGACTACCTTTATCCTTGATAATATTATTTTATATGAAATCTAAGTTATCTGATATTAACATAGCCACTCCAGCCTCCTTTTGATTGATGTTAGCATATCTTTCACTGTTCTTTTACTTTTAACTATTTGTTTTTCATTTTTAAAGTGTGTTTCTTGCAAGAATTATATAGTTGGAACCTGTGTTTTTACCCAACTTGACAATCTCTACCTTTTAATTGGGGTGTTTAGACTATTTACATTAGTGTGAATATTGACATGTTTAGGTTTAAATCTATCATTAAATAGTTTTCTATTTATCCCATCTGTTATTTGTTCCCTTTCACTTCTTTTTCTTCCTACATTAGGATTAATTGATTATTTGTTTTTTATTCTGTCTTACATCTTTGGTTGGCTTATTGGACCTAACTCTATTTTATTACTTTTGTGGTTGCTTTGAGGTATATAGTATACATCTTTAACTTATCAGAATCTGCTCTCGAGTTACATTATACATTCCATGACTTCTTGAGCATGTTACACCAATATGTACTAATATATAGAGTGCTGTTTGCTTACTAAATCATTTCATGTATTATTTCAGTGAAATGATTTGCAAACTTTGTTTAAATTTTTCACTCATTCCTTGGATGTTATTATATGGATTGAAGTAGATTGGAGCTTGACTAAGTGCATATAATCAGAAGGATAATTCCTAAAACACAAAAAATTATATAAAATTGATTTAGT
This sequence comes from Grampus griseus, assembly GCF_964374135.1. Lineage (NCBI taxonomy): Eukaryota > Metazoa > Chordata > Mammalia > Artiodactyla > Delphinidae > Grampus > Grampus griseus. The sequence continues at coordinate 45,386,222 of NC_139004.1, read as the reverse complement.
GGTATATTAAGGGTTATATAATTATATATTTCCTTGGCAAAACTTCTTTATTAATTACTTCTGGCCAGTGGACTGAAAAACTTTATTGAAGGGATTTATCACTCTCTACCTATATATTTATTCTCTTTTTTAGTCATGGTCTCAGTAGTGTATACAAATATGATTACATGAGTGTACTGTCACTTTAAATAAAGATAGAGCTACTCGTTTACATGGGAGCTGACTGAAAATGGAGAATGCAGTCAAAAGCTTTGGATAATTCTGAATATGAAGATAAATTCATTTTATTTAAATCAAATTTAATGGCTATTTGCTACATAAGCCGAAGTGGTCGCACATATCTTCGTCCTCTCATACATTCTATTTTTAAACTGACAAGTTGTTTTTGTTAAACTGTCAGATGCTACGTCCAGTTAACATATTAGAATTTACTTTATCTGTTCTGGGAAAATGAATCCCTTGAGCCAGTGCTTATTTCACTGTCTAATTTAGAACACTGTTTACAGTCATCAAAATTACCATTTGCTTATATTGTCTTCTGGTCTTTCTTAATAATATTCTTAGAATGAAATTTTGCCCTTCCAATTTTCTCAGGAAAATCAAAGATACTTCAATAGCATTGCCAAATTTGGATTTATAACTAAAGTCATGTGAAATTAAAGAATAATCTTTCATGTTTGCAAACTCCTTCTTTAAAAAAGAAAAAACTTTATATCATATATTGTTCTACTGACTACTGATATAATTAATTTGTAAAGAAATTTAATGTGCTTTTTCAAAATTAAGAGAATATATGCATTAAGGAAAACAAGAATACTAGAAAAATATACAATTCACCTCAATATTACTAATTATTTTAAAATAATTTAATTTGAAAAATAAAAATGCACCTTGCCAACACTGAAAGAAGAAGAACCAGAAAGTTCACCCATAATTTCTCTATGAAGAATAGTATCCCACAATGTATAAGAAAATAAAATGCAACACTGAAGAATTTATGACTTACACGGTATATATAGAAGATGTGAGGTTCTCAATCTCTTGAAATAGCATGTGTGTGACAGGAAAATGAGTCATGACCAATAGAAGTCATCTACTTGCCAACCAAAGTCATACTTATTAATGTGACCAAAATGATGTCACCCTAAATGCATTACTATACTACCCTTTCATTTTGAAGGTTAAAATGTAGATGCAAACAAGTGAAATTCTAAAATGGGTTAACATAGCACATCATATATAATTCCTTTAAGAGTCATTTTAGTCCTATTGATAGTACAGAGATAAAATTAGAGTCTCTGGAAGGAAAAGGAAGCTTTTCAAATGGATTTAAGGGAAAGCAATAAAATCTTCTGAAGAAGGGAGGGCTCTTGAAGGAAACAGATAAATGATATTCAGAAAAGAGTAAGACAAGTACTCCATGAGGAAAACCCAAATTTATTCATGTGCTACATCAGGTTTGAAAAAACTCTCAAACAGTTTGTTAGGGTTTCACTTTGGAAACAGATTGCCCATTGGGGTTGGTAAAGAAATTTCTCTTCCTGAAATAAAAATGTTTAATTAGCCAACTGCAGTGGGAATTTATTGTATTCTAAAATATCCTCAAGTTTTCCAAAGGCAATAGACCTATTTGATTTAATCAATCTGTCTGTATTCAAATAGTAAATTTAGAGAATATGTTTATTTTGCTGTGTTTCAGTTTCTAGGTAACCACAAGTTAGCACAGTCTATTGATCATGTTAGTAGGTGAAGAAATTCTGGGTGAATTATTTGTATACTATATCAAAAAAACCAAAAATAATTAAGATTGTAAAGACAACTTAAATTATTTTTTATATGTTGCTTTCTTTATTTTCAGTTGTAATTTTTCATTAGAATTTTTTGCTATTTTAATTATTTGTTATCTTAATTAATTTTATTATCTTCTTTGGATTATTACTTCAGCTTCTAATTTCTAATTCAACATAAGCAACAACGAACTTCAACAGAAAGTCCAATTCAAGAAATTTATGGCTTCTTACTTCATCAATGTAATCTTTCTATAGCATATGCATGATATAAAAATTTCTCCTATGAGATAATGCTTGTTTTATTGCAGAAATCAAGTTCTTTGGTTTTTGTTGTTTTTCTGTCATCTCATCTCATCATATGATAACAACAAAAACAAAATATGTTAACCTATGAACTAGGGGGAAATATCTGGAAACTATGCCACCAATAAGGGATTAATTTCCAAAATATGCAAACAACTCATACAGCTCAATATCAAAAGGCAAATAAACAAACAAAAACAAAAACCAAACAATCAAATCAAAAATAGGCAGAAGACCTAAATAGACATTTCTCCAAAGAAGACATACAGATGGCCAACAAGTACATGAAAAGATGCTCATCATTGATAATTATTAGAGAAACGCATATCAAAACTACAGTGAGATATCACCTCACACCAGTCAGAATGGCCATCATTAAAAAGTCTATGAATAGGGCTTCCCTGGTGGCGCAGTGGTTGAGAGTCCACCTGCCGATGCAGGGGACACAGGTTCGTGCCCCAGTCTGGGAGCATCCCACATGCCACGGAGCGGCTGGGCCCATGAGCCATGGCTGCTGAGCCTGTGCGTCCGGAGCCTGTGCTCCGCAACGGGAGAGGCCACAACAGTGAGAGGCCTGCGTACCGCAAAAACAAACAAACAAACAAACAAAAAGTCTATGAATAATAAATGCTGGAGAGGGTGTGGAGAAAAGTGAACACTCCTACACTGTTGATAGGAGTGTAGATTGGTGCAGACACTATGGAAAACAGTATGGAGGTTTCATAAGAAGCTAAAAATAGAGTTACCATATGATCCAGCAATCCCACTCCTGGGCATATATCCAAAGAAGATGAAAAAATACATGCACCCTGATGTTCACAGCAGCACTATTTACAGTAGCCAAGACACGGAAACAACCTAAATGTCCACTGATAAAGAAGATGTTGTGGGCTTCCCTGGTGGCACAGTGGTTGAGAGTCTGCCTGCCCATGCAGGGGACATGGGTTCATGCCCCCGTCTGGGAAGATCTCACATGTCGTGGAGTGGTAGGCCCGTGAGCCATGGCTGCTGAGCCTGCGCGTAAGGAGCCTGTGCTCCGCAACGGGAGAGGCTGCAACAGTGAGAGGCCCGCGTACTGCAAAAAAATAAATAAATAAAAGAAGATGTGGTATGTTTATACAATGGAATATTACTCAGCCATAAAGAAGAATAAAATAATGTCATTTGCAGCAACATGGATGGACCTGGAGATGATCATACTAAGTGAAGCAAATCAGAAAGAGAAAGACAAATATCATATGATATCATTTATATGTGGAATCTAGAAAAATAGTACAAATGAACTTATTTACAAAACAGAAACAGACTCACACACATAGAAATCAAACGTATGGTCCTAAATAAGTAAAGATTTGTTGTTTTTAAGAGACTAAAGAGATATTATGTTTATTATAATATATTTGCCATTACAGTAAAGTAACAACAAAAATTGTCAAAGGAAATAAATTTATGGTTTCCACAACATTTTGCACCATTATGTAAACTAAGTTTTCATCAGCAATATTTACAATGTGAATGAAGGGAGTAAGACTACAATCCTAGTAAGTTTGAGAATATTTTATACAATTATTATAATTCTTTGCATATCCGAATTTTTTAATTCTTAAAATATAAATATGACTAAAAACAAAGAACAAGATATTTTCACCTTACATTGCATTGTACTTTAAAATATACCATTACTTTTTTAGCATTTATGTAGCTGTTTGCATCTTTAAGGCATCAGACCATTATGTTCTAAAGTTTGTTGATCACATACCTCTCTATTTGTTGAACATGCACTCTTTATGTAAGAAAATACAAAGATGCTATACATGTATATAATTTGAATTAACATATTATTTTAGAAAAAATTAATATCATCCTCATAAAAATTCAAAACAGAATTTATAGTATTTACTTTCCACTCCACCCATTGATCATCTCATTTAAATGTTAAGGTCTGTACAGGGACCATGAATATTAGTGTAGTAGTAGTAGTAGTAGCAGTAGTAATTATAGTATTGACATGTGATTGTAATGCACAAAGGAACTAGATCTTAATGTTCTAGGATGACAAAATGAATATTATTAATAATTTATCAACATTAACCTTAAACATTTACTTGGAAAGTATGCGTTTTATTTTCTTATAACATCATTTTCCATTCAATTTCTAAGCACATGCAAGGTAGCTGAAGCACAGACTGTGAAAATTCCTCTGAATAATTTTTTAAGGAAACCATAAATTATTGCAATTTTTCCATATGTAAGCCAAATTCATAACTTTAAAATTAAAATGATTCACTATAGATACATGTTGAAGGTAAAATATACTACTATAGAAATTTATCAAGATAAAATAATTTATAGACATCAGTCTTTTAAAAAGATATATCATTAATCTTTAACAAAGATATTACAGTCAAAAAGATCTTGTTTAGTTATGTAAATCCTGTTCATCATCTTTTTGGATTATGAATGAATCTAATTTCTCTGGGCTCTAAAGAACTGCTGCTTGGAACTTTTATTTTTTCATCATTCTATTTGATTGTAGTCCTGTAATGTAATTTAATGTAAATGCTGTCTCAATTGTGGCAATGTAAAATTTCTTGTAACAGTAACCCACTAAAGTATATTAAAAGTATTTATCATGATCCTCACGAGGACCAATAACACAACAAATAGAAATCTGGGACACTATCAGTACAAATAATTCAGAAACTCTCCATCCATCTAGATGCAAAGAAAGCCAGAACAATAACAATTAAACTAAAGAATAAATAGGGGCTTCCCTGGTGGCGCAGTGGTTGAGAGTCTGCCTGCCAATGCAGGGGACACGGGTTCATGCCCCAGTCCGGGAAGATCCCACATGCTGCGGAGCGGCTGGGCCTGTGAGCCATGGCCGCTGAGCCTGCGCATCTGGAGCCTGTGCTCTGCAACGGGAGAGGCCACAACAGTGAGAGGCCCGCGTAACGTAAAAATAAATAAATAAATAAAAGAATAAATGAAAATTTATTTTACAAATATCAATGAAGTATTAAAAATTAATCATTTTCATATCTAATAATCAGAAGAAGATCAATCTAATGAGCAAATTTCTCTAAATTTGCCAATATTGTCAATATCATGTACTTAGTGAAACTGGAATTAATTTTTTTTTTTTTTTTTTTTGCGGTACGCGGGCCTCTCACTGTTGTGGCCTCTCCCATTGCGGAGCACAGGCTCCGGACGTGCAGGCTCAGCGGCCATGGCACACGAGCCCAGCCACTCCGCAGCATGTGGGATCTTCCCGGACCGGGGCACGAACCCGTGTCCCCTGCATCGGCAGGCGGACTCTCAACCACTGCGCCACCAGGGAAGCCCTGGAATTAAATTTGATGGGTACTTGTCTCAGTCTTACATTCTAAGAGACAGTCTGTCAATGGCATACAATTTTTCTAAAATAGTGTCTCAGACATCATTTTTCAATTTTGTGTGTTTCCCTCAATCATTATTTTCTCAAATTAAATACTATCAATTGTTTACAAGTTTGCTCTTCCTAACTTTTAATATACCATGAAAGTGCCTTTAAAGATATTGGTGTCTTTTCATCTCTGAGAGTATTTTATGAAATACTCTTTTTAACTATTTTTTTAACTTAGAAATTGCTTTATAACCTTATTTTGGGATAAAGAAAAATTGTTCTTCCATATAGCTACATTACTTTTCTTAAAAAGTATATCTCTATTTCAGTACGTATTCCTAAAGAATAGAAACTTAACAAAAAGCATAACTCCAATACTATTATCATCTATAAAAATCATCAATAAAACTTTTATTTAACAAGTATCAAGTTAGTATTCATTTATCCAACTATAATTTTTTACACTTCGTTCCTTAATACGAGGATTGAAATTAGGTGCATGCATTGTGATTGGTTCAAATGTTTCCTAAGTCTCTTTCATTTCCAGGTTGCCTCTCAAGCTCTTTTACTTCCTCACACTTCTATTCTTGTAGGAGATGTCAAGACACTTCTTCCCTGCAGGCTTGTGACAGTACAGCTTTTATTATATCACTGTTGTGCTGCTTAACATGTTTTTTCCTCTCGTACTTTCCATTAAAATTATATCAAATAGATAAAAAACAGACTCAACTTTCTAGCTAGTATTTTTCATTAGGTGGCATTGTATGCTTCTACCATGGAATGAAGAATATTTGATGTATTTCAATTCACTGGAATTATTGTCCTTAATGACACTCAAATTGTGCAGAGGGAACCATTTGAAGTTGGCTCCTGAGACCTACAGACCTAACCCTGAAGAAAACAGATTTCCTAACTTCTATTATGACAAGTGTTTTGAGCTCAAAGTTTATATTTAATTTTTTATATTTACACTCCACCTTTCTTATGTAAATGATAGAAATGCATACAGACTTTTTTCAACTGTGCTTTACCACTTAGCAATGCGCCATGGAGATAATTCAATAAACACACTAGATTTAGCCCCTGTAGTAAATTACTCAGAAATGACTTATGGGAACAATATTCCCATGGTTCTTCCTTGTTACTAACAATTGAAGGCTTCTATGTATAAAGGTCAGTACGGCTGAATAAAAATTCCTGGTTCACATTATCTTTCCTTAAGTATCTTATGTAAGTTATTTGATTCTCTCTGGCAAAAACCATTGCTGAGGGTCTTCCCTGGTGGCGCAGTGGTTGAGAGTCCACCTGCCGATGCAGGGGACACGGGTTTGTGCCCCGGTCTGGGAAGATCCCACATGCCGCGGAGCGGCTGGGCCCGTGAGCCATGGCTGCTGAGCCTGCGCGTCCGGAGCCTGTGCTCCGCAACGGGAGAGGCCACAACAGTGAGAGGCCCACGTACCACAAAAAAAAAAAAAAAAAAAAAAAAAAAAAAAAACCCAAAAAAACAAAAAAAACATTGCTGAGATAGTCTGATTTTTTTTTTTTTTGCCCCCTTATAAGTTATTTGGTATTTTTACCTGCATGCTCAAAGGCTTTATTTTAAGTTTGTTTGTATTAGAATATGTGTAATAACTTATGGTCAATTTTCCTAAGTATATGGTGAGTACTTTCTATATATGTAGCTTGTAGTCTTGCTTTAATTTCTGGGAAATTTTAAAATTTTATTCCATTATGGCTTTTTACTCTGTTCCTTTGTTTTGTTTGTTTGTTTGTCTTTGAGAACTCCTATTATACATATGGTGGAGTTCCTTGCTTGTATTCTATACACATCATCCTCTCAAATTCTAATCATCTCTTTCTCTACTTATATTTGAATTTAAGACATTACCATTTGTCTTTAGTTGCATTTTTATTTCTCTTAATTTACTCTTTATTTCTGAAATTCATTTTACATTTATTTATAATTCTTTCATTGGTCCTATTACCTTTCTTTATGAATTTATCTTTTCCCCAATTAAATCAATTTGAGGTTTTCTCTTTCTGAGTTATTTCATACATCTTCCTTTTTTTTAGCTTGCCATTAAATAGGAGATTACATGTTTTGTTTTGTGTGCATGTCTTTCTGTTTCACTTTCATTTTGAAGCTTCATCATCCTTTCCTTAAAATAACTTCATATGAAATTTAGCCAAAGTCTTTCTGTTGCTAATTTTTAAGTGAAATGAGCCTTTCTTTACTTTTCAGTAAGTGGGGTAAGGACGACCACTCCCTCTTTTGTTACTTTTCCAAAGGGATAATAAATATAGCCTCTTGTTTTCTGAGATATGCATTCTCTCTCAATGGCCCATTTAATTTCACTATTCCATTTATTTTGCCCCTGTTTTTTCTCCCTGGCTCAGTTTGGGGCAATTCCCAGAAGTTTCATTGTCTAGCTCTGCCTTAGAATTTCAAGAGTTCATAGGACCTAGACTTTTCCAGGTTGTTCAGATCTTGAAGTGAACCCAATGATTTTACCCATAAATTGAGGTCTAAAAACATGGCGTGGTTTCAGCTTCTGTTCTTAGATTTACCTGAAATAATATTGTTATTTTGGGATTTTACTGTTCTTGTGCCATCAGATACCACACTGCCTTTTTAAACTGCTTTTCCCACACAAATGCTGATAGCACAAGGATCTGGTAGTTTTCACTGATTTATCCCCATCCACTTGTATTTTGGGGTTTGTGAAGGGTAACTGTCAGTTTTGGTATAGATGGTCATTTGTTTGTGAGTATTTTGGTTTTTCTTCCTTATTTGACCTCTTTTTTTATTTGTTTTCTCTTTACATATATTACTTATCTCCTTTAATCTCCACATACCTCAAGGAGGATTTAAACTTTTAAATTGTATTTTAATAAGTGTGTATTTTTGTCTTCTTTTAAAATTAACTGCTGAATGACCAGCACATATGAAAAGTCTTTCCATATCAGAAGTACTCTCTCTCTCTCTGTCTCTGTCTGTCTGTCTGTCTCTCTCTCTCTCTCTCTCTATATATATATAAAGTGAAAATAAAATAGTGAATAGCCTAGAATACCAGATACCACAGAAAAGTCTAGTACACTAGAGCTTAAGAAATAACTGCTTGCTTTGAAAATAAGTAGCCTACTGAATACTTTTTTCTCTCTTGCAATATGAATGCAGTGAGGGTTCAAAGCTGACTGCAGTGGTCTGTGTAGGTAGAATGTGTTGAAGAACATTATTAAGTTCATAAAACCATAGGAAAAAATGTAGCTTGTATTTTTAGTGCCAATTATATTCAATAAGTACCTATCTAAAAATTAAGTAATCAGAGAAATATGGATGTAAATGTAATATATATTTTATTTTTTAAAACACTGTACAAAACTGCAAATTTGAAACAAAACTGAGCTGTGTATGGCAAAATCTGGATAAGACTTAAATCTATTTTCAATTCTTCTTTGAACAGGGTATTTCAATGAAAATATTTGAGAACCCAATACCTTAAATTGTAATCTGTATGTATGCGGACAGATTTGACCCTTTGCTGACTGTACGGTTAACCTGAAAATGAACTGCTTGTTTTATGTGGACTCTATGTGCCTACTTATGTAGTAACTGTAATATTCTTTTGGTTATTATATGATTAGTTATGCAATGTAAAAATCTACATTTACTCTAGAGCCACTAATTTCCATATATGTTTAGATTAACCATATATCTTTGGTCAAATCTTCCAGTCACATACTTTTAACATACTTTTTAAAAAAGAGCACATTTGAATGCTTGTGGGTGTGCGTGCACAATGTCAAAATAGTAATGCTTATTGGCAACTTATTTTCTTAAAGGCGTCAGCAAATAACCTGCTTGAATAAATCAATGTTCAACTCTCAACTAATCAGTTTGGCAGATGTGAAAATTTGCTTGTCAACACATGGGACAATCCACAAGATTCTTTGCCTTAGGGTATTAACAGCATGTCTTCAAGATAACTAAGATTGAGAAATGATGACTTTTTATTTTTCTCTTGTGTCTTGAAGTTACTTTTTCTGAACTACAACTAGAATTCTGTTAAAATATTTGGACAAACAATAAAAATTGTAAGATTTTTATGTGCATATGGATGTGGCAAATTATGTCCTTAAACCAACTAGTTAGAATATCCTAAAAAGTTAACCATAGTCACTAATAGTAAAATTCCACTAAGTATGTATAATAGTCCCTTATATTTTAGAAATTTTATATATTAACCAAACATAATTTTTGATAATATCTAATTGAATAATGTTAAAAATATAAAAATACATAACCAAATTTTAGTAACAGGTGCAATAAAATATTAGGGATAGTGATAATACTCATTTTCCAACATTAATATGATCAACTAGCATGCATTACTTGACGTTTGGGGAAGAGTTTTTTTGTTGTTTTATATATATATATATATATATATATATATATATATTTTGCTGTACATGGGCCTCTCACTGTTGTGGCCTCTCCCATTGTGGAGCACAGGCTCCGGACGCGCAAGCTCAGTGGCCATGGCTCACAGGCCTAGCCGCTCCGCGACATGTGGGATCTTCCCAGATCAGGGCACGAACCTGTGTCCCTTGCATCGGCAGGCGGACTCTCAACCACTGCGCCACCAGGGAAGCCCTTGTTGTTATATTTTAACATCGATGATGTATGGCACTGAAGAAAACCTTCAAATAACTTTTAAGATACACCCAATTTATCTAACATCCTCTATGAAACTGTTTCACAAAATGTAGCAAATATTTTCTAATCAAATAAACTATGCTGTCATCTACTATAATGTCCCCCAAATTCATGAATAAGTAATATTATAAGGAAACATAACTAGATTTAGAATTTAACTTGTAACTCCATGCAATATGCCATAGAAGACAAACACTCCCCCGATTAACTATCTAACTACATCTGTCCTCCATCATGTAAAAGAGCTGAGTTGTTAATCTGCATCAGAACAACTAACATAGCACAAAGGAGAAAAAAAAATCAGAACTCTAAGCAGCAAAGATAAAACAGAAGTGAGTATGGCATATTAACAGACTTGTGCATTTTCATAATAAATAAATCTCCTGGGTTTTCCCTAGTAAAGCAATCATATGAGATATTAAACTAATAGATTACAATGACATAGATAAAATTCTATTAATATTATACATTTTTATTTATTTCTAAGTGAATATGTATATGTAGATATAAAATACTTTAGTAAGAAAATTCTTTGAGTGAGAGAGAAACACAAATATTATCTTCTGGAATAAATCCTTCAATTTCTATTAGAGGAAAAGACTCCTTAGAGTCACAAGAAAAATATAAACATTGAATTTAAGGACTAGAGTTAATTTTACAGCAGAGGAGAAAAGAGAAGGCAGAATTTTTTCTGGAACAGCCACAGGAGATCCACCATTAACCTGTCAGCTGAGAAATGGGAAATCTGCTCTCATATCAGATGGGTGGGAGGAGAGAAGCCTTTCCATATCCCCACTCTGCTGCACCAGCAACGAAACAGGGATCTTGGAGCATCTGTTCAAAGTCTGATGTAATCCTTTGGTGAGTATTCCCTTAGAACAATATAATTTTCTAAAGTATCAACCCTAGAGTGTACAATTCTTCAGAGAAGATTAAATTTTCTTCTCAGTTATCGAGTTTTGAAAATGCCACTGTTAATTACATGGAAATATTAGACACTTCATGAGTCAATTTGGTAGAACTATTTAAACTGATGCAGATGGCTTCATTTATCTAACAAATCTAATCTCTCTGGCTAGGGAATCAGAATCTCCAGTTTGCTTCTGAAATTTGGTATCCTAACTTAGGACATTGCTGGAAAAATATTCTCTCAAAACTTAATTTAGAAATGATTATTTCCAGAAAAAAAAATGAATAATAAAAAAATTCTTTCATAGAAATAATAGATGTTACTAATTGCAAGTAAACCACACCAAACAATCAGAGTAAATATACAACCAATATATTAGGAGTACTTTTAATTTTTTAAAAAATGTATAATCCTGTGAAAAATATATTGTACTACATTAATGAAAAAGATGATATTAAATGTCTTGTGCTTTAAGTTTTGATGAATAATTCCCAAATCTTCTATTGTGAAATTATATATCCATGCAAAGACTTATATGTGAATCTTCATATCAGCCTTATTTATAATACCTCAAACTATAAACAATCTAAATTACCATCAAAAAAAGAATGGCTAAACAAATTGGTGTAGCCACACAATGGAAAATTCTCAGTGATGTAAAAGAGCAAATTCTTGATACAGGCAACAACATGGATAATCCTCAAAAATCATTATTTTCAGTGAAAGAATGCGGGAGCAAGTCTATACACTGCATAAATCAATTCATGAAATTCTAGGAAAAGGCTAGCTGATAGTAACAGAAAGCAGATCATTGGTGACCAGAGACCAGAGGTGCAGTGGGGCCCAAATGAAATTTTTGGTGTGACAAAAATATTCTTTATCTTGACTGTGATAATACAAGCGTGACTACATATTCATTTGTATGCTTAAAAGTGGCAGATTTCCATGTACGTAAGTTACATCTTCATAAAAGTAAGGCAAAAAAAGTACAATGATCTAGCCCTGGTGGTTTTAATAAAACCAATGGTTAAGGAAAATGTCTGAACTAAAATGACATTTTTGGCTTATAATTTTAACAATAATTTATAGGAATGTGGAAGAAATTCTCCATTACATGTGCAGTTAAATACACTGTGATCAATTTCCTAACCTATAAAACTCTATAGGAATGATGAAATGAGAAACACTCTCTCCTCCTAAAAAGGAAGCTCTGGGCACCAAATTTTGGAAGGTTTCCTAGGGGAGCCCAGACTACCCCTCATCCTCCCCTGAGGACAGGGCTAGAGCTTCCCAGTGGTGACCTCACTTTTTGCACGTGTTGTCACTAAATGCAGACGACTCACCAAACCCCAGAGTACAGGCTGCTGACACGGCATCCCAAGCAGAGCGTGTTCCTCTCTCCTTTGCACTGAAATTCACACAGGGAGTGATAAAGAGGACAGAGGGTGGATCGTGGCATTTTCATAAATAAAATATATCGAAACTACTCAATTTTATAGAGGCCAGATCCTGAGAAAGAACCATGTTCAAATCAATCTTCTATATCCTACAGGTAATTTTATGTTATTTAAAGTAATTCGGATATATTTTCTGCTTATTTATTTTGGATGTAATAGTTTAAGAAAACATAATAAAGTCTATTTTTTTCCAATGATATGGTTCCTTGATACTAATATACTAGTTATAGCAAGATATATTAATGAAATTGGTCCTCACATTTATGTTCTCTTTTTTACATCTAGTAATTAAATATTTCCTTGTAATTTTCCAGCAATCTCAGGCAAATTACTGTCTCTTGGGCAATGATATATCTAGGCTATAAAAATGAGTGAGTTAAACTACTATCTTTATCTTCACTGCCAACTTTGAGACTCTATGAGCTGATGTACCATGTGCATGTGCACCTACGACACGGAAGACTGGTTAAACCTCCGACTGGCTGAATGGAAATAACACGGCCTCACAGTCATCATTACATTTTTAAGGGTTGATCAAGTTTAATTATTTTGACCCAAATTATTACGTTAAAGCCATAGAATTACCAGCAAAACATCGTTTTGCCTTACTCATTTTATGAATCTTCCTTAAGACAAATGAAAATCATAGTAAAAGTTTCCACATACTTTCTTTTGGATTATTATTGCTTTTATTAGTATTAAATAAAGTGTGGATAAAAAGTTTTAATCTAAAACGTATAGAATCAGAATCTTGAAAATATTAACTCAGCACAATGAGTTAATCTATATCTGCTCAGTTGATGGCTACTATCTTATTCTTTCCCATTTGTACTTCTGGATTGTACGGGTGACTACAAATTAAATAGTTAATTTAAATAGTTTTATTTAAGTAAATACTATAATGGTGGTGGTGCTGAGGAAGTAAACATCTCTCACACATTCTAGTAATATCCAAGAAAACAGAAATGAGAGTTGTTCAGGATTCAAATGCTGGAGAAATTATTCTGACTTTTCAATTATTTTGGCTTAAAAATAATTTTTAAAGGTAGTTAAATGAAAAGAAGAAAATTAAGAAAGACTGGGGAAAACATTCAAAATGCTTTAGAAGTGCCAAATGATGGAAATAGAATATTTTTCAAAACATGAAAACATAAAAAAGGAAGAGAAAAAGAGAAAACAATAAGCCTACTATTGAGAAAGAGGAAGCAGGAAATAGAGGGCATTATAAGCTTAGAAATGTAAATATTAAAGCTTTTGGAGATATTCCAAATTCTCTTAATCATGGGCCACGTTTTGTTTGCCTGTTTTTTTTAACCCAGTAGCAATGCTAGAATTGTAGATGTTAGCAATTATATTCCTATAGGTTAGGGGTGCCTCTTCTCGTGTAAACCACAGGGAAGAACACGGGCACACCAGTTTACAGTCTATCTCAAAACTCTGACCTCAAAAAGCAAAAAAATTAAACATTAGTATTTTCAAAGTTTAAGGAAATGCTCCATTTGAACAAAAAATATACAAAGCAATACATATCTTTGCAGATAACATTTAAAAATAAATACATTTATAAGGAGCCTAGGTGATTTGTGATAATTAGATATTAAGAAAAATTACATGAAAAGTGTTTCATTTATTGACATTAGGTATGCTTGCTCCTGAAACTAGCTTAAGTGCTGGTGACAGAGAATGTCTTATGACTGCATCCCTGAAAATGTACAAAACATTGTCTTGGCTGCAAAAAGTCAATGGTACAATTGTGTTCATAGCAAAATATTGTGAAATAAAATTCATATTTTATGGCAAGACAAGAAAAATTTAAACATACAAAATGTTCTCTGCCCTTTGGTCTCTTCTCTCCCCTGTACTGTGCATTACATCTACATTAGGCATTGACAAGACCTCCCCCATCAGCAGAAATACCTGCTCAACCATAAAGAACAACATTTTCCCAGCACCAAAGAGACAACTGAAGATATAATATTCCTTCTTAGGTTTGTGGTGTGACCCACCACAATAATGCTTAGATCTGAATTGTGTGTACTCTGTGAATAATACATCATTTAATGTACAGCCCTCTGTCTCAGAAACCTAATATAACTGTGTTTTGACCTCTAATGGGCGGAACAGTTCTTGGAGCTTTCTGAGATGCTGTTCCTGGGTTATAATTCTCTATTTGGCACTAATAAAATTTTCCATTTATTTCTTATATCGATTGATTAATTTTTCATCAACAATATATAATTTCATTTGTATCCTTGGCATTTCATTTTCCTTAGTCTTTTTGACTTCCTTAGACATTTTGAACCAATACACACAGGAGACAAAAGTGAGCTCAGGAATGTTGTTATTCATTAGACTGAGGAGCTGGTGACTTCTTTGTCTTTCTGTGGGCTCTATCGCATCAGTAACTACAGCCAGAAAACAGAGCTCTCTACTATTTTATTGTTCAAACAAATTTTCTGGTATTCATGACGATTCTACTCAGATAAGGAATATTCAGATATTTATGACTGATAAAATTACTATTCAACTTTTGAATGACTTAGGAAGTTCAAAAACTAATAAGGAGAAAGAATACTAAGTCAAATAAACATCACAGCAACTAATGAAATTCAGAACCTGAATTAGTGCCGATAGCGCACTTGGGTTAAGTGCAGTATGTCTCTCTAGCACGCCCACTCTGGGCCCATTATCCTCTCAACTCTATCTCCAGATGCCCCAAGCTGTGCTACAACAAGTTGTCCAAGTTTCTCTTCAAAGAACATGGCTTGTATTGGGGTCAAGTTTCAACAATTTAAAACACATTTAACAGCATCTTTCTAAAAACATGCAAATAACAACAACAACCTTTTCATCAAAGGCTTTTCTAAGAGATTAAATATGATTATGATTTGACTTTTTAGGTAACCATTACCACTCGGTTTGCTATTAAAATTAAAAATGTATTATGTCTTACCATGAGCAAAATAAAACTATTTAGGAAATTTTTCTTTCTCATATCCAATTTTATTAAAGCAATGATATATTCATCTGGGTCTACTACCTTGGTTACTAGGTATGTGGGCAAAGCAAAGATAGGGTCCAATGTGAAAAAGTAAAGTGAATATTGATATTTAAAATATATTTATACATATAACAAAAAACCCAGTTTACCCATTTCTCACCATACAGGGAGATAGACCACTAAATATATAATATATATATAGCACTAAATAATATAAAGTATACTAATAATATATAAATGTATACCAGTACACAGAATTACCCTAGGATTCTGCTGAGAAATTCTTATCTAATATAGGAAATTAGTAAAAAAGAGATAATGTCAAAGGGTACAGATATTGCAGATAATCATAATGATGTATCATTTGCATAACTTGATCCCATGTCTAAATTCTACCATTTATAAAAAATATAGGAAATGAATGAGAAAGCAACAAACTCGGTTAAGGTTCTCAGCACAAAAATGTCAGTGGTCCTTTTCTTGGCTAAGACAAATCTTCAATGATTCAACTTGGTCAAAAAGAGGGACTAAGAAAGAAAACTGTCCCAATCTTGGTCTGGGGCAAAACTTTCAGTAGGGTGCAATTTACTTCCCCTTCTGAGAACCATCTAGCATCACTGATAAAATGCCAGAGCACTTGCTTTGTCAGGTTGTAATAAAATTAAGAAGGCTTACAGAGAAATTAGAATTACCTACCCAATTAACTATATCTGGTTTTATTAAACCAGATGTTCAAAAGTGCAAAGACCTTAAACCAGCTTTATGACTAGCCTAATACTTTTTAACTAGCACATTCTGTTTTTGTGTCTGGTCCCTCATAAAATGCCCTACCAAGAAGAAATCACTAAATTCGCTTTCTTAGAAGCCTTTTCCTTTACTGGCAACTTTGAGATAAAACACTAATATGCTTGAACAAATTCAAAATAAATTGCAAGTAAAAGCAAACAAAACAAAGAGAAAGAAAAAAAACAGGCGAAAAACCAAACAAACAAACCCACACAAAAACTCAGGCGAAAAACCAAACCAACAAACCCACACAAAAACTCAGAAATTACCAAAGTCTGTAATAACTGCCATAAGAGGACAGTAGAAACACAACAAGAGAACAAATCTAGTATTTGGAAAATGGCTAACAAAGTTGAAAATCATTTAATTTTATAAATAAAGTAGTACGAATGTGTTGCAGTTATCTAGTGTTGCATAACTAACCATTTTATTTTTGTGCATGGATTCTGTGGGTGAGGGATTTAGACAGAGCACAACAGGGATAATTGTATCTGCTTCCAGATTCTGGGGCTGCAGACAGGAGGACTTGGGCCGCAGTGACCGCTGCCATCATCTGTTGGGCGCCTTATGTGCACCTGCAGGGCCTGGACCACGATGAGGCAAAGGCTGAGCTCCTCTGGGACTTCCCATTGGCACCTGCAAGGCAGACTCAGGATTGTCAGCATCCTCACCAGGCAGCTTAGAGCTCCAAGAGGGGGTGTTCTTGCAAATGAGGCGGGGGGAGCACTGAATCCCCTTCCGCTCAGAAATCTGGATACAGCCCCTCCTCTGCAGTTACAAGCAGGTCACTAAAACACCCAGACTCAAGGGGAAGAGAATTAGACCCTATGCTTCTCTCTCTAAAAGCATTGTCAAAGATTTTGCAGCCATCTTTAGAACAGCCACAGAACATGGAATTTTAAATATTCCCTTTCCATATGGAGTAAATCTCATTTGAATTTTGGTTGTAATATTTCGAGGTGGAGAGTACAGCTCAAGATAAAAAGATAGGCCTTCCTCAGTAGTAGAAAAGATACATATCATTATAATTCTGGTTTATAAAATGTGAAATGTCTAGAAATTTCTCTGTCTTCTATTTTTTAATAGCTTAATACTTTTTTTAAAATCCTACAGCATGGTGTGAGAAATTTTGATTCTGTGATTCCCTCATTTCAGTCCTCATGGGAAGCAAGTGTTGTCCCAATAACAAGTGACAAGTGACAATGGAGGGAAAATGACAGCACTAGTAACATTAAAAATGTATAATCCTTGGTTTATGGCTGAGACATTAGGTCCTTGAAAGTTTTCAAATAGCAGGTCTTAACTACAAAAATTATAAAATAAATCTATAAATTGGTCTAGTTGTGAATAAAGTTAGCCTAGATGAAATTAACAATTCAAAATAATATATAACTTTGATTCACAATACATAAAACATCACCACATCAGGCTCTGTCATTCCAGGGTGGACAAAGAATGTCACCTGCCATATCAGTAAACAAAGGATGTGCGGCCATCAAGCCATCAGCCACTGCAGCCGCCCCCGACTGTGCATCCTGAGGGGACTCAGGATGGAAAAAACAGAATGTTGGCCCTAGATAGTTAAGGTGCATGTCAAAGGAATAATTTCATTGAGCCCAGACTCTTGTATCTTTCCATACATAGGCGATTGATAAATTCATTAACTTAAGAGGTCTGGTTTTACTTTAGTTAACAGTAATCTTTTGATGTTCCAACTACCTGGTTTTTGTTGCAAAAATTCCCATATAGCCTGGCTCCTCCCTTACCTCTTCAGAATGGTCCCTCAGAGATGTCTGAAAGGCTGACTCTCGGGCTTAAGTTCTCAGTTTGTCCACTGAATAAAACATAATTCTCAACTTTGGGGTTGTGCAATCATTTTTCAGTCAATACTAGCTTACGAAGAATTGAACCTGGACAGATCTATGGCTTTTTTTTTCATTCCAAGGTCAAAGCACAGTACAGTGAATGACAGACTATTTATATATAAGAGAGTTGAAGATGTTAATATGAAAATATTATTTCTCACTAACATCATGATACAGTTCACTCTTCAACTCAAATCTAACTATTTTAATTGTTTGGTCACTTGTAATCCAAAATAGGTTGAAATAACCTTGTATTGGTTACCACTGAAACACAAGTTTCATTGCGTCCTCACAAAATAGGTATTTGTAATGAAATGTTCTTTCTCACATATGCTACTGTTCAGGGGAGGCTTTTAGTCTGGTTCTCCAACTTCTCAGAATTCAGATCAGAGAAACAGAAGAATGCAGAGAATAAATAAAAAATAAAATCGCACCTATCTATAACTTATGATACATTCCTTGTCCTTCACACACTCAAGTGATATTTAAGCAAAGTATGCATATTCCTCCATCTCTGTTCAGAAGCCAAGATGGGCTAGGCATTCTTTTCTGCAGAAAGGAGGCTGAGAAAGAAATGTTGTTGATTTACTGTGCAGTTTATTAGGGGCAGAGCTAAAATTACAATCAGAGTGGGGGCAGAGCTAAAATTAAAATCAGAGTGTCCAGACTCTTGATTTTGTGGGATTACAAACTGCTTTGTTGTTGGGGATATTACCAAGTTGAAAGAGGAGTTTACAGTCCCAGCCTGGCTGACAAGCAGTGAGCATGGTGTCACCTCTGTACTGTAGGATTTGAGGTTTGATGTGAGGCTCAGCCCGGAAGCCAAACAAGGGAAGGACACTGGGCCCAGGGTTCGCACCCACATTGCCCACCAGGCAAGCAGTACCACTTTGAAGGTTTTAGTTGATTTTATTGTTGATGAAAATCAATCTTGCCGTGAAATCCAAAAGGATTTACTAAAGTAGCCATCACCAAATACAGAAGATAGAGTATAAAATAGAAACTGCTCATGGTATTAGCACATCAAAGAGAGAAAGTCTTGCCTTCAGAATGATCACACATTTTCAAATAAAACTCTACCAAACAGCACTTCACTTTAAAAATATGTTTTAAGATCACATGTTTTAAGACCACACCCCGTAATTTCAACAAAGCTTATTAATAAAAATGCCAAAATATCTTTCATTACAACGAAATTTATTGGCAACCTGGTCATTTGTGATTTCCAATTAAGGACACTGAATACCTGTGCAAGAAATTTGCTTTCCTCCTGTTACCTCACTTACCTGCATATGTTCAGGCTTTGATTTTCCCTAACCTCTCCTAACCGTTTTTCTTGGCGATAACATGTTTGTTTCTCACTCTTTTCAAAGATAAGCGTTTAGAACCACTGCCTCCTCTGTTCTCCCTCACCAGTCTCTGCCATCAGTATCACTAAAAATAGCAGCACTCTATCCAAAGCGCCACGGTTCCCCTCAAGATTTCACAGAAGCAACTGCTGGTGAGGCCGGCAGCTCCATGGTTACTGAGAACAGGCCATATGCTGCTTGGAGGACTCAGACTTCAAAGAAATTTCTGAACTGCCAGTTAACTTCCTGAGGTATTTTGAAATATTGCAAACACACTGTATATTTTTACTTTCTAGATTACTCTGAGAATACCTTTTATCATCACAATTGAAAAGTTAGCTTCTATTCAAGAATTCCTGGATTTTTTTTTTTTTAATTTATAATGTGAGTTGACATATTCTGGGATCTGACCAGTATGGGAATGAAATATAAGGTAGGGTTTTGCTACTGGATATTACTGCATTTTGTTTTGTTTTGGTTTTTGTTTCCTTCCTCTTCTTATAGAGTTATTGGCTAGGTGAACTAAACTAAAATGAGTGTTTCTCTGCCAGAGTCAAAAACAAAATAACACAAATAAAAATATTAAACTTGTTAGAATATTCTTACTACACTAGACCACAAGAACTGTTTTCCATATCATTCTTTCCACCTACTAATTCAAAGATTTATACTTTCTTAAGGTTTTTTATTTTTTATTTTTTTAAGGAAGTGTTAGATCAGGATGTTTAATTTAATTAAAATTTCTGTGAGGGCTTGAGTCATGTCTAATATTATCTTCTATGAAGCCTGATATTTCACATGTAGTTGAGCATGCAACAGAGATGGAAGAAATATTCTTGCATAGTTATTTTGTCCTGACTTAGATAACTATTCAAATATCTCCTTTTATCATAAAGAAAAACTCAAGTTTAAGACATACATTGTGTAGCACCTTAACAGCATAACCAATACAGAAAAACAATCTGCATTATTTCCTAGAAAGTTGAGGCAAGCTAGTCACTGCAAACAAGGCTATTAAACAAACACATTTGTCTACAAAGGCAGGTGCCTGACGTTGGGCCTGAGGAGCAGGCTGTGGGCTCAGGCTTTGCTGGTGGGCACAGAAGGGGCACCTAGTGATGCTTCAGGCATTTATTTATTTTTTCATTCAATAGAATGTGAAAAACAGGCTTGCAGTTTTGTGTTGATTTCCTTAATGCCTGCTGATATAAACTTTAAATAAACACAACTAAACTTTGTAGGCTTGAGCTACCAAGTATCACTCAATTGAATATGTGCTGTTTTTCATTTCCTATTTCTATGAGATTTACTTTTGAACAAACACAAGACAAAAAGAGAAGGTATCCTTAAATCTTGAGACTCCATGGCTCATAGCATATTCACTGGGGCCCTAAAAGTCAGCAAAGGTATCTCTCTTATTCTTTCAATCTCTCTCTCTCTCTTTCTCTGTATATGTGTTTATATTGTACTTTATATATAGGTAAGTATATAAATGCCATACATGTACGTAAATAAATAATACATATATATTTCATTCATATATATATATATATATACCTCTGTGTATAAATATATACACACATTTACATATTTGTACATGTGTGTTTGGACAACTATATTTCAATGCCTATTAGACATTCACATAGACATGTTGAGTGTGTAGTTAAACACATGAATCTAGAACCTGCAGGAGAGACTGGGAGCTGGATGTACACAGATGGAATGAGATCATGAAGGGAAGAAAGAAGTCTGAAGACCAAGTCCTGGGCTTGGAGGTCTGGAAGAAGAAGAGGATCCAGTCACAAGAACTGAGGAGGAGACAATGAAGAATGAATGAGAGTGGACCTGCACTGTTGGTGGGAATGTAAATTGGTGCAACTACTGTGGAAAACAGTATGGTGTTTCTTCAAAACATTAAAAATAGAACTATCATATGATGCAGGAATTCCACTCCTGGGTATTTTTCCAAAGAAAACAAAAACACTAATTCAAAAATATACATGCACCCTAATGTTCATAGCAGCATTATTGAGCAACAGCCAAGATATGGGAAGCAACCTAAGTGCTCATCAATAGATGAATAGATAAAGATGTGGTATGTAGATATAGATATATAGTGTAATATTACTCAGCTATTAAAAAAATGAAATCTTGCCATTTGTAACAACATGGATGGACCTAGAGGGTATTATGCTAAGTGAAATGACAGAGATAGACAAATACCATATGATTTCACTTACATACGGAATCTAAAAATCAAAACAAATGAACAAACATAACAAACAGAAACAGAGTCATAGATACAGAAAACAAACAGGCAGTTGCCAGAGAGCAGGGAGCGGAGAGTGGAGAGAAATAGGTGAGGGAGATTAAGAGGCACAAACTTCCAGTTATAAAATAAATGAGTCACAGGTATGAAATGTACAGTGTGGGGAATATAGTCAATAATTATGTCATATCTTTGTGTGGTGACAGATGATAACTTATTGTTGTGATCATTTTGAAATGTATAGAAATATGGAATTTCTATGTTGTGTCCCAGGAACTAACAGTGTTTCAGGTCAATTATACTTCAAAAACAAACAAAACAAACACCTAGAAAAAGAGATCAGATTTGTGGTTACCAGAGGCATGGGGTTGGGGAAGGGGGAACTGTAGGAAGGTGGTCATAGGTACAGACTCCCAGTTGTAAGACAAATAAGTACTCAGGATGAAATGTTCAACATGATGACTGTAGATAATAACACTGCTGTATGATACATAGGAATGTGAAGAGCATTAATCCTAAGAGTTCTCACCACAAGGAAAAAATAATTTTTCTTTATCTCCTATTTTATATATATGATATGATGAATGCTCACTTAAATTATTGTGATCATTATTTCATGATGTATGTAAGTCAAATCATTATCCTGTACACCTTAAACTTATACAGTCCTGTATGTCAATTGTATCTCAATAAAACTGCAAGGGGGAAAAAAAAGGCAAGATTAGGAGATTTTAAAAAGAAGTGATACAATTAGCCAATAAATGCATGCAACAGTCAATGTTATTAATAAATTAAAATTTTAAATTTAAAAAAAGGATGGATGAGAGCAACTGATTGCAGATAACATTCTCGAAGAATTTTGCTATGAAGGTCAGCAAAGAAATTGGGTGGTAGCTAAATGGGAATAAGTATGGTTATAAACAAAAATATGGCTACGGTTGCCAGGATAGTTATAAAGACACAGATTCTCCTTCAGAGCCATCACACTTGCATTCTCTCTCATTCTGATTTTTCTTGGGTTGGTTCCTTCTCATAATCCAGTGCTTTACTTAATCATCATACCAAACTACTACTCCCATCATTAACCTCTTTGCCCTTCCTCTGTTTTATTTTAATCCATAACAATTATCAATGCCTGAAAGTAGAAAATTTATTTATTCACTTATTTATTGTCTGTCTCTCCCACTGGAATGCAAACTCCAGGAGGAAATTTTTTTCTCACATTTATTACTGTGAACTAGAACTGCAATGACACATAGTGTGACACATAATGTATTATTTGTAAATAATTACAAATATTTCTGTAATTAATGCAGGAATATATGCCTGTGTCACTCTATAAATACACACAGACACATATATACACTTCCACTGCAGAATCAGATGAGTTTTACTTATTTGCTAGAAATATAAAATCACATAAAATATTCCTTTCTGTTCAGGTCACGTGGCAGAGAAGCAAAATAGCAGCATAGCAATAAAAGTTTTACCTAGGATTTATTTTTATCAAGTGTTTACTAAGGTAAATTTTTTCACACCCATGTCTGTGGTTTTATTTCAGCCATGTTGTCCTTAGCAGTTAAAGTCTTATCTACATTCTAAAAAGCATATTTTATAGCAGAATACATTATTATTGATGTTGTTGCTATTAAATGTTTTCATTTTCTTTTATGTTTTAAAGGAGCAATGAAAATACTCAAAGCAGAAACAAACATGATGGATCACCCAAAAAGTAATCAATATAGAAACAGGACTTTGTAATGGGTAATATCAGTAAATTAAACCTAATGGAAACTTAATAGAACCAAATTTTTTCTTGCTAGATTTTCAAACACTTATGCTGGTACCTAACATGCTCACAGGAAAGAAAGAAACCAGTATGAACAGGAAAAAATGTCCAAATACATGGGAATGAAAAATATACACCTATTTGCTTTAAAAAAATATGGAGAGACTACACTTGACTCTGGGTATGCAAAGCTGACTAGGATATTTCTCTGGCCCATGGAAGCTAACAGTTTAATGAGAGAAACAGAAAATTTCAATAAAATATGTTTATGGTTAAGGAAGGAGACCCTGCCTAATCTAAATCTTAAAGAATGTGTGAGGAAAAAAGAAAGTGTGAGAGAATAAATGCATGAAAAATGAAGTTTCTGTTGTAAGACTTTGAGATATCTGGAGAACATATAACAAAAAAAAAATTAAAGAATATATGAAAATACAGACATACTTTTTGAATAAATCTCTATAAATAGTTATTTTAACACAGAATACTAACACAGAGAAAATTGCTATCACTTTATAAAATGGGAAAATGATGTAGTTCAGATGCAAAATAAATCACTTCAAATATCCAAGTTGATAATAGTTTTTAGCTTATTTTTCTTTGGGGATCAAGTGAGTTGTTTAATATCACTGAAGCATTTCAAAAAATAAGTGAAATTCTCTTAGATTTGCAGATAAGTATTTGAAATTGCTTCAGGTAAGAGGATCTGAGTGAAATAGAGCAGAGAGATAAAATGAGGGAATGATATAGTGGATGGGATCCGGTGATACAGCTGAAGAAAGAACAGGGATCCAGTCAGGGAATTAAAGAAAATGAGCACACACATATAGAAACATCCTATGGAGGACACAGAAAAAAATGAAAAGATTTGACAGCAACCTACACAGAGGACTAAAAAGAATAAAAATACAGAATTACATGTTTTGGGAGAAAAAGACCAGTAATTGATTTTTTATGAAAATAGGGGAGACATCAGAAAGTGCAACAGAGTAATCCCAAAGGGTAAAATTCATGGGAAATAATTGGAGGACAGCTCATATGTGCTTGTAAATGTGACCATCCTGTTACAGGTAACTCCCTGTGTATGTTAAGTATCAAATTCAAAGTTCATACCTTTGCTTTATCTCTCATTGATCCTTTGCCCAGGATAGACATTTTAGCACCTGTTTCTTCCTGTAGCCTCTTCAAGGAGTTTCCTCTTGGTCCAAGCAATTTCCCCACAAAATTGAACTAGGAAACAAAATCAATAGAATGTCTGTTTTAAATAGAGAAAAGTAATAATTTACACCAAGCAAAACTGATGGGTTATGGGTTTTTCAATCTTTACCATGGAGAAGAGAGTTATGCTATTCACATACCCAAACACACAGACACACACAGACACACACAGACACACACACACACACACACACACACAGAGAAAACCATCTCAGACCTCCGAGATCAGATCCACTTTTAAAAAGACACTTCTTTCCAAAGGAATGCCAAAGTCAGTAATATTTTGAACATATCATTTACTCATATAATCACATAGATAAATAAATTACTCAAGAATAAAATTAGGGAGAAGCACTAGGGTTTACAAAATTTTTAAAGCCTTTTTCTCTCCAATCAGATTATTGAAATAAAAAACAATTTTAACATGTCTATGCACATTCAAAATTGTAAAAGTAAATATTTTTAATTTTTTTTAAAGTAAAATTTAATATTTATGTTTGATAAGTATTGTCTATGCCTATAACTTTCCATTCCAAATTTAATGATTGGAAATAAAGAGATTCAACTGTTCTTTGATCTTACCTTCTCTATGTTAAAGAGTTGTTCTAAGGATCAGCAAATAAAAGATGTGAACACATACAGAAAAGTTTAAAATGCTAGATAGAGCATATATACAAAACCATTTGCCTAAATGGAAAATTCTGGGAGTGGGGGGACCTATCTAATTTATTTAATAATCCTAAAATATGGTTAAAAACAAGGGAACTAAAAGCAGATATCAGAGTATGTTGCCAGCTACTAAAGGCACAGCACCACACCAAGTGACTCAGGCAATCACTCACTCATTAATTTTAAAAATACAAAAGTCTTAAATTGCACTAAAAACTATGTTGGGCACATGAAATGGAGAAAAATAAAATTAGATAACTGTCTTCTAAATCAGAGTTATTCTATTTTTTAAACCTGTGATCCCAGAGTAAGAACTAAACCACATTTAATGGTAAAAGATTAAATGCTTTTCCCCTAAATCCAGGATAAAGTCAAGATACCTGTTCTTATCACAGCTATTTAGTGCTGTACTGGAGTGTGGATTGCCATATCTATAGGCAAGTAAGGTAAACAGAACAATATAAAGTTCAGAAAGACCATGCTTAAATGGTCAAACTTATTTTCAACAGAAGTGCCACATACATAATAAAGGCCATATATGACAAACCCACACCTAATAACATTATATTTAAAAGTGAAAAGCTGAAATCATTCCCTCTAAGATCAGGATGCCCACTCTCACCACTTTTATTCAACCTAGTTTTGGAAGTCCCAGCCACAGCAACCAGAGAAGAAAAGGAAATAGAAAGAATCCAAATTGGAAAGGAAAAAGTAAAACTGTCACTGTTTCCAGATGACATGATACTATACATAGAAAATCCTAAAGATGCCACCAGAAAACTACTAGAGCTCATCAATGAATTCTGTAAAGTTAAAGGATAACAAAATTAATATACAGAAATCTTTGCATTTCTATACACTAACAATGAAATATCAGAAAGAGAAATTAAGGGAACAATCCCATTTACCATTGCATTCTTCCTGGTTCAGTCTTGGGAGATTGTACACAACTCTGTTGTGGTTTAAGCCACTAATTTTGTGGTAATTCTTACAGCAACAGTAGAAAACTAATATACTAAGGAAAGAAGGAACTGTCAAATGTAGAGCATAACAGCCTCTCCATAATAAGAACAGTGAAATTGCTTTGTACACCATAGCAAAAAAATAAATACAGATGGATTATAGACTTAGGTCTGAAAGACAAATTTTAGAATTTCCTCATAAGAGAAATTATAAGGAAATAATGTCTAAGAGTTCTAAAACAAGATGTAAAAATATGCTAAGAGTAGAATAAAAGCCTGATTAAATTAAGAATATCTGTTTATTAAAATATACCATAAGAAAGGCAAAAAATATAAGCCACAAATTTGGAGACTATTTACATTATATGTTAACAATAAATTATTAGTTTACAATCCCAAGTATAAAACTGTAAGGAAAAGACAAACAAAAGATAATAGGTATAATCATGAAGAAGGAAGAGAACGGCCAAAGAAAAAGTGAGAATATTCAACCTTATTAACAGTTAAACAAAAATCAAATTAAGACCACAGTGAGATCCCATTTCACACACACTATGGTGGTAGAAATAAGGAGTCAGAAACCAAACACTGACCAGAATGTGGAGCCACAGAGACTCATATACACTGCTTGTAGGACTGTGAGTAAGTACAACCCTGCTGGCATCGTCCTGTAAATCTGTAAATGCATTTAACCCATGCCTCACATACCCATTCCCAGGTATATTCTCTAGAGAAATCTTAGCATGTGTACAAGAATGTTCAAAGTCTCGAGGCTTGTAGGAACAAAAATAACTGGGGAAAATCATCAATTCAGTGGTGGTGTGCCCTCACCTGGACACCACACTAACATGTGTCCACACCTCAGACACGTGCATAGGACTCCTTACGATGTGCTTCCTTTGGTGCTGGATTCTGCCAGTGACAGAAGGTTGCATGAGATTTAGAAGGTGAACATGAACTGCAGTCCATTACTCCTGGCAAATCACAGTGGTCAGACACGGCTGCTTACTGACCTCCACATGAGTCCTACTCTGTTGATAGGGCAGCCCCACAGACCACTCCACAGGCCCAGTCCCAGGTCCTTGCAGGCGTGGGGCTCAGATCTTCATGTCCCCTGGTGGCAGCCTTCCTAACGTCCCTTCCCCCATCTTCCAAGAGTCATGTCAGTCCTGAATTACACATTATAACTATTATGTAGAGAGTGGATTCTATTTTCCCATCAGAACCATGACTGACACAAATGAGTAAGTACATTGTCACATACCCATAGTGGAATATTTACAGCAGTGAACATAAATTACCCATAACTATATGAAATCTCATGAACAAATTCTAGAAATAAAACTTTGAGTGAAAAATTCAAGCTCTAGACATATGACACTGTTTTTATAAAACTCAACAAAGTTCAATAATTCTTAAATTATGAATATATGCATGAGTAGTACATCCAATTTTTAAATAACAGGTATAATAATAAACACAAAATTCAAGATCTTAGTAACTCTGGGATGGAATGGATAGTAGGGAATGTGATCAAAGAGAAACAAACAGGTCGTGTCAAAGCAATAGGTAATATTTTAGACTGTTACTTAGAAGTTCATGAGTGTTCATTTTATTTTTTCACACTCTACTTGAAAATTATACATATACTTTGAATCGGTTGACAATTGTACAACTTTTAAAAGAAATCAAATAGAGCAATCCAGTTGAGTAAAATT
Organism: Grampus griseus; assembly: GCF_964374135.1. Classification (NCBI taxonomy): domain Eukaryota; kingdom Metazoa; phylum Chordata; class Mammalia; order Artiodactyla; family Delphinidae; genus Grampus; species Grampus griseus. The sequence goes on along the minus strand of NC_139004.1, from coordinate 45,358,037 downwards.
TGATTGGACTTCTAGTACTCTACATAACCTTCTTGTCCCTTTGCAGGTAGTAGTAAAGCTTCAAATTCAAAAATACCAAAGCACTCAAAGTGATGTCTCCATTGGGGTGCTTATGACTCTGAGAGGAAGAGGTAGCATTTCAGGCAGTCTTGGCTGGAGACAGGTTATTGACAAAATATATACATAGTCCCAACTCTCAGAAGTTTGTCCTCTGCCTTGATTATTGTGACATATTTTTCAACATCTATTTCAATACAGTAGCTTTATTTTTAACCAATGTCCAATTTGAAACCAAATTGTGCTGAAGCTGTAAGAGAGACATCACCTTTAATTCTTTCACAAACTCTACTTTTTGGAATAGAATACAAACATCCAACAGAATGAATATGTTGTATAATCAGAGACTTAATTTCACAAATTAACAGAAAATATGTTTCTTGATTAACATTAATTATGTAACTTTTTAAAGCAATCAGTTCTTCTTTTAATATGTTTTTATAATTTATAAATGTGCAATCTACCATTTCTTTTTGACAAAAAGTATTTTATTTTTTTAATCATAGTTGAAATTTCCTGAAGTGATTTCATCTCTTCCCTAATATCTGGAGTTTTTAGAGCCAACACTGGGGAATGGCTCAGAGGACTTTTTTTTTAATACACAACTATTATTTGGATAAGTAAAAATGCCCCAACATCAGTGAATATGTAGAGCACAATTCTTACGAGCGTGGTTCTGAAGCCCGATTTCGTGGGTTTGTAAATTCACTAGCTGTACCAATTTGGCTATATTGCTTACATTCCCCTAATCTTCATTTTTCTTATCTGTAAATAGAGATAATAAAAATAATAATACATGCACAATAAGAGCTCGACAAATATAGGCTGTTATTATTACATTATTACTGTTTCGGTAGACTGTAATTGTACCTGACACCTCTAGTGAAGTTTGACTTTGGTAATCCTTAATTCTTTTATTATTTTTATATTGTTAATATTTTATTTTTTGTATTTATTATGTATTATATTATTATAACTATTGATCTCTATTACTTGCTACAATTAACCTTTTTTGAAAGTTCACCATGTACCAAGCACAGTCTGCTGAGTCCCCCACGTGGATGAGCTCATAGCGCATGCGCGTGGGGTGGCAAGAAGGGGCTGCCTATACCACAACCAGGGCGCCTCCCTCCAAACTCCCACAAAGAACACTGCCAGCCCACCTCTCTCCCTCTTCCTCGCTCAAGTGGACTTGTTTTCAGGAAAGCCTGGACACCATTTCTGTTCGAGATTTTAACACATCAGAAGTAATCGTGAAACTGATCACAGATTTTTGAACTTGTGCTTAGGTTTTGGAAATTTATTTTTAGATTAGTTCTGAAAATAGCCAGTAGAAAAGTTGTGTTCTGACAAGACATTGTCATTCCTCTGCTTTCAGTCTATGTGCAGTCCCCCTTCAAACAAAGCCAAGTAACATAATCATGACAGGTGAATGGTCAGTTCGCTGACAACGGTTGGTCCTAAACTTTTCATTAGAGCAAATCTCTTTTGTACACAGAAACTAACTCAAGAGCTACACAACAGTGCCTTCAATATTTAGCCGCAATTTGGTAACTTGGGAATCTCTATAGAGTCTTAAGACTCAATAGAGTGAACACTCAATAGAGTGTTTTCAGTATGTTAGATATCTTCAAATAATTTCAAAGTATTTTATCCACATGTGTTTTAAGAAAATTAAATTTGTGCATTCATTTATGATTAATGTTGAAGTCATTAAGCTGTTGTTTTGTAATAATTTTATATTCAAAAATTCTTCTGAGAATTTTAATCAGATTTTTAATTTTTTTCCAAAAGCAAAAATTTAAACTGTGTCAAGTAAAATTAATAGAAAGAACATATTTCAGTGAGTTTGTAAAGTGACAAAACATAATTTCGGGCAAAGCAAGTGTTTATCATAAAACGAGAGACACTTTAAGAAAAATATTTTAGGAACATTTTTAACAGAGTGAATCCAAGAACACTTTTAAATCAGGTGAATATAAATTTAATAATATTGGGCATACATATTTCAAAATTTACCAATTCAACCAGGATACCCTAGAATGTCTTATCTATAGACTCCCATTTGCTCTTTCCTTATTATTAATATATTTCTTCATGATTAATAATATCTGACGAATACTTGGATGAAATAAACCTGTTCACAAGTGGCATTTTTCTAGTCACCTGTTATAAACTAACTCCAGCAACTCCATTCCTTCTCTACTAGGAGAGGTGCTGCACCTCATCTAGTTTTCTCCTTTGTGGGCACCATGTCTATACCTGCTTTGTGACAAAAGGCAGTGCTGACCATCTGGCCACTTGTGAAGAGTCTCCTGATGCCACCCCTGCTCCTTCTTCTTCTTTCATAGGACACAGCTGGACTTGAACGCCCTCACCTCCTGATCCTCAAATTCCTCTTGTCCTCATCTGTTCATACCTGAACACTATTTTTATCTCCATCCTAATCCTGATTTGGGGGTGAATCCCCTTCTTAACTGGTAAGACTTCACAGAGCTTCTGTTCTGCGCTTTGGGAACTCAACATTAAATCAGTGTTTACTAGTCTATCCTTGTGTTTGCTGCTGTTAAAAAAAAGTAAAGCAATTGGGGCAGACTGCACAAAGAGAGACCACAGTTGCAGATCAAAAAATAGCCTTCTTGTATAAATAGACAGGAAAAGACAACATTTCAGGTATTCACCACAGCAATCAACAAAGAACATTAGTAATCAAGGGAATAGAGATTTATTCAATCATAAAAATATCAAGCTATGTCTGTAGAATTAAATAACACAATTTGGAATTTACATAGGACTCTATCAAAGAAAACTACTTTCAATTTAACAAAATAGACAATGATGAGTATTCAAGAACATAGGGAGGAAAAATAAGAATGTTTTATAGAAGTGGTGAGAGTGGGCATCCTTGTCTTGTTCCAGATTTTAGCGGAAAGGCTTTCAACTTTTCACCATTGAGTATTATATTGGCTGTGGGTTTGTCATAAATAGTTTTTACTATTTTGAGATATGTTCCCTCTATCCCCACTTTGGTAAGAGTTTTTGTCATGAATGGATGTTGAATTCTGTCAAATGTTTTTCTGCATCTATTGAGATGATCATGTGATTTTTGACTTCTTTTGTTAATGTGGTGTATCACATTGATTGATCTGCATATGTTGAACTGTCCTTGTGAACTTGGGATGAATAACACATGGTCGTGGTGTATGACTTTTTTTTATGTGTTGTTGGATTTGGTTTGCTAATATTTTTTTGAGAATTTTTCCGTCTATAGTCATCAAAGATATTGGCCTGTAATTTTCTTTTTTGGTGGTGTCTTTGTTTGTCTGGTTTTGGTATCAGGGTGATGGTGGCTTCACAGAATGTCCTTGGCAGTGTTCCCTCCTGTTCAACTTTCTGGAAGAGTTTGAGAAGGGTCAGTATAAGTTCTTCTTTGTATGTTTGGTATAATTCATCTGTGAAGCCGTCTGGTCTTAGACTTTTGTTTGTAGGGATTTTTAAAATTATAGATTCTATTTCAGTTCTAGTGATTGTTCTGTTCAAATTATCTATTTCTTCTTGATTCAGTTTTGTTGGGCTGTATGTTTCTGGAAACTTGTCCATTTCTTCTAGATTATCAAATTTGTTGGCATATAATTGTTCATAGTACTCCCTTAGTTTTTTGTAATTATGTGTTATCAGTTGTTATGTCTCCTTTTTCATTTCTTATTTTGTTTGTGTTCTCTCTCTTTTCTTCTTGGTGAGCCTGGCCAGAGACTTGTCAATCTTATTTATCAGACAAGAAAAACAAATAAAAGGTATCCAAATTGGAAGGGAAGAGGTAAAATTGTCATTATATGAAATGGTATGATACTATATATAGAAAACCATAAAGACTCCACACAAAAACTACTAGAACTGATAAACGAATTCAGCAAGGTAGCAGGATACAAGGTTAATATACAGAAATCAGTTGCATTTATTTACACTTACAATGAAATATCAGAAAGGGAATGCAAAAAACAATACCTTTTAAAATTGCAACACAAAAAATAAAATAGTTAGGAATAAACCTCCCCAAGGAAGTGAAAGACTTATACACTGAGAACTAAAAAACATTAATAAAGGAAACTGAAGATGATTCAAAGAAATGAAAATATATGACATGCTCTTGGATTAGAAGAATTAATATTGTTAAAATGACCATACTACCCAAAGCTATCTACAGATTTAATATGATCCTTATCAAATTACCCATGACCTTTTTCACAAAAGTAGAACAAATAATCCTAAAGTTCATATGGAACTATAAAAGACCCAGAATTGCTAAGGCAATCCTGAAGAGAAAGAACAAAGCAGGAGGCATAGCCATTACAGTCTTCAGACAATACTACAAAGCTACAGTAATCAAAACAGTGTGGTATTGGCACAGAAACAGACATACAGATCAATGGAACAGAATAGAGATCCCAGAAATAAACCCACACACCTACAGTCAATTAATCTTTGACAAAGGAGGCAAGAATATACAATGGGAAAAAGTCTCTTCAGCAAGTGGTTTTGGGAAAGTTGGACATCTGCATGTAAATCAATGATGTTAGAACACGCCCTCTCACCATACACAAAAATAAACTCAAAATGGCTTAAAGACTTAAACATAAGACATAGCACCATAAAACTCTTAGAAGAGAACATAGGCATAACATTCTCTGACATAAATAGTACAAATGGTTTCTTAGGTCAGCCTACCAAGGAAATAGAAATAAAACCAAAAATAAACTAATGGGACCTAATCAACTTACAAGATTCTGTAAAGCAAAAGAAACCATAAACAAAGTGAAAAGACAACCTAAAGAATGGGAGAAAATATTTGCAAATGATGCAACTGACAAAGGTTTAATTTCCAAAATATACAAACAGCTCATACGAGTAGACAACAAAAAAAACAAACAACCCAATCAAAAAATGGGCAGAAGACCTAAAGAGACATTTCTCCAAAGAAGAAATACAGATGTCCAATAGGCACACAAAAAGATGCTCAACATCGCTAATTGTTAGAGAAACGCAAGTCAAAACTACAATGAGGTACCACATAACACCATTCAGAATGGCCATCGTTAAAAACTCTACAAACAGCAAATGCTGGAGAGGGTGTGGAGAAAAGGTGACCCTCCTACACTGTTGGTGGGAATGTAAGTTGGTGCAGCCACTGTGGAAAACAGTATGGAGGTTCCTCAGAAAACTAAAAATAGAATTACCATATGATCCAGCAATCCCACTCCTGTGCAAATCCAGACAAAACTATAATTCAAAAAGATACATGCACCCCTATGTTCATAGCAGCACTATTCACAATAGCCAAGACATTTGGAAACAAACTAAATGTCCATCAACAGATGAACGGATAAAGAAGATGGGGTACATATGTAAAATGGAATACTACTCAGCCATAAAAAAGAAGGAAATAATGCCATTTGCAGCAACATGGATGCAACTAGAGATTATCATACTAAGTGGAGTAAGTCAGAAAGAGAAAGACAAATACCATATGATATCACTTATATGTGGAATCTAAAATAGGACACAAATGAACCTATTAATGAAACAGAATCAGAGACATAGAGAATAGACTGGTGGTTGCCAAGGGGGAGAGGGTGGGAGAGGGTAGGAGTGGGAGTTTGGGATTAGCAAATGAAAATTGGTATTATAGAATGGATAAACAATAAGGTCCTACTGTATAGCACAGGGAACTATATTCAAAATCCTGTGATAAACCATAATGGAAAGGAATATGAAAGAGAATATATACATATACATTCTCTTTCATATTCAATTACTCTTGCTTGTCATAAGATCAACCAATCCCATTTCAGAAGGAAGTACTTGAATTTGAAGGAAGCATACACAGCTAGTGAAAAAGAATCCATCAGTATCAACTATAAACATGTGGGTCCTTTAATATGTGTTGGTGGGGTTTAACTTGTGCTTAATCAGTATTTGTCTCAAGTTTCAAAATAATATGATGTATGTTAAAGTCACACCATAGTATACATAATGGTTTGGGTTTCATAGAAATGGCAAAAAAAAACACCTTGAGAACATGCTGATAAAAACTGAACATGAATTTTTAAAATGTAAACACACACAATTAATGTCCCATTAGTTCTGCTATAAATAATCCTTCAATATGTTTGAGCACTTGTATGTGCAAATCACAGTCTCCTTTCATAGGCAACTAAAGTACATTTGGTCATGTTTTAAATGTTTTTCATCCTGTGTGGAGTGTCTGGAAATGTCTCCTGAGCCCATCTTTGCCACATTTATACAATTCTAAGGGCACCTTCCCCAAGCTCAAGTTATTTTTATTTGAAAAGATTCGTTTAAAACTCTATTATTTAGTGAAAAGTATCAACATTAAGAGCCCTAATCATAATTACTACTACGATTCAAACCCAAACCCTAATTTGTTCAGTGTGTACAACTGCCAATAAAAACTGTTTCTAGAGCACCACACAGATGAGACTGCCATAGAGTCATGATGACTAAATGTTTTCTCAGCACAGTGACACATAGGTACATAATTCTTCTTTCATCCAAATCTTTGCAAATTTAATTACTTAACAGATACTTTTTTGGCCTTTTAAATAGTCACAAAAATAACAGCTTAATACTTGCTATATTCTTATACTTCAGAATTTTAAAAACCTTTAAATAAACCACAGTGGTGCCATTGTATAGAATCCTGAAAGTGTCACATATGTCTCTTATAAACTGCATTTACATGTCCAAAATAGTGATGTTTGTTCTTTAGAAGTCTTCTTCCTCTCCACACAATGTCATGATGTCAGTATATGAGCTTATGTTTGATGAGGACATAATCATTCAAGAAGAATTTATTGAACATCTACTATGTGTCAGGCACGAGGAATGGAGAAGGGCATAAAACAAAGTTCCTTGACCCTATGGAGCCTACATTCCATTCTAATTATACATTTATTTTCAACTTAAACATAGTTAAATAGCCAACTGCTTTTCAGTTTCTGGGCTGGTATCTAGTTTTTTCAAGGTTTAGGCTGCCTAAAAATCACCTATTGTATTGCTTAGTATTTTATTGTATACAACATAATGCCAACCATCCTAAAAGGATATGCCTTAATTCCTAAGGTTAGATATTAATTCAGTAGCAGAGTGAAGAAAAAAGTTATTTTTTTTCATTTGCTCATTAAATACCATCACTTTGATCAACATTAGTTAAAGGATTGGGTGCTGTGAGCAGACTTCTCAGTGTTGGTGTACTCTAAAAGGAGTCCCCCTAAAATTGAGTTCCCTTACCGAGTTTGTGATTAATCTCCATCCAAAACTTTATCCCCTTGCTTGTCCCCTCTGACCTCAGTCCTGTGCTCACTGACCACTAATCATCCAGCATCAGGTGACTAAAATTGCTGTTGTATCATCACATTTCATCATTAATGTACAAACTCGGGTTGCTTTTCCAGGGCAAGATGAGCTCACAGACCCCCAGGCCACGGACCACCTGGCCAGAGAATCATATACCAGAGACATCCTGACTCTTGAAACTGAGATTAAGAAATGAAACCAATGGGACTTTGCTGGTGGCACAGTGGTTAAGAATCTGTCTGCCAACACAGGGGACACTGGTTCAAGCCCTGGCCAGGAAGATCCCATCTGCCTCGGAGCAGCTAAGCCAGTGTGCCACAACCACTGAGCCTGCACTCTAGAGTCTGCGAACCACAAATACTGGGCCCGTGTACCACAACTACTGAAGCCTACGCACCTAGATCCCATGTTCCACAACAAAGAGAAACCACCACAATGAGAAGCCCGCGCAATACAAGAAAGAGTATCCCCCGCTCGCCACAACTAGAGAAAGCCCACGCAGAGCGACGAAAAGTCAACGCAGTCATAACTAACTAAGTAACTAACTAACTATCTAAATTAAATAAATAAATAAATAAATAAAAGAAATGAAACAGAAAGGTCACAAGATGATGAGTAATCCCAGCTTCTTTGTTCTTCCCCTTTAAACACCATACAGACATGATTGTTACCTTCAGTTTGACTCAGTTACCTTCAGAATTGTCCTAATTGACCAAATTGATGTCTGACAGCTCAATACATAGTAGGTACTCTATTAAATAAATTGAAGGAAGAAATGAATTGTTGAGTGAATAAGTAATAATCTAGTGAGAGAAATAATATGTCGCAAAGCAATGTAAGATTGGGCACAAATGGAATACATGAGGAAGGCACAATATCAATAGGTATAGTGTCTCCTCTGATTAAAAAAAAATAATAAAATGTTTGTTTCGCTAAATATCAATACTTTTACAACATAAGGGATAAAGCATTTGACCATACATTTGAAAAATACATGTCTAACATAATTACAATGGCATTTTTTGTTGTTTTCAGCAAAATGACTCAGTAAATGCTGGAAGAATATTTGCATGATGCCTTCTTTGTAAAATCACCTAAAGTAGTCTACAGCAATTTTGCGATTCACTCCAACCACATAATGCCTTGGCATATTTTATGAACATAAAGCAGCCTAAATGTGAATTCCAAGTGACTGAGGTTTAGAAATTTCTGGCCATGCTTTTGAATCCAATGATGATAATACTAAAATAATATACAAGTAATGAACAATGTTATAAAAAATGTTATTTTGAGGAGTATGTGTGTGGTTTCTTTTATCAAGTTTCTTAACATATTTATCAAAGGTTCACAGGTTTATCAGAGATTTAGAACATATTATTAAACATGTAAAGTGGTTTTGATTATTTAAATTATCAAGTTTTAAAACCCACAAATATGAGTTCATCCCTAGGTAGGTGAAGAATTTTTAACAATTTTCTCCAAAACAAAGATTAAAACTGATGATTATTTGACTTTTAAAAATAAAGTATCTTAATTTATAATTTACTCTTTATCAGAGGAAACAAAAAAAGGATCATTTCTTTGTTATCATTTATACCATAGAATTCATGACAGGAATTGAAAGGAAAGTTTACTAAATTCATGAAAGTGTGCATGAGATGTAATAATTATTCTATACCTAAGATCTAATATTCTGAAGAATATTATACCACAGACAGTATATTTAATGTACTTTAGTTTCTACTTCTGTGGTGTTAAAAGGTTTTAAAGTGCTTTGATGCAAAACGGCAAATGACATACTTTAGAAGTGGTCAATATTTTTTGCATTTGCTACTAAAAGGGAATATTTTTATATGTCATTGTTGAGAGACTAGCTCATAGAGAAAAAGCCAGCTATATTTTTTAACCAATTTCTTCTCAAAATCTTTATCATCATATCTTACTTCTCCATAGGCAAACTGCTTTCTCAACTGACTTGCAAGAGGTTGATAATCCATGTGGCAAAGTCTGTAGTAAAATTCTGCCCAGCATATCTGAACATAATTGCTTTAAATCATTAACTAATAAGCACAAGCAGTGATTCACTACAATCCAGAACAGTCTGTCCACTGTGAAGAAAGTATATCTTGGGTTTTCCTGTGTAAGGATATATGTTTCACTATACTTTTATTTAGTATGCTATGTTTTTTCTCTCATGTTTTAAATAAAAGGTGGATATTTTAATAAATTTGATATACTATTATTTACAGATTAACCCATTAACCATTCATGTAGAATATGACCATTAAAAAAGGATGGCTTTACTCTTCAATAAGTGGTGCTGGGAAAACTGGACAACTACATGTAAAAGAATGAACTTAGAACATTCTCTAACACCATATAAAAAAATAAATTCAAAATGAATTAAAGACCTAAGTATAAGACCAGAAACCATAAAACTCCTAGAGGAAAGCATAGGCAGAACACGCTTTGACATAAATTACAGCAATATGTTTTTAGATCCATCTCCTAAAGCAAATGAAATAAAAGCAAAACTAAACAAGTGAGATCTCATTAAACTTAAAAGCTTTTGCACAGCAAAGGAAATGATAAACAAAATGAAGAGAGACAACCTACTGAATGGGAGAAAATATTTGCAAATAATATGACCAATAAGGGGTTAAATATCCAGCATATATAAACAGCTCATACAACTCAACATCAAAAAAACAAACAACCCAATTGAAAATGGACAGAAGAACTGAGTAAATATTTTTCCAAAGAGGAAATGCAGATGGCCAACAGGCACATGAGAAGATGCTTAACATCACTAATCATCAGGGAAATGCAAATCAAAACTGCAATGAGATATCACCTCACATCTGTCAGAATGGTCGTCATCTAAAAGAACACAAATAACAAATGTTGGTGAAAATATGAAGAAAAGGGAACCCCTGTACACTGCTGGTGGGAATGTAAATTGGTGCAGCCACTTTGGAAAACAGTATCGAGTTTTCTCAAAAAACCTAAAAATAGAAGTACCATATGACTCAGCAATTCCACTCCTTGGTACATATTAAAAAAAAAAAAAAACTAAAACACTAATTTGAAAGGATACATGCACCCCGATGTTCATAGAAGGATTATTTACAATAACCAAGATATGGAAGCAACCTAAGTGCCCATCAACAGATGAATGGATAAAGAAGATGTGCCATATATATATGCAATGGAATACTACTCAGCCATAAAAAAGAATGACATTTTGCCACTTGCAGCAACATGGATGGACTTGGAGGGTGTTATGCTAAGTGAATAAGTCAGACAGAGAAAGACAAATATTGTATGACATCACTTATATGTGGAATCTAAAAAATATGACAAACTAGTGAATATAACAAAAAAGAAGCAGACTCACAGATATAGAGAATGAACCAGTGGTTATCAGTGGGGAGAGGGAAGGCAGGAGGGGAAATATAGGGGTAGGGGATTAAGAGGTGCAAACAACTATGTATAAAATAAGCTACAAGGATATATTGTACAACACAGGGAATACAGCCAATATTTTATAACAACTATAAATGGAATATAACCTTTAAAAATTGTCATCACTGTATTATATACCTGTAACTTATAAAATATTGAATATCAATTATATTTCAATAAAAAATGGAAAAAAATAATATAGATAAATAAGGATAAAAATTCCTAAATTGATAAGATGAAAATGCATATAATTTTACATTTTTCCTTAATTACTTTGTGTGATTATATTTTCTTATATTGGTCTATTACTAGCTTGTAAAATTTTCCCACTTGAATATGCAAATGTTAAAGTGCCAAAGTTGAATGCTGAATAGAAAAAAGGAACATGCAAAAAAGGATGGCTTTATTTAAATCAATAATCACCAGAATAAGAGTTAGAAATCCTGTAGGCATGCTAAATGCTTTATATTAATTATCTTATTTAATTTTTAGGCCAAACCTCTGAGGAAGTGCTATTTTACAGACAGTGCTGGCATGGAGTTTTTAAGTAATGAACCCAGGCTCTGGTGGAATAATATCAAAGGACATTTCAAGGACATTTATTCTATTGGCATGAGGGTTCAAGAAAATATGGTCTTTGTAATTATGGGCATTAATTTAGAGATAGCATATAGATTTTATAGAGGTATAACTGAGCCAAAAGTCCTGTAATGTAGCATCCAAGATATTGTTTCTCTCAATCAAGTATGAGATAAACCTTAAGTAGTGACTTGATGGTTATACTTTGTTGCAATAACCTGTACTGAGATGCTGTCCATTACCTATTGTTCGGGATGTTCTGCAGTGTCCATTCAGATCCCCTTCCTCTCCTTCTCTATCCTGTGCTGTGCCCCCAAACTTCTCTGTGGAGCCAGGTGTCTCTATGCTCCTTCCCTTTGGTATCTGGTTAGATTTGGTCAATAAGAAAAACTCAAGTAACTGGAGGGTAGGACAGAGAAATTGGAGTGCTTATTTTCCTGGCTTCCTCCTTGCTGTGCATTGGTTTGGCAGTGACTCTGTCCCTCTGTTATTGGACACAGCTCCTGTCTGGTGGCTCCTCTGTAGCTAAATGTCTCTTTCCTTAGCCCTTTAGTCTTTGGAGTAGCAAGGCTCCTCACTGTTACTATCCCTGGACATCTCACCATTCCTTGTTAGCTTCCCTTAACACGGACCACATTTTGTAAACAACCCCTTCAATAATCTCCTGTCAACCACCACTTTTGAGTGTGCACTTTTGAGTGTGCTTCTTTTGAGAATCTGACCAAATGTAAAGTTGATGTATTTTTCAAACCTATGCCTAAACAAGGCTTTCACTTAATAGACGACTATGTCACATTTATCCAGAGATATGCTAAGGAATAAAGCAAAATAATTGAAAAAGGAATGTAAAAATAGAGTTCCCTAGGGCAAAAGAAGATCTTAAATGAGATCATATCCAGTTGGAGAGGTTTGGAAAAGATTCTAGAAAAAAGTAAGGCTTCATGGTTGAAGAGCAGGGAGGATTAAAATGTTTTCCTAATATTGTACAATGAGCAAAAATATTTTTCTTGTATATTGAAATTGTTTCTAAACAGTAAATTTAAAAATTTTGAAAAACATAAGCTATCAAAGAGAGAAATTCGAGGGAACAAAAATTTACTGAAGCTTCTTAAATGGAACTATGTAAAACTAGAACTGAGTAAGAAAGAAGAATGAAATTGGGAATGAAATTAGAGATCAAGGAAAAGAAAGACTACAAAATCAGCTAAATGTATTAAATGGTAAAGTGTTTCAACAAGTTATTCAAGCTAGAACATATTTTTATATAAATATCATCATTACTAATAATGTAAGACCATACAATCAAAGAGTTCCTTTGATTTTTCATTTATCTCTTCTTATTTGTAGCTACTATCAGGATGTTTATTGCTAAGATTTTAGATGTTTATATATTTTCATATACTTTTCAGGAGGAAATGAAGAAAAATAAATTTTAGATTATATATTTAAAGTTACTGGGCTTCCCTGGTGGCGCAGCGGTTGAGAATCTGCCTACCAATGCAGGGGACACAGGTTTGAGCCCTGGCCTGGGAATATCCCACATGCTGCGGAGCAACTAGGCCCGTGAGCCACAACTACTGAGCCTGCGCGTCTGGAGCCTGTGCTCCGCAACAAGAGAGGCCGCGATAGTGAGAGGCCCGCACACCGCCATGAAGAGTGGCCCCCGCTTGCCGCAACTAGAGAAAGCCTTTGCACAGAAACGAAGACCCAACATAGCCAAAAATAAATAAATAATAAAAATAAAGTTACTTATAATTTCTCCTTTTTTATGTAGAATCAGATATAAGTATCTAGTATAAGAAAAATGTCAAGATAAATAGAAACTGCTATTGCCATTGTTGGAAATAAATAACTCAAGAAATTAAATTTCAATGTTGCCATAAATCACAAACACCAGAGGGTATTCATCTAATAATTTAGAATGAAACAAAATAGTTCTATGGCCAATGCGAATTAATCATTTACCATTAAAACAGCTACTAAAGGAGGTGACTGAATCAAAGTCAGACTCATCTCTTAAGCGGAAGCTAATGGAATTCCAGGACTGGAGCTGGATTGCTGCCTGTCAATCTGACTTCTTCTCTAAGAAAAGTTACTAAATAAATCATGAAAGATTATTAAAATCAATCTTCAGACAAAGAAAAGGGAAAAAATATCCCTAGTTTATTGAGGAAGTTAATATAATGTGTGTGTGTGTGTGTGTGTGTGTGTGTGTGTGTGTGTGTGTGTGTGTTAATAACCAAATTTACTGCACATAGAAGAAACACTGCTAGGGATATTTTGCATTTTTAATTATAAGAAGTGTGTCTGTCCTGGTCTGGGTTAGAAAAAAAAAAAAGGAAAGATAAAGAATAAACATTAAGAATTTCTGGTGAATACACTTCTCCCTCTTTACTCTATGTTGGAAACTCCTTTGGGGGGACTATTTCATATTATGCCATTATCACATCTACCTTTGCACATTTGAATTATACAGGGGTAAACACTTGACCTAATCCATACCAGTCATGGCCCTTTCTTGGGATTTTTTTTAGGCTGAAGTTGGGTAGGAGATCCTCTAGTGAGAGTTCTAAATATGAAACTCAGAGCTGAGAGTAGCCAAGGTAGAAGAACAGTGAACCCTCATTCTGCTTGAGTCCTGCCTACTAGTTGTTCCTGAGGCCCAGCTTGATAATTCCATGTCCTAAAATTTGAATGTTCAATCCTTCCCTCAAGTATGCAAGACACCCTCAGAATCCTCCTATTAAATCTCTTTATGATGAAGCTAGTCCAAGTTGAATTTCTGTCACTTGAGATCAAAAGAAGCCAGAAAAAAATGTAGATTCCCAGTGGTAAACTATTTATTATACAGAGGCTTATATTTTGTAGGCTTGAAATGGTCTATCACCAAAGTTCTTCACACATTAGTTGTTTGCCAAATTTAACATTGCCCTATTGGAGATAATTAGGAAGATAAAAATGGATATCATCAAGAAAGATCTAGAAATAATAATGTAATCATAGACCAAATTCCATGCTAAATAGAGCTCATTCTTATTTGTCATATGTTAGAGAAGGATATAAAGCAAATATTTTGCTATTCCTTTCTTGTACTTCTCCAGTTTGTACAGATTTTTGTGTGGCCATATGGTCCCATACGGCGCAAATCTAAAGAGAATAGACAATGGGAGTTGCAAAGGATTCCTATCTACTTCTGGTATCTATTTAAATAATGCTTGGCTGAAAGAGTGGGGAGGATGATTTGTGAAAAAGAGGAGGAAAATGAAGGAGATGATTTGAGGTCTGCTCACCTTCAAGGACTGGCTTTTAGCTTTTGAAGAACAAGAGACCACATACAAAAAACAAAGAGATTTTTGGAGAATCGACATTACCCAATGATGCTGGAGAGTTCTGGTGATAAAGCTCCACCAGATGTGGTGACAGACATTTTCCCACATCTGGATGGAATAAAGCAGAGCTCCATGATGGAGTCAGTAAGGAAAAAAAGTCACGACACTTTGCTGCATGCACCCAGGAGAGAACCCTGTGATGAGTAACATTTTCCCGGAGAAACAACAGAGAGCCAGGAGAATTTGCAGATCTGAACTCAGAGCCCAATTCTGGAAATATGAAAGATGTTTATACGAGTGTCTCCAACACATGATTAAAATGACAAGAAATAGAAGGGGTAGTATTCACTTAAAGGTTTCTCTGGAATCAACATAATTATTCTGAGCTAATAACAAAGACTGAAAAAATGCATGAAATTATTCATGTTGCATCATTAATGACAAACGTGTTTTCTATAAATAGTATCAATGAAGTATTGTGTGGATTTATCAGGATTTCTCACATTTCTCAAAATATCCTTCAGCTGAGAAAAGCACTCCTATTAAATGGTTCATTAAGTTTATTTCGTCCATCACAGAAACATGATTTTTATGACAAATTAAATTATAACTATTTTCCCTTTTCATTCAAGAAAGATAACTGATTCAGTGAGTTCTGAATTCTTTTATCACGAGTAAATTAACACTAGTGCTTATAAAAATCACTACAGCAAAACAGTTAACTACATACACATGAAGCTCAAACAACTAACAATAAAATGGGATCATAAAATGATCTGCATATTATGAAGTTTCTAGAAATGTAAAATTTAGGTATTACTCTATTCTTTAGGATTCTAAAGTACTCTCCAGTACCTAGCCATCCTGAATTAAAGACCTATTAGGTTTGATATATATATAGTAAGAATATTATGGTGCTTAAGAAATAGTCATGTTACTTATTTGAGACACAAAATGTCATGAGGCTTGCTAGGGAAAACTGCGTTAGCCAGATATGATGAAGCTCTGAAATAAGGCAATGAAGAATGTGGATAGGAAAAAATGGCACACATTCAGTGGATGAACAAGAGAGAACATAAAAGGCACAAGAAAGAAGGCTGAGGATCATCACAGTACTGTGGGATAGGGGTAAAAGTGGAAGAGAAGTGGTATCAAAGGGAATTGAAAAGGAATGGGGAGGAGGGGAAGAGTTACGCTAAGTAAACAAAAAGAGCTTCAAAAAGAGGGAAAGTTAATGGAAATACCTGCTACAGAAAATCTCAGTTCCTTTACATTTAATACATAATTAAAATTACTGAATCTATAGAAGTAAACAAACTTATGATTACCGAAGGGGAAAGGAAGGATTGGAAGGGTAAGTTAAGAGTATGGAATATGGGATTAACAAGCATAAAATAGATAAGCAACAAGGATTTACTGTATAGCACAGGGAAATATATTCAATATCTTGTAATAACCTATAATGGAAAATAATTTGAAAAAATATATAAATATATATAACTGAATCATTTTGCTGTACACCTGAAACTAACAATACTGTAAATGAACTACACTTTGATTTTTTTAAAAAGTAAAGGATTTAATGTAATAAGTGAAATAAAATCTCATATTAAACACAATCAAAGTGCTGTGAAGCCCACTGAACCTAGCTCTTAGGAAACTAAGGTAGATATTGAGGAATGTACTTTCAGTAGAATAATGAGAGGTAAAGGCCTTATGGCAATGAGTTGGAAATAAATAGAAAATGAGGGGTAGAGTTAGAGTTAGGGTTACCCTAAGGCTGCATGGTAATGGAATGTATTACATATTGAAAATGCATGCAAGGGGAACATTGAAAATGAGGGTTGTGAAGGAAAAAAGAATATATTTTAATCAAGTTTGGGTCAGAAATAAGGAAAAATAAAATCTGATGATGTCTATTTTCTTGGGGAATTAGTGAAAAATGTGATCCATTAATAGTTGAAAGGAGTGGTTACAGGGCTTTTTTTTTTTTCTCTAATTTTTTAAAAATATTTTTATTTATGTATTTATTTGGCTGTGCCGGGTCTTAGTTGCAGCATGTGAACTCTTAGTTGCAGCATGTGGGATCTAGTTCTCTGACCAGGGATCGAACCCAGAACCCCCTGCATTGGGAGCGTGGAGTCCCAGCCACTGGACCACCAGGGAAGTCCCTGTTACAGGGCTTTTGAAGACTCATGATGATTTAGAATTTGCTATGGATAATTTGAAAAGATGCTAAATGGAGATAAATAGAAGAATTATCAATGCACATTAAAAACTCAACCCAATGTTTGAAAGAGTTTGGAAATTATGTCTCTAATGGTGTCTGTCAACCACATTTGCTAATTTTTAGTGATGCTTGATAGATATAGATATAAATATAGAGAGATATATAGATAAAGAAGCATGAACATTAGCTTAAAATACAAATGGAACTTTGATAGGGATTGTTCAGAAAAAAAGGGCAAGAAACTAGAGAAAAGACAGCATTACTGCATATTTCAAAGTGATGGATTAATCCCAGGATTCTGACTACATAGAAAGGGATTTTGAGACATAAAAAATAGAAAGGAGTGGAGAGACTTGAAGATTTGATCTAGATGAAGAAAATATTTAATGAAGTGAAACAGTGGGAGATGTAAAGTTATAGAGAACGTGTAGGAGAAAATTGAGAAATTTGGGTTTTAGATATAAGAGATAAAGCAGAGAATTTTGAGGAGGTGGAGGCAGTGGTGGTGGCCTAAGTTGAAATCTCCTTTGATGCTCTGCTAAATACACAGTGGACAACTAGATGCAAATCCTAAACCACTAGGAAACACTCACAGCAAAACTAGGTAACAAAAATTCTCCAAGAACCACAGCACGTAAGTGGCTGTGACCTGTCTGGGGTCAGCATCTGTTGAGGATGAGGAAGAGAGGAGCAACCCTGAAAACAGGAGAACCCCCAAATAGTCAAACGGTCAAAATACAGGTGGAAAACATGGCAGGCCAATTTGAGATCGAGTCAAAAATAAGCTTTTCCCAGTCCAATAGCAGGTAGGTATAGGGCATCCACTGTAAGTTCTGAGGAGTATTTGTAGCCCCTATAACCTCTCAAAATTGACCAGTCAGGGATTCCTTTCAGGAGAGAGTATCACACCGAGGAAAAATTACCAAGGATGGAATCAGCATTAGAACAGAAAAGTGACAGTACAAACAAAAAAAAGAAAAGTTAAAAGATAGAGAAGGAATGAAAACTAGGAAATCACAAAAGCAATATATCATATTGTTTCACCGGGTTAAAAAAAGCAGAATAGGGACTATGTGAATTTAGAAAACATGCATGAACCATGTCTCTCTCTAAAAGATGAGAAAAATATGAATTCACATATAAATGAGCAACAGAAAAGGATCAGAGTCAAATCTCATGCAGTTATTATGACTCAAAAAGAGAATACAGATCCATATAAGGTTCCTACAAACGATAAAAGCATGCTAAAAACATATGGCCACAAAACATATCAAAATTGTATTTTACTATTTCAAATAACCTAAAAGACCTTAATAAAATCATATTAGAGTTGACAATAAATCAGAATTAGAAAAATTCAAAAATAAGAACAGAATAAAGAAAGAATTAGAAATAAAAGAGAAAAATTTTATATTTGGACTAATCTGGAAAGAACAAAAAGATGAATTAACACAATAGATAATGCCTTAAGAAAAATAAAAGGTAAAGATGAAACACTTAAAATAGATCACAAATAATTAAAAAATGAGATTAAATAAAACAACAGAAAGTGGTAAATATTGAAGATACATAAAGATTCAAATGGAATGATAAGGTTCCCTGAAGAACAAAACCAAAGCAATAGAATGGAGTAAATATTAAAAATTGTAATTCTAGAAAATTTTTCTAAGATAAAAGCAAGTAAAGCTACTACATATTAGAAGCGCATGCCATGTACCTGAGAATATCAACCCAAAACTATCAACATTAAAATGTCTTAATAAAATTACAGAACTTAAAAACAAATCCTTTGGCCATCTAGTCAAGAGCAATGTATAAGGGAAGGAAAATGAGATTATCATGAGGCTTTTCAACAGCAACACTTTATACCAGAAGACAATATAGTAACATATTTAAGATACTAAAAGAAATGAGCCAAGGATTTAATATCTAGCAAAATTTTCAAGCATAAAGGCCATTATCACAGGTTATCAAAATGTAAGAACTTAACATGTAAGAACTTCCTGAAGAACCCATGGCGAAGTAATTTTGGATAACCAAAATGAAGAATGAGTCATTGATAAGAATTGGTAGTGAGTATTAAATAGATAGTTACATGTAGAACTTGGTTCTCCACAAGAGTTAAGAGAGCAGAAAGTAAACTGTGTAATGGCTGTATCCTCTGATGATGCAGGTATAGTACAACTATTTCAAAATATGTTGGGGTCAGGAAACAGCATATGATTTCTTATTATTTATTTGTTACTATTTGCAATAATCAAACTGGCGGGTAGTATTAGAATTGTTATCCTAAGACTATTGCATATGTCATTTGGGATAAAGCAAGTAAGTTCGTCTGGGGGTGTATTAGTCTTGCATTGCTACATAACAAACTACCACTGAAGTATAGAGGCTTAAAACAAGCCTCTATTATCTCAGTTTCTGTGGACAGAAGTCCAGGCATGACAACCATATCCTCTGTTTAGGGGCTCATAAGACTACAATCACTTGGCCACAGCTGGGCTCAAATCTTGAAGGCTTGACTAGGGAAGGAGCCTCTTACACAGTCCTGTGGTCAGCAGCAGCAGTCAATTCTTTGCAGCTATAAAACTGGTAATTTTTTTCTTTTGCTGTCAGCCAGAAGGCAACCTCTGCTTCTAGAGGACACCTCAGTTCCTAGAAACCACCCAGGGTTCCTTGCCTCCTGGCTTCCTCAACTCGGTCACTTACTTAATCAAGCCTGTAGGAGAGTCTCTAAAGCAAGCCTGCTAAGAAGACTGCATCTTACGGTAAAAGATGCAATCACAGAAGCGAGGCCCCACCACCTTTGCTGTGTATACTGATTACAAACAAGTCTCACAGTCAAGGCAAAGAGGATGCACAGCAGAAGGCAGCGTTGCTGTGGGTCATGTTAAAATCTGTCCACCATACAGGATGCTCCTGAAGAATCAAGCTTTGTGTGTGGATATTATCTTGATGTAACATAGAAGTTAAGCAAATATCCCACAGTCCTGGCTTGAGTTGAGGGTATCAGTGGAAACTCATGAGATGTTCACACCAGGTAGTCTGTGCTCTGTCCAGTGTTCAGTGTTGGTCTATTCAAAAGCCCCAGAAATGAGAACCAACATATGGGTATCCCCGGCACCAAGAATGTTGTATTGTACACCATCTTCCATTAAAATAAATCAGAGCTTATTGGACAAATAGCATGTTTTGGGGTGGAAAATCAACAAGATGGGTATAGAACACTGTAATTCTTGTCATAGTAGATAATGGGGAGGTTAAGAACAGCTACTAAGGTGATGTCCAAAGAACTCAGAAAGCAACATAAAAACCAAACAAAACTCTCCCTGGCCTAAAATGGAATAATCTGAGCTTCATTGGGGTGAAAACTGTAATGTATTGAAACCCTTCAAATATATTTTAATCCAAGAGTCCATAAAGATATTTTAAAATAAATGAATTTGCTGACTTTGACAAATGATAGGGAATCAATTCCTTATCTTGAAAACTGTTATAAAAATGAAAGAATGAAGCACTTATTCTGCAAAATTGTGGATAAGTAGAATCATTTATTTATAATAAAATTCCAATTAATAATAAAAAGCATTGATAGGTTTAACAAATTACTGATTTGCATCCCCCAGTGAATTAATAGATTCAGGCATTGGGTACCAACAACTGCTGACATCACAAAAACAAGAAGCCATACCACCACACTGCACAGCAGGTACTGACCTGCCAAAGGGCTTACACCTGAGTCTGGTAAAATTCCTACATCTAACCATCAATGAGCAAAAGTAAGGAAGCCAGAGGAATGTGTAGACTCTACCAGAAGCATGTAAGCAACAAAACTCGGCTGTGAGACAGATGAAATAGTCGTCCTCAACAATTAAATTATAAGAAAAAGACAGGGAGAAAACCTTGCCCATTAATTTGAGTGATAAAACTATAAAGAATTACAAGAAAGTAATAAGTATAAAATAAAGAAAAATTACTACAAAATTCAGAATAGTGGTTAATTTGGTGGAAGGTAGGTGATTTTGATTGGAATGTGATACATGAACAGATTCTAGCAAAATTCTATTTCTTAAGCTGAGTGGTAAGTACAAGGTTTCAGTCACAATAATTCACTGAGCAATATATTTGTTTTGTGTAGTTTTCTGTATCTACATTTTATTTAACTCTTTGCAGTGATTATGTTTGTGAATGTGTATATATGAGTTCAATAAAATAGATGGGGAGCAGTTCCAGGTTTTAGGCATGAGTTCTGAGGTAGGGTAAACAGTGGTGATCAAGGAACCTGGCAGCCTCCTGTTGGCTGGAGTGCCACGTGGATGGAAACGGCTCCCAGAATAGTGGAAGCCTGTGGTGGTCAGGACAGAACTCCTCTAGGGGGAAATATATGGAAGACGGTTATGTTAGGAGGTGATAGTATAAGAGGTGAAGAAGTGACAGTCAATCAAAGACAACAACAAAAACAACAGCAAAACAAGAACAACCAGAAAATCCTTTTTTGAATAATTTGAGATTTGAGTGGATATCAAGAGGAGCTATTTAAAGAAATATCTCCTTAACTGTACTCAAGAAATTAATCCTTGAAAAGGTTTGAGATTTAAAATTTTTTAAAATTGAAGTATAGTTAATTTACAATGCTGTATTAGTTTCTGGGGTACAGCAAAGTGATTCAATTATACACATATATACATGTTCTTTTTCACAATCCCTTCCACCATGGCCTACTACAGGATATTGAATATAGTTCCCTGTGCTATACAGTAAGACCTTGTTGTTTATCTATTTTTCTAATTTAATTTTTTATTTTTATTGGCTTATAGTTGATTTACAATGTTGTGTTAGTTTCAGGTGTACAGCAAAGTGATTCAGTTATATGTACACATATATCCATTCTTTTTCAGATTCTTTCCCCATATAGGCATTATAGAATATTGAGTATAGTTCCCTGTGCTATACAGTAGCTCCTTGTCAGTTATCTATTTTATATATAGTACTGTGTATATGTTAATTCCAAACTCCTAATTTATCTCTTCCCCCCTTTGGTAACCATAAGTTTCTTTTTGAAGTCTATGAGTCTGTTTCTGTTCTGTAAATAAGTTAATTTGTATCATTTTTTTTTAGATTCCACATATAAGTGATATCATATAATACTTGTCTTTGTCTGACTTACTTCACTTAGTATGTTAATCTCTAGGTGCATCCATCTTGCTGCAAATGGCATTATTTCATTCTCTTTATGGCTGAATAATATTCCATTGTATAAATATACCACATCTTCTTTATCTATTCATCTGTCAATGGACACTTAGGTTGCTTCCGTGTCTTGGCTATTGTGAATAGTGTTGCAATGAACATTGGGGTGCATGTAAACTTTCACATTATGGTTTTCTCCAGGTATATGCCCAGGAGTGGGATTGCAGGATCATATGGTAGCTCTATATTTAGATTTTTAAGGAACCTCCATACTGTTCTCCACAGTGTTTGTATCAATTTACATTCCCACTAACAGTGTAGGAGCGTTCTGAAAAGGTTAGGGCTTTTTAAAGAGATCATATACTTCTCATAGTTGCTAATTTTAAGGTCCCAAGAGTGGTTGGTTCTAAAGATAGTTATTGTTCATTTATCTCAAGAAAGCAAAAGAAGTTTACAATCATTATCAACTAATAGATATTAGTCAACAACTCTGAGCTTGGCAGTGTGAGTGCATTACATTGGCAGATAATTCGATGGCAAAGCACACCTCCTTTTGGTGCATAAATTGTGTAATGAGCAGGACTGTGTCTGCCAGTGACCCCCACAGATGCAGGAAAGCTACTGCTCAACATTTACTGAGTGCCAGTTCGGCCTTGCATGATGCTCCAAAGAGAACTGAATATGTTTTTGTGCCAGAGAGAAGAGAGGCACCAGTTTTATTAAATCAGACCAAGAGTCTGATTTGAAAAGAAATAGAAGTTACTAAAATAGAATGCACGCTACAAATGTTAGCCTGCATTTAAATGGACATTTTCTCCAAGGAACTCAAAGTTCTAGGTTACTGACTTAGTTTTATTTCAAGCTCACATAAATGAAGGGGAAAACATCAGGTACATGATTTTAGCAAGTGTCACAAAGAATGCTGACCAATGAGCACTTTAAGTATCACTCAGTAGGGTTAGAATGGCAGTTTCTCCTATGAGAAATAAAGTTACCACAGGCATAATATCATTCCCATAACCTACGGGTAACACAGTAATTGGGATGGCAGACATGTCACATCCTTCACTGCAACCCAGCTGCTGCACTGCCGAGGGGAAAGTAGCTGCAGAAACACATGGGTGTCTGTTTGGGTGCATGGAGAGCCCAGCACCATCTAAAAGGACAGGCATGACCTTAGCCCTGATCTCACTGACCAGTGCAGTTAAGTTTACTCTTGGGGTGGGGACCTTATGAGTGTGTTTGTAAAACCTTGGACCTAGAATTGAACTCAGCGGTCACTGAGTTCAAACACATAGATGCTAATCATGTAATTGTATCATAACACTCTACACTTTTTAGTTAGGTTGTATAACATACATAAAGAATTATAATTTTTCTAATAATTTTAGCATGAAACACCAATAATTATTTAATCACCTTGCTGCTACTCAAAAGAGATATAAAAGTAATAGAATTTGAAAGTGTAATTCCCTCAGTATTTAATAGAAAGTTATCAAATTAATTTACTTAGATAAGTCACTCATTCCATGGTAATAGAAGTTGTTGACATTTTTCATTTTCTTTCCAGCATACTATGTCTTTCTAAAATTACTTAATAGCCCATATGATTGCAATTCATGGTTGCAAGTCAGCTGTCAGAATTACCAATTAATAATTGATACTAATTTTTCATCAGAAGAAGTACCAAGATTTACACATCATCTCAGAGTACAGAGGTGAAAATTACACATGCTGGAGCCATATGACTTGGGTCCAATTCTAACTCTGCTTCTTTAGTCCTTGAACAAATCACTTATGCCCCCAACACACACACACCACACACACACACACACACAGCCATTTCTTCACCCAGAGCTCAAGGTTAATAATAACACTGTGGTTTGTTATGAGGATTAGATGTAAAAAATTAAGAACAGTGTTTTCCAATGCACACTGCATATTAATTATAATTGTTAACTAGGTTCTGGATTAATGAAATCTCAATAAATCAAGAAGCCCCTTGGTATGTGCAGGGGGTAAGTTATGTAGAGAGCCCACTGCAAAGACAGCATCAAATTACCCTCCTTGATGGCAAGGCCTGTGGTTGCTGCCCTCAGGTCATGTCCAATCACACATTCTTAAAGTCTTGCTTCCTGTGTTCTCCGGGGTTTTTTGCTTTTAATTTGTTTGTTTTCTTTTTGCGGGGGCCACTCTGATTCCAACAGTCCTGTACTGCTCCCAGGACCTGAGGCTGCCTTGTTCATTCCCCACAGGTCAGACTCAGTGGATTTGGGGTTTGGCCCCTGACACCTCACTGCATAACTCACCCAAATGGCCTTTGTAACCACAAAAAGGGCTGTAGAATCATATTCTTGAGAATGATTTGATGAACACAACCTGGAAATAGATAATAACTTAAAGGAAATTAAACATCTCCAAATAGGTGATCAGCTTCTAGTGTTTTATTTCATCTCACTGACATTGGAAAGTATGGTCATGACTGAGTCAAAATGTTACACAAAGCAACTTCACTAGATACTAAAGTTTCCTATAAAGTTGGTACGGTAAGAACTAATGTATGTTATTTATTTTGTTTTATTTCCCCTCTGGCTTCTGCCCATGGGAAAAACAGATATTTCATGCTAATCAAAAATGCTTACCTGACAGGTATAGAGGAATTATCTGTACTTTCTGTTCAGTTTCACTGTGAACCTAAAATTGTTCTAAAACATAAATTTTATTAATTAAAAAAATTATCTACCTGATTCAAGGGAACATAATATTACATTGCAATTCTGCCTCTCTTTATTATGTGTTTTCCTAAAACCTTCTTTCTCTGGAATAGATATGAATTTATAAATGACTTTATCTTAATCACTCTTCTCAGACTGCAATTTATAGGCAAAAGTGAAAAATGCATTGGAAGGGCAAGACAATCATTTAATTTCCATTGCAGAAAAAGAAATTCTACTTTTAGGACCAATTAACAGTTAATATGTAAGGCATATGAATTCTGGATAAGGATAAAATGAAGAATGCCCACTTTCCTTCCTCTAGTTTTCATTAAGGTATTAGTTTAGAAAAAACCACCATGGACCATCAGGCAAGTTAATTTTGAAAGGATTGATGGCACGATTTGGAGAGTCGGAGTTTCTACATGAATGGATAAGCTTCAGGAAATTCTCTATAAACACCATTTCTCCCATCTAAGCTTTCAATAGGAATTAAATATCAATAAGTTTGAGGTTTTACTATTTGACAACACCCTGGAATTCAAGTAGTCTAGGTTGCTAAGGGCAGACCCACATTTTTTAAAGCTGAGAATAAACTGATATTCTCTTATTTAAAGACAGAATAATGGATACCCTGATAAGGACCCAAGTCTGAAGAGATGACCGGCTAACTTCTATATGGAAGTTGATGGAGAAAGAAAGTAAATTCCACATTTCAATACCACAACTGACATTCTGAAATTCTAGGCCATAGAGCCCTGGTTTTCTCCAAGGTACCCCAGCCATCACCATGGATGATGAAGAGGAATAAATGGAAAAATTATGTTTACATGACTCTTTCTGCCAGGAGAGAATTGGGCCAATTATACAATTTTCTCTTAAGGTCTCTACTAAATTTCTGTCAACAAAACAACAAAGATATAATAGGAATATAAGAAAATGAATATGTATCTTGTATCTACAGTGTATGTAGTGTATGTGGGTATTGGGTGTGGTGAGGGAGAAAGGGTACCTGTTCAAATCATCAGAAACAGAGTCCAGTCATTAAAGTTCAAATTCAAAAGAAGATAAGTTAAACACTTCTGCTTTGCCCATCTGAAAATTATAATTTCATCTGCACCACTCCTCCTTCCTCCACACCAAAACAAAACAAAACTCTTCATACAGATCATGACGCTAAAGAGAATTATTATTTAAGATTCTAGAAAAACAAAGGCTTATATTAAGTTTCCACATAGTCAAATATTAATTCTTGCTTCAATACCTTTTAAAAGCCTAGGAAAAGTTAGTGAATATCACAAATAAGTGTATACTTTTCCTAAAAGACTCCTCCTCAGGGTCATCATGAGTATTATACCATCAATAACAGAACAGACATGCTCAGTGCTTGCCTGTTCCTCACATAGGATATTATCTCAAAAGGCCAGATTTACAAAACTTTGAAAGAAGTTTACACTCATAAAATGGAATGTGAATTAATACAACAAGCTCAGAATTTGGAGGAAGGGCAGTTTAGAGAATTTTCATATTTAAAACAGAATAAACTATTAGTCTGGACATTCTTCATTCTATTGAGTGAAAACACTCAATAACAAGTCATTTTGTCTATGTCAATGATTTTTAATTACCATCTATGTGCTGATGACCACAAATTTACATTTTCAGTAGAGTCTTCTATTCTGAACTCCAGGTATGAATTTCCATTTGCCAATGGCCATCTCCAAATTTCATTTTCAAGAGTCTAAATTCAGCATATCTAAACCAGAACTCATAAGCAGCTGAAAATGCTTCTTTTCCAATAATACATAATGCAGTAAAATGCCTTACACCCCACATACCATGTGGTTGTGAAGGTCCAAACCTACAAATCCTTCCTGAAATATCTATTTTGCAGCAATATTCAATTCTGCTGATTTTTTCTCTTACATACATCTAACCTCCTTTCACGTTTATCCATTTTAACCGTCACCGCCCTAACCCAAGAACCACCATCTCTTCCTGGCACACTGGATTGGCCTGCTAGCCAGTTTTATCACGTTCATTCTCTCCCTTTTAAAATCTGTAACACACATGGCTTTCAGTGTGACTACCTTTTAAAGAATAAATATCACTCCCCTACTAAAAATCTCTAAAGGTATGATAAGAATGGAGACTTCAATCCTTAATCCCTCCTACGAGGCCCACAGTCCCCCTCGTCTGTCTCTAACCTCTCGCCCTTCACTGCTCTTTGCTCTCCAGCCACACCAGCCATTGTCCAGTTCCCACACACCTTCTTGTTTCAGAACGCCCACTGCTGTTTCTATCTGGCCACCTCAGCCCTCCTAGGCTTTGCAGGCTTATATCATTCTCACATTTCAGACCTCAGTTCAAATCTCACTTTCCCACAGAAGTTCTATCTGATTTTCTAGATAAGACTAGGTCCTGGTGATAAAGTCCATCAAAACCCCTATAACTAAATATTTCTATAACTATTTGACTACTGTCATTATCGCCTATAAGAATATAAAATATCTGAGGGCATGAATTTTATTTTGCTCACCCAGCCTTCTACCTCTGTTGCATAACAGGTGGAAAATAAATATTTGTCCTCTAAAGAAACAGATGAAGGCTATTGTGTCACAGCTGTAGATTTTTTAAAAGACTAACATATTGATGAGGATGGGGATGCACCACTCAGAGCAGTCTTCTAATAGGCTCACAGGCAGAAAATCTATCTCTAGTGCCTGGAAGAGTATGGATTTAAAAATCATTTTTTCAGCAAAAAGAGAACTATAGCTCATTCATAATGTGGCCTTGAGCTTGAAAGTTTCAGGTAGTTGATCAGGCAGTTGATTTTTATTTATAATGTAGGAAAAATAAAACATACAATGTATGAAAACCTAAGTTCCCACAATCAAAATCATCAAATTTATACCTAATATAACCCTGTCCTAAAAGTTATCACTCTACCCAGAGTCAATGACCAGTTCAGGTAATACTACAAAATGCCAACAAGCACATGCCTTGGAAGGCAATGAACTCAGAGGAAGAGAGTGAACTTGAAGCAGACTACACGGGCTTTCTAGGAAATTGTGAGGTCTTGGGCTTTTATGAAGTGAATCAGAGACTTCTGCAGGTTTTGAGCAGAGGAAAGAAACACTCCACTCTAAAAGATCACTTTGACTGCTGTGTTGTGAATAGATGTAGACGTACAGGAAGAGCAAGGAGATGAATTAAGAGACCATTGCAAGAATCCTGACAAGGAGCAGAGAGTTCAGACAAGGCTGGTGGCTGTGGGGAAACGGTCAGATTCCTCATGTGAACTAAAGGTAGAGCTAGTGGGATTTCTGGACTGACCAATGTGGGATGTGAGAGAAAGAGTGATCAAAGTTGTTCCAGGCTGAGCAAATGTAAGAATAAAGAGTAAAGGTAATTTTGAGGTTGAGTAGAAGATCGTGAATTCAGTTTCGGACATATTAACTGAGGGGATGTTCATTTTCATACATAAAAATGTATAAAAAATTCATACATTTCATACATTAAGGACCTAAAACTCAATGCAAGGGCCACATGGCTTTTCTTTTTTGTTTCTGTATCATTTTTTATTCCACGCATCTTTAAAAAGTCAAAGAAACAATCATATTGATATAACTTGATGTTCTTACACTCCTCAAAGGTACACACAAGCATTACAACCCTGACATGAGGTTTACTCATATTAATGGAATGCTTTCCCTGAGTCCAAAAGGCCTGAAACACAAGCAAATGCACTAGTGATGTCATTGTCCCAGGTTCTCAGCAACATTAAAATAACTAAATCTAATAACTAAATCTAACTAAAATAACTAAATCTAATAACATTAAAATAACTAAATCTAACATTAAAATAACTAAATCTAACATTAAAATAACTAAATAACTAATCTAATAACTAAATTAAAATAACTAAATCTAAAATAACTAAAATAACTAAATAACTAATTTGCCTACACTTAATTTTCTAATTACATTTATAAAATAATAGTAAAGCACTATATTCTAATAGTAATTCTTTAATAGGTCCTAAAAATGTAGAATCCTTTAACCTTATCAATTAATAAATCCACAAACTTTGAATATAATTAAAGGGATTCTTCAAAACCCATTGCAATATTTAAATATCTATAATTGAGTGGTTAATATGTTATATATGTTCCTACTTAATTTTTTTTTTAGAGATTACATCATTAAACAATAGATTATTTTAAAATAAGTATATATTGGTTTGATTCAAATGTTTCCAAAATAAATAAAATAATTGAAACAAATAGTAATATAAAGACATCAGCTAACAGAATAACAACCAAACACAAATGCAGAGATAACACAAGTGCAAAATAACACTTGCCCATTTGAACTAAATTTATTCAGCCAATAATTTTAACCTTTTCTAGTATAATTTAATGAGATTGTACACAGAGATAAACTACTAATAATAGTTTCTGGTCTTCTATGAGAAAAAAAACAAAACTACTCACTGCCAACCATTGAAAGAAATGTAATTTTGAAATATGCCATGTAAGGTCAACTTAAACCAGTAAAACTGGGCAAACTTTGAGCTGTTGCATAATATAAGATACAACAAAATGAGCTATGCAAATGAAAATGCTATACAGATTTTGGTGTCTCAAATAGAAGTTTTCTTACATACTGAACAAGATGACTTTAGATGGGAAAGCTCCGTGAAAAATTAGAGTTAAAGAAGGTGGCTTTTCAAGTTCCAGGCAAGACAGAGAAACCAGGATTGGATTTACTCTCCTGACTGAAACTACCAAAAATAAATTAGAAAAAATATATGAAGGGGGAAATAAAACACTTTTTAAGATATCACTTATCGGGTAATAAAGGAAAGATCCCCGAGAAATAGGAAATAAATTAGGTGAAGCCCAAGTATTTCCCAGTTTACTGCTTGCCAGGGTCTTAGGGAGTGAGGTAAGAAGGGAATCCAGGCAGAATGCAATGCATTCCCTGAGTGTAAGAGACAAAGCTGAGAGTCCAGGGAGACCAAAGCAGCTAGAATTCACAGGAGAGTGCTGGAGAAGAGAAGCCTGTACCACAAGAGAACATTAAGCTTTGCAGAGCATCTGCTCAAGATTCAGCATAATACCGATTAGCAAATGAATGCCAGGAAACCACCTAAGGTGAGGAAAACAAACACCTGAAAGGATTAAAAGGAACAGTGCCCAACACTGACATGGGGCTAGGAATAGTGCTTGTTGCCATGAGTCAGCTTGGAAAAACTAAAAATTCACACGTATTGGATATAGTACCCAGGAAGATTGTGCTTCAGCAGTGGAGAATAATTAGCCCTAAATTGAGCACTGCTCCAAGACACACCATTAAAGCAAAACCTGAAAGAATCAGACTGTCTCCAAATAGCTCAACTGCAGCTCAGAAAAAAAGCTGCAGGATATTTATAGCAATATAAAAATATCCAAAACCCAACAAAATTAAATTTATAATCTGGCATCCAACCAAAAATTACCAAGCATGCAAAGAAGCAAAAAAGCATGATCCATTATGAGGAGAGCTATCAATCAAATGAAATGGACCCAAAACTAATGCAGATGATGGAATCAACAAAGGACATAAAACCAGTTACTCCACATGTTCAAAAATTTAGATATAGAAGATTTTAAGAAGACCCAAAGAACTTCGAGAGATGAAAGCTAAAATACCTGGGATGAAAAATACACTGGATGGGATGAGTGACAGATTAAACACCGCAGAGCAAGAAATTAGTGAACTTGAAGACATAGCAATAGAAATGACAGTAATCCTCTATTTTTCATGGTTTCACTTTCCCTAGTTTCAGTTACCTGCAGTCTGAAAATTAAATGTAAAATTACAGAAATAAACAATTTATAAGCATTAAATTGCATGTCACTCTGAGTAGTGTAATTACTCCATCCTACCCACGATGTGAATCATCTCTTTGTCCAGCATATCCAAGCTGCATACCTGCCCTTTAATTACTTAGTAGTCATCTTGGTTATCAGATTGACTGTCATGATACTGCAGTGCTTGTGTTCAAGTAACACTTATTTTACTTAATAATGACCTTAAAGCACAAGAGTAGTGATGCTGGCAATCCAAATATGCCAGAGAAGCCTTAAAGTAGTTCCTTTAAGTGAAAAGGTGAAAATCAACTTAATAAGGAAGAAAAAAAAGTCATATGCTAAAGTTGCTAAGATCTACAGTAAGAATGAATCTTCTATCTGTGAAATTGTGAAGAAGGAAAAAGAATTCATGCTATTTTTGCTTTCATACCTCAAACTGAAAAAGTTATCGTCACAGTGCATAAGTGCTTAAATTAAGATGGAAAAGGTCTTAAATATGTACAAAAAGATGTTTGAGAGAGAGACCACCCTCACATAACTTTCATTACAGCATATTTTTATAACTGTTCTATTTTATTATAGTTTTTGTTGTTAATCTCTTATTATGTCTAATTTATAAATTAAACTGTATCATAGGTATGTATGTACCTATGCAGTTTCAAGCATCCACAGGATATCTTGGAATGTTTCCCCCTGGCAGATAAGGGAGGGCTACTGTATGTAAAATGAAACACAGCAAGAAAAAAATTAAAAATAAATTAAAAGAGTATCAGTGAACTATGAGATAACTTCAAGAGCCCAAATATTTATGTAACTGAAGTACCCAAGGTGGAACAAAACAATTTAAAGGTATTATTTTTCCAAATCTGTTAAAAGTATAAGTCCAAAAGGCAAGAAGTTCATTGCTCACCAAATACCAGAAACATGGAGAAAACTACACCAAGGTACAACAAAACTGAATTGCTCAAACCAGTGATAAAGAGAAAATTTTAAAGCAGTCAGACAATTAAAAAATGTTGGAACAAACAATAAGGATAACAGCACTTTTTTCATCAGAAATACATTAAGTGAGGAGAAAGTGAAACAAGACTTTCAAAGTCTTGAATAAAAACAAAACTGACAACCTAGAATTCTATACAAAGTGAAGTATTTCCTACGAATGTAGGTGAAACAAAGTCATTTCTGATATACTGAAAATGTTCATCAACAGAAATGTTGATATTACCAGAGCTATAAAGGATGGCCTCCAGGCAAAAGAAAAATGGTACCATAGGGAAATATAAGTCTACATAAAGAATTGAGGAGCACTGGGGATCATATCCATGTGAGAAGATACAGAAGATCTTTATTATTTAAATCACTTTTAAAGACAATTGATTGCTTAAACAAAAATACTAATGGTTCAAAAATCAGTAAGAAACTAGAAGACTTGAACAAAGCTATCAACCACTTCAACCTAATTGACGTCTTTAGAACACTCTATCCAACAACAGCACATATTCTTTCCAAGTATACATGGAAAATTTACCAAGATAGACTGTGGTGTGGCCATTTTTCAAGTCTTATTAAACTTAAAATGACTCAAGTCATTCAAAGTATATTCTCTAACCACAATGGAATTAAACTGTATATCAGTAACAGAAAGACATTTTGATTTTCCCCAATATTTGAAAAATAAATAACACACTTCAATATAACATATGGGTCAAAATATAATCCAAAGAGAAAAAAGAAAGTATTCCTAACTAAATGAAATGAAAATAAAAACTCAACAAATCTAGATCTGTGGGGTCTCACCAAAGCAAGCCTTCAGGGGAATTGATGTCAGTATGTGCCTATAGTAAAACAGAAAGGTCTCAATGCAACAACCTCAGGTTCCAGCTTAAGAAACTGGAAAAAGAACAAATTCCACTCAAAGTAAACAGCAGGAAAAAAATCAGAGTGGAATTAAATAAAATAAAAAGGAAAAGATCATAATAATAGAAAAAAAATCAATGAAACAAAGATGTGGTTCTGTTTGAAGATCAATAAAAGTGATAAACCTACAGATACACTGGTCAGGAAAAAAGGAAGTAGGTACAAATTATAAATTGAAGGAATAAAAGAAGTGACATCATTACAGAATCTAGAGATATTTAAGGAAAATAAAGAAATATTATAAACAATGCTGTGTCTATAAATTTGACAATGTAGAAGAAATGGACAAATTCCTTTAAAATAATCTCATCAAGGGGCTTCCCTGGTGGCGCAGTGGTTGAGAGTCCGCCTGCCGATGCAGGGGACATGGGTTCGTAACCCGGTCCGGGAAGATCCCACATGCCGCGGAGCGGCTGGGCGCGTGAGCCATGGCCGCTGAGCCTGCGCGTCCGGAGCCTGTGCTCCGCAACGGGAGAGGCCACAACAGTGAGAGGCCCGCGTACCAAAAAAAAAAAAAAAAAAAACACACACACACACACACACAAAATAATCTCATCAAGAAGAACATGATACTTTGTATTGTCCTGTATCAACTGAAGAAAAGTATTTTTTAGCTAAAATTTTTTTCTAAAAAATAAAACCCTACATCAAGATGGCTTCATTGGAGAATTCTCTCAAACATTTATGGAGGAAATAATACTGATTATACACAAACTCTTCCAGAAAACTGAAGAAGGGCAAAAATATTTCCAACTCATTCCATCAGGCCAGCATTACAATGATCCCATAAATAGACAACAATATTATAAGAAAACTCAGATCAATATGTCTCATGAACACAAATTCAAAACTTGTAAACAATATTTTAGTTATTAGGAACAAACAATATATTTTTTAAAATAGCTAAGGGCTTTTTACCCCAGAAATGCAAGGTTGTTTTAACATTTGAAAATGAATCAATGTAATTAATCATAGTAATAATCTAAAAAAGAGAAACTACATAATCATTCCAATCATCTCATCAAGATGAAAAAATATTTGAGTAAATCCGACATCCATTCCTGGTAAAATAATGATCACCAAACTAGGAAGAGGAGAAAATTCGTCAGTCGTCTAAAGGGAATCTTCCAAAATTCTACAGCTAATATAGCACTTAGTGGAGTAAGAGGTAATGTACAGGATGTCTGATTTCACCACTTCTACTCTATCTTGCCATGGAGGTTCTAGCCAGTGAGATCAGGTTAATAAAAAGAAAGAGGGCATCCCTGGTGGCGCAGTGGTTGGGAGTCCGCCTGCCGATGCAGGGGACATGGGTTCGTGCCCCGGTCTGGGAGGATCCCACATGCCGCGGAGCGGCTGGGCCCGTGAGCCATGGCTGCTGGGCCTGCGCGTCCGGAGCCTGTGCTCCGCAACAAAAAAAGAAAGACATTCAGATTTGAAAACAGAAGTAAAATTTTTTATACAGAGATGATATGACCAATTGTGTAGAAAATCCAATGGAATCTACACAATAGCTACCAATAGGTGAGATTAGCTAGGTTACAGGATTTAAGATCATTATACAAAAATTTGCATTTATATAGTGGCAATGAACAATAGAAATCTGAAATTAAAATACCACTTAAAATTGCATCCAAAATAATAACTACTAAGATGTAAATTTGACAAAATACATACAGAACTACAAAATATTGCTGAGGAAAAATAAAGAAGGTTTACATAAATGGAAATATGTATTGTGTTCAAAACTCAGAAGACCCAATTATTTTTAAGATGTCAATTTTCCCAAATCTATATAATCTACATTCATCTACAGATTCAACATAATCCCAATCAAAACCCCAGCAAGCTTTTTTTTTCTGAAAATTCAAAGGAACTGGAATATCCAAAACAACTTTGAAAAGGAAGAACAAAGTCAGATGGAAAAGACTATTTATTTTGAGGCTTACGATAAAGATGCCAAGATAGACAAATCAGGAGAACAAAACAGAGAGTTTAGGAACAAATCTACATATATGTAGACAACAGCTTTTTCAAAAAGGTTTAAGGTCAATTTAGTGGAGCAAGGATAGTCTTTTCAACAAAAGGTGCTGGAAACATTTTATATCTATTTGCAAAAAAATGGAAGGAAGGAGGGTGGGAGGAAAGTAAGGAGGAGGGAAGTGAGGGAGAAAGGAAGAAATGAAAAGAGAAGAAAAAAAATAATTTCTATCTAAACTTTACATCACATATAGGAATTAACTAAAAATGGATCATATACCTGATGTTAAACTTAAGACTTTAAAACTTTTAGAGGAAAACATAATGAGAAAATCTGTGACCTTGGGTTAAGAAAATATTTCTTAGATATAAAACCAGAACAAAACATTGATGCATAGATAAATTAGATTTCATCAAAATTAAAATTTCTGCTCTTCAGAAGAAACTAATGTAAAAGGATAAAAAGATAAGTCAGAGACTGGGAGAAAATATATTCAAAGCATATATCTAATAAAGAACTTATATACAATATATGTAAACAAAATTCAATATTCAATAATAAGAAAGCAATACAATTTAAATAACAGGAAAAAAATCTGAACAGATGGCCATCTAAAAGATATACAGACGACAAATTAGCATGTGAAAAGATGTTCTATATCATCAGTCACTGTGGAATTGTAAATTAAAACCACAGTGTGATACTACTATTCACTGAGTAGAATGCTTAAAATTAAAAGGAATGACCATACCAAGTGTTGGTGATGATGTGGAGGAACTCCTGTATACTGTTGATGGAAATATAAAATGATACAATCACTCTGGAAAATAATTAAATGGTTTCTTAAAATGCCAACATATAGCTTCCATACAACCCGGACATTAAAATCTTAATTACCCAAAATAAATCAATGTTTGTGCCCAAACAAAGATTGCACACTAATGTTCAAAGCAGCTGTATTTGTAATAGCCAAACCTGGACAGCCCAGATGTTCATCAATAAGTCATGACTTACTATTACATAATAGAAGATGGGTGAATTTCAAAAAAATTATTTTGAGTGAAAGAAGTCAAAAAGAAGACTTCCCACCCCAAAGTTCACATACTGTATGATTCCATGTATATACATTTTGAGGATGTGTTAACTAATGTAGAGCAACTGAAAACAGAAAGGAGTTGCCTACAGACAAAGTGAGCAGTGAGGGGTGGGAGTGAAGGGCCACAATGGAATGTTATGGACAAGAGAATGTGGGGGTTGAAGGTCATTATCTTGATTTTAGTGATGGTTTCACTGGTGTATACAGATGTAAAAACTGAACAAGTCGTACATGTTATACATGTACAGTTTATTGTAGGTATGTCAATTTTACCTCCATAAAAACTGTTAAAAATAAAAGAGAAAAATGTAAAGCACATTTTCACAGCTTACTGAACTAATATTTGTATGATAAAATTTAGAACTTGCTTCTAATATAGTAGATCTTTATAATACCGCCATTAAATATATGAAGTAAGTGTTTACTTCTTCTGTGATGCTAAAGAACTGTAGCAATTGCTTACAACTTGGGAAGACCAAGTTCAGGATCAGATCAGCTGTTGCAATTTAATTCTATTGTATTTTCATACAGTATAATTTGTGGATATTTTATGCTTCTTTTTTCTTTTTTTCTTTTTTTTTTTGCGGTACGTGGGCCTCTCACTGTGGTGGCCTCTCCCGTTGCGGAGCACAGGCTCTGGACGCGCAGGCTCAGCGGCCATGGCTCACGGGCCCAGCCGCTCCACAGCATGTGGGATCCTCCTGGACCGGGGCATGAACCCATGTCCCCTGCATCGGCAGGCGGACTCTCAACCACTGCATCACCAGGGAAGCCCCTTTTATGCTTCTTTTAGAAGTTAAAGTATCTATTTACACACCTAGAATTTACAGACAGATCTATGTTTATTGCCATTTTAGTAAAAAATGTGTAATGTATGAACACTTCCTTTAAATATAGATAATAGCATTTAAATATGCAGAATACTGGATCTTTTTTTGGATTCTGAAATTCGTATACTACTATCAAACCTACATGAACTAGGTCTGCATAGAATTAGTTCATTCATTCATTAAATATTTTTGAATGTCTCTTCTATGTGTTGCCTCTGTCATGGTATAACTTATATAAAATCATTTAATGGTGAGGTCCAACAAGTATTCTGTGAAGTTGGACCCTGTGCTTAAGAAATTTAGACACTTCAGATATCATACCTAATTTTCCTTTGGTAAATTAGATGATTTATTACAGTGGTTCTCAACTGGAGAGTTTGTTCATAAACAGAGTTCTGGAGGTCAACCATGGAGATTCCGACATTGGAGGCCTGAGTTTATAGGGTATTTGCATTTCTAATACGTTTCTAGGTGAAGCTGATGCTGCTGGCCCAGGAAGCATACTTTGAGAAGCACTGATTTATCAGAAATTATTTTATAATTGCCATGTGAGTAATTAAGTATACAGTTTAAACCTGTGGAGTAATAAAGCCTAGGTGCCTCGATAGAAAAAAAGAAATATTACTTAGAAAACACCTATTATTCACTTTAAATCTCATCTCGTATATTGTATCATGATTATAAATGTGAGAGCCTTTAATTAAAACTGAGCTAGCACTACCAAATTTTGGCATTTACACTTCCAATATTTCTTCACAGTATTGGGGAAAAAATTCTATAATTCCCAAATCTGATAGATTTCCCCATAATGGGAGAAATAAATTATAGAAACTTTGATGGGTCAAATAATTTTACTGTATGTTTGATCATTTTTGTGGCTTGAGTCATCTCTATCTCTACCTAAGAATATTAAAATATCACAGTGGTGCAATAGAACCAGAAGAAACCCTTTGGACACAAAAGATTCAGGCAACACTAAATAAACAGGGCATCTCCACTGGGATTTATACATCAGCAGATCTGTTCACTGAGTCCCCATGAGGAGGAGAGGAACTTAAATAGAAGGCAGGAACTTAAATAGAAAAAGGTAATAAAATCAACTCCATGTCTTACACAATGATCCTTTCCAAAAATGAAAAGAATTATATAATGAAAGTATGGTAGCAAAACCTAACAAGGTGCTAAATTACTTTGTAAGCTTCCTGTGTATTTTCCCTCACTCGTATAGAACTACTTTGTGGTGACAAACAAGAATGATTGTCCACCAGAAAAATCAGCAGATTCTATGCCTTTAGCAAAGTAGTGCAATATATTTTTAGCATAACAGAGCAGCCCATGCTTCAAAATTATCTTTAGCCAGAGATCTTCTCTGGAATTCTCATATAAGTGGAAATATTTCACAGAAAAACTAAAACATGAGCCAAAGCTGTGATGGCTATCTCTATATCCATCCATTCGTCCATCTATCCACACACCAACCTACCTATATAGTTAGTTATCATTTCTTCTTAAGTACTATTTATTTCTTATGCATGGCATACAAAAATGCTTTGAGATTATTTGGTTAAAGTCAACAAAGTTGTCCAGTGGATGGATTGCCCCAAATATCTCATTTGGGATTTAATACAAGAGAATTGTGGCACTACAAGAATAGTACCTTACACTCTAAATCTAGGAGAATCCTCAAATTAAGAATGGACATATTTTAAGCACATGCAATATTCAAGCTCTGTTTGAACAAATGCTTCATGGAATACATTGACTTCTATATAAACTCAGGGCAACCAAGATCTAATACATAATGAATCCCTGAGCAACCTGAATTACAGAATATTAATTTGGAAAAATGGTTTTAGGGATATACATTTAAGCTTAATCTTAAATATTAAAAAGTATAATAAAAATTTTGCTTCATTTTGCTCTAAACTCTTTCAGATCATCATGGAAAGTTGTTTTTATGTGGAGATAAAAAAATATTGCCATCCTTTCACATTTCTGCAAATGCTGTTTTTTAAAAAAGATTACACAGCTTCTGTGCTCATAACTGTGTAATATTGTAGACATTTGACCCTCTCTAGAGACTTTCTAAAATGTGTGAAACACCTTAGATATTTGGTATTTAACAGCTGAGAAAAGCTACCTGACAAGTTAGCAGCAAGGATCAGAAATCTGGCAAAATATATTCACTAACAGGGAATTTGCAAATCCCAAACTCCAACATGATCACAATTTAAACAATTGGTAATGACTCCTACTCTGTGGAGCATCATGCCTGAATAAGACATTCCTCATCCTGTCCCCCATTGTGGGAGCTGTGGATTCAGTGCCATATGCCAAGGGTCCCCTTCCCCTCCCTGTATAGGCATACAGACCTTGGCTCCCACTGGAGATTCTGCAGTGGTCCCTGAACTGACTCTAACCCCTCTCAGCCATGGTCCAGAAGCCTCAGGAAAACACTGTTTTAGACAATCACCCACAGACGAAAAAGCCTTTGTGGAAGTACAGGTGTTTCAGCAGAGAAGTTCCAGCACACCACTGAAGAAAAGAAATACAATTCTATTGCACTGGAGTGGGCAGGAGAAACAGTTTGAATTTACCTGCATCACCCCTCCAAGGCAGCACAGCTCAGGACCAAGAGAGAACTTATTACCCCATGATTTCTCCCGTGAAGGGAAATGACAGAGTGTGAGTGAGCAGCTGACTTCTCCAGCTGTGCAGGACGCTGCCAGAGAAGCCCATTTCTCTTGCCTCATACAGAGTACTGAACAATGACCTGGATTACTGGGGACAGAAAGAAGTTGAGAAAGTGACAGAAGGGCTCTAGGAGGGTATTAAAGGGATGTGGATCCTACCAAATGTGTCATGGATTCCATCAAGACTCTGCCCACAGGCCACTGGGGATGCTTCACTTGCAGAACCCCCTAAATGGCCCTCTGCACATCTTGCCCACACATCCACATCATGGCTGGCTCCCTGTACCCACTCCCAGCAGTGGTGGTCAGAGAGATTTGACAGATGGCTAGTGAAGAAGTGCAGAAAGCTGGCCTGGATCTGCAGGCCAGGTAGACACCACAGACTTGAACTCTAGCACCACCTGTGGGAAAAGAAAAGGAGGCCATCAGCACCTGGTCTGTTGTACTGCAGGATCAACAGAAGATATACAAGCTAAAGAATTCTACCACAAAGGGAGCAAGAAAAGTGGAACAGGTGTATCCATAGAAAAATTGAGAAAGCCTCAGAATCTCTGGCAAGATTGATGGAAGAAATTTCTCTCCCAAAAGGCTGTTAGTAAAGATTAGGAGGGAGGTGACTACTACTTCAAATGCAAAGCCAGCAATGCAAGATTTCGAGAAACATAAAAAAATCAAGGAAACATGACATGCCAAAGGATCACAATAATCCTCTAGTAACCAATCTGAAAGACATAGATACCTGCAATTTACCTGGTAATGAATTTAAAATAGCTGTTTAACAAAACTCGATTAGCTAACAAAAACAGGAAAACAATGCATGCACAAAATGAGATGTTTAACAGAAAGATAGAAATCATAAAAAAGAACCAAATAGAAAGTTTGGAGCTGAAGAACACAATGAATGAAATGAAAAATGCAACAGAGAGGGTGGTAGGGGAGGGGGAACTAGAGGAAGGTGGTCAAAAGGTACAGACTTCCAGTTATAAGATAACTAACTCCTAGGGATGCAATGTACAACATGATAAATATAATTAACACTGTTTTATGTTAGATATGACAGTTGTTATCCTAAGAGCTCTCATCACAAGGAAAATTTTTTCTATTTCCTGAATTTTGTATCTATATGAAATGATAGCTTTTCACTAAACTTACAGTGATAATCATTTCATGATGGATGTTAATCAAGTCTTTATGCTGTACACAAACTTATACAGTACTGTATGGCAATTATATCTTAATAGAAGTGGAAGAAAAAAAGAATTTTCCCATCTAAGCAATAAAAAAAAATGCAATAGAGAGCATCAACATCATAATGGATGAAGCAGAAGAAAGAATCTATGATTTAGAGGATAGAAACTTTGAAATTATCCAGCCAGAGGAGAACAAAGGAATAAGAATGAAAAAGAGTAAACAAAGCCTATATGAACTATGGTATACAAAGAATTTGAGAATTGTTGGATGTCCAGAAGAATAGAGGCCTGGGAGCACAGAAAGATTATCTAATGAACTAATGGCTGAGAACTTCCCAAATCTGAGGAGAAATTTAGACACCCAAGTTCATGAAGCTCATAGGTCAACAGATGGAATCAACTTAGAGATCGTCTCTAAGAAACATTCAAATAAGAATTGTCAAAAATCAAAGACAAAGAGAGAATCTTAAAAACAGCAAAAGAAAAGAAGCTTGTAACTTAAAAAGGGCCACAATAAGGCTATCAGTAGATTTCTGAGCAGAAAACTTTCAGACCTGGAGAATGTAGGATAATATATTCAAAGCACTGAAAGGAAAATCTGCCATTCAAGAATACTTTATCCAGCAAAGTTATCCTTCAGAAATGAAGAAAAGATAAAGACTTTCCCAGAGCAAAGCTGAGAGAGTTAATCACCACTAGACATGCATT
Source organism: Grampus griseus (assembly GCF_964374135.1). NCBI lineage: Eukaryota > Metazoa > Chordata > Mammalia > Artiodactyla > Delphinidae > Grampus > Grampus griseus. The sequence goes on along the minus strand of NC_139004.1, from coordinate 45,316,826 downwards.
ACAAAAAAATGCTAAAAAGGAGTTCTTCAAGATTAAATGAAAGGATGCAAATTAGTAACATGAAAATATAGGGAAAATATGACACACTGATAAAGGTAACTAAGTAGCAAAATTCAGAATACAATATATTGTAATATGGTAGTGTTAACCACTTAAATCTAGTATAAAGTTTGAAGGAAAAGAGTATTAAATATATCCACAGCTACAATAATTTTTTAATGAATACAAAATATTTTTCAAAAGGTAAATTGTGACATTAAAAACATAAAGGGGGGAGTAAAAGAGTAGTTAAATTAAGATGTTATCAGCATAAAATAGACTTTAATATCTATAAAATGTTTATATAAGCCTCATGGTAACCACAAAGCAAAAATTTACAGTAGACGTACAAATGACCAAAAGAAGGTACTCCAAGAATACCACTACGGAAAATTATCAGTTCACAAAGAAAGGCAGCAAGAGAGAAAAGAAGGAACAAGGGAGCTATAAAATGGCCAGAAAACAATGATATGACATTAGTAAGTCCATAGCATATCAATAAATACTCTGAATATAAATGGATTGAATTCCCAGATCAAAAAGCATAGAGTGGCTGGATGGATTTTTTTAAAAAGACATGATTATATGAAGTCTACCAGAGACTCACTTCAACTTTAAGGAACACACGGGATCAAAGTGAATGTGTGAAAACACATATTCTAAGCAAGTGGAAATCAAAAGAGTGCAAAGGTAGCTATACTTATATAAGGTAAAACTGACTTTAAGCCAAAACCAGTAAAAAGAGACAAAGAAGGTCATTATATACTGAAAATAGGGTCAATAATCAAGAAGCTTTCACAACTATAAATAGCAATATATATGTACCCAACATCAAAGTACCTAAACATATTAATCAAATACTAACAGATCTGAAGGGAGAAATAAACAACAATAAAATAAGAGTAGGAGACTTTAATATACAAATTTGAACAGTGGCTGGGCCATCCAGGCACAAAATCAACAAGGAAACAATGGGCTTGAACTAGACTTTTAACCAAATGCCCTAACAATGTATGCAGAACATTCCATCCAGCAGCTGCAGAATACACATTCTTTTCAAGTCCACAGGAAACATCCTGCAGAATAGATCACATGATAGGTAACAAAATAAGTCTTAGCAAATTTAAGAAGACTGAAATCATATCAAGTATGTTTTCTGACCACAATATTATAAACTAGAAATTAATAAGAGAAGGAAAGCTAGAAATTCACAAATACATGGAAATTAACACACACACACACACACACACACACACATCTGAACAATAGACAGGTAAGAGAAGAAATCAAAAGGGAAATCAAAAATATCTAGAAATAAATGACAATGAAAGCACAACATACCAATGGGATGTAGCAAAAGCAGTTCTAAGAAATAAGGTTATAGCAATAAACACCTAAATTAAGAAAAAGGAAAGATCTCAGAAAAGTCCCTAATTTTATATCCAAAGAAACTAGAAAAAGAACAACAAAAATCCCAAATAGACCAGAAGAAAGGAAATAGCAAACATCAAAGCAGAAATAAATGAAGTAGAGAGTAGAAAACTAATAGATAAGATTGATAAAACTAAGAGCCATTTTTTTAAAAGATAAAAAATTTTGACAAACTTTTAGCTAGATTAAGCAAGAAAAGGAAGAATACTGAAATAAAAACAGACATGAAAAGCATACAAGATATATCAATATTATCACCTTACCCACAGAAACACTAAGGATCATAAGAGACTACTATGACAATGATACAGCAACAAAATGGATAACCTAGAAGAAATGGACAAATTCCTAGAAAAATACAAGCTACCAAATTGAATCATGAAAAGATAGAAAATTTAAAAAAAACAATTACTAGTAAGGAGATTGATTCAGTAATCAAAAACCTCTCAACACAGAAAATCCCAGGAACAGATGGTTTCTCTGGTGAATTCTACCACACATTTAATGAGGAATTAATGTCAATCTTTCTCAACTCTTCCAAAAATTTGAAGAGGAGGGAACACTTCCAAACTCACTTCAGGTAAGGACATTAGAGAAAAAGAAAATTACAGCCCAATACATCTGCTGAATATAAATTCAAAAATTCTCAAAAATATAAGCAAACTGATTTCAGCATTAAATTAAAAGGATCATACACCATGATCAAATTGGATTTATCTTTGGTATGCAAGGGTGGTTCAGCATATACCAATCAATCAATGTGATACACCACATTAACAAAATAAAGGATAAAAATATATGATCATCCCAATAGATGCAGAAAAATCTTTTGCTGAAACTCAACATTCATTTGTGATAAACACTCTCAACAAAATGGGTATAAAGGGAATGTACCTCAACATAATAAAGGCCACATATGACAAACTTACAGCTAACGTCATACTCAACAGTGAAAGGTTGAAAGCTTTTCCTCTAAGACCAGGAACAAGACAGGGATACCCACTCTTAACACTTCTATTCAGCATAGTACTGAAGTACTAGTCAGAGCAATTAGGCAAGAAAAAAAAATAAAAGACATCCAAATTTGGAAGGAAGAAATAAAACTGTCTCTGTTTGTATAGGACATGATCTCATATATGGAAAACCCTAAAGACTCCACCAAAAAAACTGTTAAAACTAATAAATGAATTCAGTAAAGTTGGAGCCTACAAAAATCAATATACAGAAATCTGTTGTTTCTATACACTAATAACACACTATCAGAAAGAGAAATTAAGAAAACAATCTCATTTATAATTGCATCAAAAAGAATAAAATACCCAGTAATAAACTTTAATGAAGGAGGTGAAAGACCTGTATTCTGAAAACTATAAGATGCAGATGAAAGAAACTGAAGATAACAAACAGGTGGAAAGAGATACTGTTTTCATGGATTGGAAGAAATAATAATGTTAATATGTCCATTCTACCCAAATCAATCTACATATTTAATGCAATCCCTATCAAATTACCAATGGCATTTTTGACAAAACTGGAGTAACCAATCCTAAAGTTGGTATGGAATTACTAAAGACCCTGAATAGCCAAAGCAACCTTAAGAAAGAAGAACAAAGCTGGAGGCATCACAATCTCTGATCTCAAACTATACTACAAAGCTGTAGTAATGAAGAGTATGGGACAGGCATAAAAATACACACAAAGACCAATGGAACAGAACCAAATGCCCAGAAATAAACCTTCCATAAACGGTCAACTAATATTTGACAAGGGAGCCAAAAATACTCAGTGAGGAAAGGTTAGTCTCTTCAATAAATGATGAAAAAACTGGATAATTACATGCAGAAGAATGAAGTTGGACCCTTACCTTACATCATACACAAAAATTAACTTAAAAATGTATTAGTTTTAACATACAACCTGAAACCATAAAACTCCTGAAGAAAACATACAGGGTAAACAACTTGATTTTGATCTTGGCAATTATTTTTTTAACTGACACTAAAAGTAAAGGCAACAAAAGCAAAAATAAACAAGTGGGACTACATCAAACTACAAGGCTTATGCACAGCAAAAGAAATAATCAACAAAATGAAAAGGGAGCCTACAGAATGGGAGAAAATATTTGCAAGTCATATATCTTTTAAGGGATTAATATCCAAATTGTATAAAGAACTCATCCAATTCAACAGCAACAAAAACAACAAAAAAGAATTCTATTTAAAAAAATGGGCAGAGGATCTAAACAGACATTTTTCCAAAGAAGACATCCAAATGGCCAACAGATATATGAAAAGATGCTCAACATCACTAATCATCAAAGAAATGCTAATCAAAGCCACTGTGAGATACCATCTCACACCTGTTAGAATGATTTATCACAAAAAGGCAAGAAATAGAAAGTATTGATAAGGATGTGGAGAAAAGAAACCCTTGTGCACTGTTGATGGGAGTGTAAATTGGTGCAGCCACAATGAAAAACAGTATGGACATTCCTCAAAAAATAAAAATAGAACTAGTGATCTAACTTTGGTTATATATCCAAAGAAAATGAAACCAGGATATTTAAGAGATATCTGCACTCTCATGTTCATTGTAGCATTATTCACAATAGCCAAGATATAGAAACAAGCTAAGTGTCCATTCAGGAGTGATTAGATAAAGATGTGATACACACACATGCATACACAAACACACAACTGAATATTATTCAGCCATGAGAAATAAGGAAACCCTGCCATTTGTGACAGCATGGATGAACCTGGAGGGCATTATGCTAAGTGAAATAAGTGAAACAGAGAAAGACAAGAACTGTATGACATCAATTATATGTGGAATCTAATAAAGCTCAACTCATAAAAACAGAGGAGAATGGTGGTTGCCAGGGGCGGGGGGTGGGGAAATGGGGAGATGTCAGTCAAAGGGCACAAACTTCCAGTTATAAAAGAATAAGTTCTGGGGATTTAATGTTCAGCATGGTGCTTATAATTAACAATACTGTATTAAATATTTGAAAGTTACCAAAGAGTGTAGATCTTAAATATTCTCCCCACAAAAAAGAAACAATAATTGTGTGAAGTGGTGGAAGTGTTAACCAGTGCTACCATGGTAATCATTTTGCAAATCAAAATGTTGTATACCTTAAACTTACACAATGTTATATGTCATATATATCTAAATAAATCTGGATAAAAGACAAATGAAAAAAACTTTTAAAGATTCCAACTCTGTGGAATTAATGAGGGCCCATAAAGTGCTTCAGTGACCAAATCAAATGTTACTTGCAAGAAACATTTACTTTCCATAAAGGAAAATAAATAATGAGTTAGTAAGGCTTTTTTTTCTTCCATTGTTAGTTGACTAAAATGAAAAATATGTTTTCATGACCTACTTCTACAATGTAATAGTTTTGTGATGATGAGCATGTCACTAAACCTTTCTGAGCCTATTTTTTTCTTTATGTGAGAAATAAGGTGGCAATAGTATCAATCATAAAGTGTATTAAATTAAAAGCCTACAACCCTGTATAAATATTATTCATCACCTAATTATATTATGATCTAAATGATGCAAGTTGTAAGTCTTGGTATTATCGATAATGACAATGACACCTTACATTTAATATGCATTATCATCATATATCAGTCATTGTTCTAAGCATTTTATCATTTTAACTCATTAACAATCTTATGTGAATTTTCAGACAAGGAATGAAGGGAGTTGAACTACTGCACATTGGATCCAGAATCTGAATTCTCAACCACTTCAATCTTACTAATCCTAATTAAACAAACAAAAAACCTACAATAAGTCCATCATGATTGCAACATGTAATTATATTAAGTTTTTGAAAAAAATATGTTAAAATTTGAAAAATCTTAATATTGAGGAAACACTGCATTCAATATTTAGCGATTTCCAGATCTATAAAACCTCTTACATAGATAAATGTTTAATAGAAAATATTTATATATGCCTTTTGAAAATATTTCTCAGTTGTCAATCTATTTGCAATCATTAAGTATGGGAGTGGTTCCATCGGAGTATTAAAATAATTCTGAATTACCACAGTTTCTCCCTTCTTTTAAAAATATCCACAAATAGATGTAAATTATGCATTTCAAAATTAATGTTCTGACTGCAGTCTGATTTACTTCAAAAGTCTGTTTTACTCCAAGTAAGAATGAGTTTGAATATAAAACAGAATTAAATTTTATGTTAAGGGTATCCACAACATGAGGTCATGGAGAAGAGGATCAAAGGCTACCATGTTGATATTCTGCTGAGCACCTGACACACAAGTGGTCTCACTCACACCATGCTTACTACTCCCAATGTCATAATTAGAATGTGCTGCTGGGTGCAGCAGCTACTGTTATCTCGATTTTCAGACAGATTTATTGAAGCTTAGAGAGGGTAAGCAACTTCTACAAGGTCGGAAAGCCAAATGGCAAAGGTAAGATGAAAGACAAACTCCACAGTCTTAAGCACCTCTGTGAGCTTAGTTAATCTTACAGCTGTGAAATAGTCTTTCACTAAAAATAGAATAGCGGAAACAGCCAGAGGAAAGAGAAGCTATCTGTTTATATATGTATTGGCTTGCTTTCTGCAAGTGACTGGTCAACTTTCAAAACTGCAGAGAAATTATTTTTTTAATTAGCAAATTTCTTATTTTGTGAGGCTATTTCCAGGCTCCAATGATACAGTCAATCTGTCCTTACCCTTTATTCTCTTAAAACACCAGCATCCACTACCCGTGAATGGCACACATTTTAAGCAAGAGCAGCTTCATCAGCATAATCAAACTATCTGAGGATAAACTCTAATTTTTTTTTTTTTTTTCTGTACGCGGGCCTCTCACTGTTGCGGCCTCTCCCGCTGCGGAGCACAGGCTCCGGACGCGCAAGGTCAGCAGCCATGGCTCACGAGCCTAGCCGCTACGCGGCATGTGGGATCTTCCCGGACCAGGGCACGATCCCGTGTCCCCTGCATCGGCAGGCGGACTCTCAACCACTGCGCTACCAGGGAAGCCCAAACTCTAATTTTGTAAGTTTTCTAAAACATGCTACGAATTTATCTTGAACCTTAAATTCTTTCTTCTTCTTAGAATTATTGATGCCATAATATTTTTTACATTGCACACCACTCAATAAATTACATTTGCTCAAAGCTGGAGCATTAACTTTAAGGAGTATTAAGCCACAAAAAAGAACGTTTGAACCTTATCAATGATAGTACCGCCCAATGCCCTGCATTTTATACGCTTGCTTTTGGGCATGCAAATTCCACAGTGTTATTTGACAACACCCGTAGTGTCTCCATCCTGTGGGCATTTATAAACACTATTCCCTTTGTTATTGTTTTTATGTTCTGTTTCGTTGGCAGATTTGCATTTACTAATTAAAATACAAATCAAGACATTATGTTCTTTGTAAAACAATTGCCCTTTTGAGTCTTGATAAGATGCGGGGTAGATAAAATATCACACGAATTCATTGATTTTTGTACGTGCCCTTTGGAGTGTGTGTGTGTTTAAACTGCTTTGGCAAAGGTTACAAGTGATCTCCAAATTGCTAAATTTGATGGACACTTTTCTGTTCTCATCTTACCTGACTGTTTGTAAAGAGTTGGAGATTCTAAATATTGGTATCTCCAGGGATGAGCATGGGCACCTGAGTGACCTTGTTCACCTCCTTGGTTTCAAGTGTCACACAGTAAGTGTTTACCTGGAACCTCAATCCTGAGCACCAATATCAAGCAATTTGCATCTTCCTATAAGATAGAAGTTGCCCATGACTCCGCATTACTTGTAAGATAAAGTCCAAGCTTTTTAGGATGAATACATGGCTCTTGTGTGACTTGGTGGTCATCCCCCACTCTCTCAAGTATTTCTCTGAACTTACACCACTTGGAACTCTGTGCTGTGAGCCAAAAAACACTTGGAGTTTCTCAGTATGCAAATCTGTATCATGCCTTATTCACATCCTTCCTTTTTCCTGGAATGTCCTTCTCTTAATACCATAAAAATGTGCTCAATTTAAGGATCAATTCTATTACAAAATCTTTCCTGACCCCTACTCCTGATCATGGTCTCCTCTGTGCCTGGCAGCCACCACACCGGACTGCACCGTAAGTCTGCATGTGCCCCCTTGTTTCAAAGCAGGCAACTCTTTAAGGTCAGGGATTGGACTTTTATTTTTTTCTCTCAGAGCATGTTTTTCAGTATTACATATAGATGTTCAATAATGATAAAGAATAATGGTCACTGTGTTTAAATCTGGCACTGATATTTGATATGTGATATCCACATAAGCTTTGATATCCATAAAGGATTTGATTTGGTTAAAAATGGTTTTGTGTAAGTCTAGTCTGTTAACCATAAATGCATTTGTCTTTATAGTTTCTTTTGCATCACTCCTCTCCTCTGATTCATAAACTTTCTATTCACAGTTCAAGAGTATTTAATATTACCCTAACACTGACAACAATCACATAAGGTACCTTAATAAACCAGTCACCATTTACAGACCTCTGGCATATTTTGCCTCCTTCCTAAGAATAATATCTCTTCTATGAAAAACTCTTCTCTTCTCCCACATCACAAAGTTTTCCATTCTCTCACTGTTGTGGCCTCTCCCATTGCAGAGCACAGACTCCGGAGGTGCAGGCTCAGCGGCCATGGCTCACGGGCCCAGCCACTCCGTGGCATGTGGGATCTTCCCGGACCCGGGCATGCATCTGTGTCCCCTGCATCGGCAGGCAGACTCTCAACCACTGCACCACCAGGGAAGCCCAAAGTTTTCCATTCTTCATGGAGCTAAACAGATTCCCTCACCTTCTCTTATCTTTTTTGGAATCCCTGAGGCTGCTCTTTTGCTATTTTTTCCATCAAAGAGAAAATCTGCCAAACTAGCTTTGGGACCCTAATTTCTTTAACTTTATAAATGGGTTTCCCTGGTGTAACAACTAGGGAATATGCACAGCCTTTACACCTTGAGTTCCCTGTTCCTATCCCTTCCCTTTTGTCCCTTTTGTCAAATCAGCCTTCCTCAGCATGACTGAATGAGCGAGTCATGAAATAGTGCTGGGGCATCTTTCACAATATGGTGAGGAGGTGTATGGTAATTGGGGACCTATATAACTCTAAACAGAGGGCTTTCATTTGGTGGGGTTTAGAGTAGAGGGAGGGTAAGAAGGGAGTCACCTTATTCTGATGCAATTAAAGATGCAAAACCTAAGGTACTGAAATAGAATGAAAACATATGCATAATGACATGTATATGCTGGAAATGTTTCTAAAATAGAAATATTCGTGCTACCAGTGTTCCTTCAACTTGTGTATTGAACCTCCCCTTGGAACATGGTTTTTCAAAAGAAATAAAAAACAAACCTTTAACGTTATTTGTTTTTATTTTTACTTTTTGTAATCTTTTTTTGCAGTGTGAGAACATGTCAGTTCTACTCTTAGCAAATTTCAATTATCTAATACAGTGTTAGCAACTAATCACTAGGCTTTACATTAGATCCTCAGAACTTACTTGTAGCTGAAAGTTTGTATCCTTTTACAAATTTCTCCCTTATTTCCCCCACCCACCAGCCTCTGGCAACTTACAAATTTCTCCCTTATTTCCCCCACCCACCAGCCTCTGGCAACCACTTTTCTACTCTCTGTATCTATGAGTTTGACTATTTTTTTTAAGGTTCCACCTAGAAGTGATACCATGCAGTATTTGTCTTTCTCTGTCTGGCTAATTTCACTTAGCATGATGCCCTTGAGGTCCATTCATATTGTTGCACATTGCAGAATTTTCTACTTTCTCATGGTTGAATAATGTTCAATTGTGTACATATACCACATCTTCTTTATTCATTCATCCTTATACAGATACTTAGGCTGTTTTCATATGTTGGCTATTGTGAATAAATGCTACAATGTGGGAAGGCAGCTATCTCTTCCATATCCTGATTTCATTCCCTTTGAATAAATATCCAGAAGTGGAATTGCTGGATCATATAGTAGTTCTATTTTTAACTTTTTAAGGACATTCCATACTGCTTTCCATATTGGTAGAACCAATTTACATTCCCACCTACAATGCACAAGTGTTCCTTTTTCTCCACATCCTCACCAACACTTGTTATCTCTTGCCTTTTTCATTATAACCCTTCTAAAACAAATGTGAGCTGATATCTCACCATGGTTTGATTTGCATTTCTTTGATGATTAGTGATGTTGAGCATCTTTCATGTACCTGTTGGCCATTTGCATATCTCCTTAGGAAAAAAATGTCTATTCAGATGCTCTACCCAGTTTTTCTTTTCATTTTTAAAAATTATTTTCTTTGCTTTACTGAGCTTCTTAGTTTGATGTAGTCCCACTTACATATGTTTCCTTTGTTGCTTTTGTTTTGGGTGTCAAATCCAGAAAGTTATCACCAAGACAGATATCAAGTTGCTTTCCCCGTATATTTTCTTCTAGGAGTTTTATGGTTTCAGGTTTCATGTTCAAGTCATTAATCCCATTTGAGTTGATTTTTGTTTATGGTGTGAGATAGAGGTCCAGTTTCATTCCTTTGCATATGGTTATCCAGTTTTCCCAACACCATTCACTTATTGAAGAAACTTCTTTCCTCATTATAAATTCTTGGCATCTTTGTCATAAATTAACTGACCATATATCCATGGGTTTATTTCTGAGATCTTTATTCTGTTCCTTTGAACAACATGTCTGTTTTCATGTCAATACCACATTATTTTGATTACTATAGCTTTGTAATACAGTTTGAAATCTGGAAGTATGATGCCTCTAGCTTTGTTCTTTCTCAAGATTGTTTTGGCTAGTTGGGGTCTTGCACATTCTATGAATTTTAGCAAATATATAATGACAGGTATCCATCATTATAGTATTATATGGAGTATTTTCACTGTCCTAAAAATCCTCTGTGCTCCACCTATTCATCCTTCCCTCTCCTCCACCAACTCCTGGAAACTATTGATCTTGTTGTTGCCTCCATAGTTTTGCCTTTTCCAGAATGTCATATAGCTGGAATCGTACAGATGTCAGATTGGATTCTTTCACTTAGTAATATGTATTTACATTTATTCCATTTGTTTTCATGGCTTGAGAGCTCATTTTTTGTTTTAGCACTAAATAGTATTCAATTGTCTACCTGTACCACAATTTATTTATCCATTTACCTACTGAAGGACATCCTGGTTGCTTCCACATTTTGACAATTATGAATAAAGCTGCTACCAACCTCCATGTGCAGGTTTTTGTGTGGACATAAGTTTTCAGCCCCTTTAGGTAAATGACAAGGAGTGTGATTGCTGAATTGTATGGTAGGAGGATGTTCGGTTTTGAAAGATTGCCAAACCATCTTCCAAAGTGACTGTGTTTTCTAACATTATTAAACTCACCCTTATGCATTAAAACGTTTTTAAGCACTTGAGAGACAAACGAAGCACTTAAAACTGACCAATTTATCTCTGAATGGTCAAATAAAAATTCTTACTCTAAAACCTCACTAATATATTAGTAGGTTACAAACTGATGGTCTAAAATATATGCAATTTGAAAAGAACTGAAGTTTTATTATACTAAGGTTTCTTCCATTTCATAAATTAAGATGCAAATGGGAATGACTCTTAGGTAAGTCTTTCTTACTTTATGTCAAATTTGCTGTGTTGTAATTTCTACTAATTTGTCCTACTTTTGCCCTCTGAGGTCATACAAGACAAATCTACCCTGTTTTCAATTATCTGAAAGATTTTTACTAGTAAGAAGGCTATTTTTATTTTAAGCCTAATATTTCTAGTTTCCTCATAACATTTCAAGATCCCTTGAACACTCTGGTTATGATTTTCTGTAAAGTCTCTCATTCACTAATCGATTAATTGACTGATTAATTCATTTATTCAACCTGCAATTATTACATGCTTAGACTCTGCCAGGCCCCATGGGTTGTACTGAGAAGCCACTGAAAATAGTTAATCACTAACATTTTTTTAAAAAGCAAAAAAAAAAAAACAGTTTCTCTCTCATCTCCTCCCCATCTTTTATAGGATTAGAAATTTTTTCTTTGATTCTTTTATATCAGCTTACATAAGTCTAACCTATAACCAGTTACTTCTCTGCATTTAAATGCTTACAAATCTATTCTCTCCTGTTAGTCTACAGTCTCCCTCAGGGTAGGGACACTGTAGACAGTTAAGTATTTACATTGAGTTGTGGTTAAGGGGACAGTTAAGTATTTACATTGAGTTGTGGTTAAGGGGTCGAACTCACGAACCAAACTAAGTTCAAATCATGCTCTGCCCCCTACTCCCTGAAGGATCCTGGGCAAACAACCCTGTGCTCCCATCTCCCCAGCTGTTAAGCGGGGATGTGATCAGTGCTTCACAGGGCTGTGTGGGGATTCCTGTTACTGCATGTTTCAATCTACTTCCTTTGGCCTTGTAGTTGGTAAAAAGATTTCTGTGATTCTGGATATAGATGGATTATGAGACCAATTATTCACTGTGTAATATTGTCTCTTTAGTGATGTGTTTTATGGACTATTTTAGTGGAAATGCAGGAGAGATGATTTTTTAGGAGCTAGACACTACTTAAGGCAAAGACTGCAAATTTCTTTTAAATATTGCCCTTTATAAAGAATGAAGTATCCTAGTCTATTAAAATAATAACTACCTTTCAAATTTGTTTGATAAATGAACTGCATTAATTTTTTCAATCAGCTTGATAAATTTAAATCTTTCTAAATATATCTCTAATATAGATCTTTATCAGCATGACAGAATTAATAACTTCCTTCAGATGAAAATAATTATAAGGACACATTAAGAACATCAATGTTTTAAAACCACATCCCAGCCAACAAACAATTATATAAATATAATATAAAACTTAATATAAAATTAAAGACAAATTTGAAGTAGTTATAGTCTGCTTATATACCTAACAAAATTATAATTACTTTATATTATATAATTATTACATAATAAGACAAAAGAGTTTCAGAAAATAACTTATTCCTTTATAGATATGATAAATATGATTCATGTGACTATCACTTCAGGATAAATAGGGCCTTTTTTAATTCATGAAGTTGGATGTCAAACTCAACTGAAAAATGTGTGTCATATTCAATGTATTTATTCCAAGGCTTGTTAAAATTACTCTATTTTGCTGCAGATGGATAAAATAACAACCACTTTTCTACGTTTTATGGATTAAAATAGTGTGAAATGATGGCTTTAAATTTCCTGTGTTTACAACTTTATTAAAACCCCACAACAAGTTATATACTTGATTAAAGATTTATGGAAGACACATTGCACTGCATTCTTAATAGGCAACTGTCACAATTTCATGGGGTACTGCTCAAATACTGAAGTACTCTGACAACATCCATCACAGCTGCAGAAAGGAAAGTTCCAATGTGGAAAAAAAATGCAGTCATAAAAAAATATAACATAGGATCAAAAATAATAAGTCATTAGACACTGAATACATAAACCAACTACATTTTTGCTGCACTGGGTTAAGTTTAAATAGCAGTAAAAAGAGAGCCATTAATGAAGAAGGTCTAAATCTTGTTAATGAATTAAATATCTTAACCTCTTCCAAATTTAAAAAGAACACAACTCAATTAAAAATATAATTTAAATATGTCAACTAAAGAAGCAGTGAACAAAGAATGCTGTTAAGTGAGCTTTCTAGAACTGTGCTACCCAATATGATGGCCTTTAGTCACATGTGACTATTTAAATTTAAATTAATTGAAATTAAGTAGCATTAGAAATTCAGTTCCTCATATACTAGCCATATTTCAAGTGCTCAAAAGCCACACATAGCTAGTGACTAATAAGTGTGACAGCACAGACAGAACATTTCCATAATCACAGGAAGTTCTATTGGACAATGGGCATTCTAGAATTTTAGGGAAACACTACCCTGGAGAGTTGGGAGTATAGAACTAAATTATTATTACCACCTGAAGTCAATGTTCCAGATGTTTACTATGATATTTCAAAACAGGAAAATTAGCTGAGATCCTTTGTATGTAATTAGCTGAAAAAACACCTGTCCATTTTAATACTGGACACATCTGTCCATAACTACTAAATCCAGGTATAAAGAAACTAGCTTCATCACTTATGCTCATCATTGTTTAATGCCAAAATGCTTAGAAGAGTTACAACTCTGCCCATTAAAATTAACGAACAAAAAACCAAAAACACGTGGTATTATTCCTTTAACAGCCCTTGGCATGAAGAGGTAAACTAGGAATACTAGGGCCATAACCATGGTGAAATCATTCCCTTTATATAACTAGACACATGTGATTAGTGAGAAAACTGAGAGGCAGTGAGGCTGGGAACCTATTGGTAGTTTGCTGCAGTTCACTAAGAATGGTCAAAGGTCAGTTGCATAGTGAGGTATTCTAGAGCCTGGGCTCATAACCAGATACCTGAGCCATGCACTGAGGTATATAATCTGAGGCAAGTTACTTAAATTCTCTATTCATCAGTTCTTGATGTGTAAAAAGAGGGTAAGAATGATATATTCTGCATTATGACTTTTATGAAGGTACCAGCTAATTGAGGACATAACAAATGTTAATTAGTAGTGATATTTATAAATATAATGAGATTAGTATTATTAATATTATTATTTACAGAAAAAGAACTGGGCTTGTTCTAAGATACAGGTTTCTAAAATTTATCCTATATACTAGAATCAAAATTCTTGTTGATGGAGTTTACTTTAATTAATTAATTTTTTATTTCATTTTTAAATTTTTTTTTTATTGGGGTATAGTTTTACAAAGTTGTGTTAGTTTCTACTGTACAGTGAAGTGGAGTAACCTGTGCTACATAGCAGGCTCTTATTAGTTATCTATTTTATACATATTAGTGTATATATGTCAATCCCAATCTCCAAATTCGTCCCTACCCCCCGCTTTCTCCCCTTGGTGTCCATACTTTGCTCTCTACATCAGTGTCTCTATTTTTGCCTTGCAAACTGGTTCGTCTGTACCATTTTTCTAGATTCCACATATATGTGTTAATATATGATATTTGTTTTTCTCTTTCTGACATACTTCACTCTATATGATAGTCTTTAGGTCCATCCATGTCTCTACAAATGACCCAATTCCGTTGATTTTTATGGCTGAGTAATATTGTATTGTATATATGTACCACATCTTATTTATCCATTCGTCTGTCGGTGGACATTTAGGTTGCTTCCATGACCTGGCTATTGTAAACAGTGCTTCAATGAACCCTGGGGTGCATGTTTCTTTTTGAATTATGGTTTTCTCTGGGTATGTGCCCCGTACTGGGATTGCTGGGTCATATGGTAATACTAGTTTTAGTTTTTTAAGGAACCTCCATACTGTTCTTCACAGTGGCTGTATCAGTTTACATTCCTACCAACAGTGCAAGAGGGTTCCCTTTTCTCCACACCCTCTCCAGCATTTATTGCTTGTAGATTTTCTGATCATTCCCATTCTAACTGGTGGGAGGTTACACCTCATTGTAGTTTTGATTTGCATTTCTCCAATAATTAGTCATTTTGAGCATCTTTTCATGTGCCTCTTGGCCATATGTGTGTCTTCTTTCCAGAAATGTTTAGGTCTTCCACCCATTTTTTGATTGGGTTGTTTGTTTTTTGACATTGAGCTGCATGAGCTGTTTGTATATTTTGGAGATTAATCTCTTGTCGTTTGCTTCATTTGCAAATATTTTCTCCATTCTGAGTGTTGCCTTTTTGTCTAATGGTTTCCGTTGCTGTGCAAAAGCTTTTAAGTTTCAGTAGGTCCCATTTGTATATTTTTGTTTTTATTTCCATTTTTCTAGCAGGTGGGTCAAAAAAGATCTTGATGTGATTATGTCAAAGAGTGTTCTTCCTATGTTTTCCTCTAAGAGTTTTATAGCGTCCGGTCTTACATTTAGGTCTTTAATCCATTTTGAGTTTATTTTTGTGTATGGTGTTAGGGAGTGTTCTGATTTCAGTCTTTTACATGTAGCTGTCCAGGTTTCGCAGCACCACTTATTGAAGAGACTGTCTTTACTCCATTGTATACCCATGCCTCCTTTGTCATAGATTAGTTGACTATAGGTACATTGGTTTATCTCAGGGCTTTCTATCCTGTTCCACTGATATATATTTCTGGTTTTGTGCCAGTACTATATTGTCTTGATTACTGTAGCTTTGTAGTATAGTCTGAAGTCAGGAAGCCTGATTCCTCCAGTTCCATTTTTTTTTTTTTCAAGATTACTTTGGCTATTTGGGATTTTTTGTGTCTCCATGAAAATTTTAAGATTTTTTGCTCTAGTTCTGTAAAAAATGCCATTGGTAATTTGATAGGAATTGCACTGACTCTGTAGATTGCTTGGGGTAGTATAGTCAGTTTCACAATATTGATTCTTCCAATCCAAGAACATGGTATATCTCTCCAACTGTTTGTGTCATCTTTGATTTCTTTCATCAGTGTCTTACAGTTTTCTGAGTACAGGTCTTTTACCTCCTTATGTAGATTTATTCCTAGGTATTTTATTCATTTTGTTGCAATGGTGAATGGGATTGTTTCCTTAATTTCTCTTTCTGAGCTTTTGTTATTAATATATAGGAATGCAAGAGATTTCTCTGAATTAATTTTGTACCCTGTAACTTCACCAAACTAATTGATTAGCTCTAGTGGTTTTCTGATGGCATCTTTAGGACGTTCTATATATAGTATCATGTCATCTGCAAACAGTGACAGTTTTACTTCTTTTCCAATTCGTATTGGTTTTATTTCTTTTTCTTCTCTGATTGCCAAGGTTAGGACTTCCAAAACTATGTTGAATAATAGTGGCAAGAGTGGATATCCTTGTCTTGTTGCTGATCTTAGAGGAAATGCTGTCAGAATTTCACCATTGAGAATGATGTTTGCTGTGGGTTTGTCATATATGGACTTATTATGTTGAGGTAGGTTTCCTCTATGCTGACTTTCTGGAGAGTTTTTAATCATAAATCAGTGTTGAATTTTGCCTAAAGCTTTTTCTGCATCTATTAAGATGATCATATGGTTTTTAATTTTCAATTTCTTAATATGGTATATCACATTGATTGATTTGTGTATATTCAAGAATCCTTGCATCCCTGAGATAAATCCCACTTGATCATGGTGCTTGATCCTTTTAATGTGTTGTTGGGTCCGGTTTCTAGTACTTTGTGGAGGATTTTTGCATCTATATTCATCAGTGACGTTGGTCTGTAGTTTTCTTACAGTATGTTTGTCTGGTTTTGGTATCAGGGTGATTGTGGCCTTGTAGAATGAGTTTGGGAGTGTTCCTTCCTCGGCAATCTTTTGGAAGAGTTTGAGAAGGATGGGTATTAGCTCTCCTCTAAATGTTTGATAGAATTCACCTGTGAAGCCATCTGGTCCTGAACTTTTGTTTGTTGGAAGGATTTTTAATCACAGTTTCAATTTGAGTGCTTGTGATTGGTCTGTTCATATTTTCTATTTCTTCTTGGTTCATTCTTGGAAGGTTGTACCTTTCTAAGAATTTGCCCATTTCTTCCACGTTGCCCATTTTATTGGCATATAGATGCTTTTAGTAGTCTCTTATGATGCTTTGTATTTCTGTAGTGTCCATTCTAACTTCTCCTTTTTCACCTCTAATTTTATTGATTTGACCCTTCTCTCTCTTTTACTCGATCAGTGTGGCTAAAGGTTTATCAATTTTGTTTATCTTCTCAAAGAACCAGCTATTAGTTTTATTGATTGTAGCTATTTTTTCTTTGTTTCTATTTCATTTATTTCTTCTCTGATCTTTATGATTTCTTTCCTTCTACTAACTTTTGGTTTTGTTTGTTCTTCTTTCTCTAGTTCCTTTAGGTGTTAGATTAGATTATTTGGTTAAGGTTAGATTGTTTATTTGAGAGTTTTCTTGTTTTTTGAGGTAAGATTGTATTGTTAAAAACTTCCATCTTAGAAGTGCTTTTGCTGCATCCTATAGAGAGAGTGGCATGGACATATATACACTACCAAAAATAAAATTGATAGGTAGTGGGAAGCGGCCACATAGCACAGGGAGGTCAGCTTGTTGCTTTGTGACCACCTAGAGTGGTGGTATAGGGATGGTGGGAGGGAGGGAGACACAAGAGGGAAGAGATATGGGAATATATGTATATGTGTAGCTGATTCACTTTGTTATAAAGCAGAAAATAACACACCATTGTAAAGCAATTATACTCCAATCAAAAAAAAAAAAAAAAACTTCCCTCTTAGAAGAGCTTTTGTTGCATCCTATAGGTTTTGGATCATTGTGGGTTTTTTTGTCATTTGTCTCAAGGTATTTTTTTGATTTCCTCTTTGATTTCTTCAGTGATCTCTTGGTTATTTAGTAATGTATTGTTCAGCCTCCATGTGTTTGTGTTTTTACATTTTTCGTGTGTGTAATTTATTTCTAATCTCATAGTGTTGTGGTCAGAAAAGATGTTTGATACAATTTCAATTTTCTTAAATTTCCTGAGGCTTGATTTGTAACCCAAGATGTGATCTATCCTGGAGAAAGTTCCATGTGCACTTGAGAAGAAAGTGTAATCTGCTGTTTTCAGGTGGAATGTCCTATAAATATCAATTAAATCCATCTGATCTATTGTGTCATTTAAAGCTTTTGTTTCCTTATTAATTTTCTGTCTGGATGATCTGTCCATTGGAGTAAGTGAAGCATTAAAGTAAGTGAAGCATTGTGTTACTGTCGATTTCCTCTTTTATAGCTGTTAGTATTTGCCATATGTATTGAGGTGCTCCTATTTGGGTGCATATATATTTATAATTGTTATATCTTCCTCTTGGATTGATCCCTTGATCATTATGTAGTGTCCTTGTCTCTTGTAACATTTTTTATTTTAAAATCTATTTTATCTGGTATGAGTATTGCTACTCCAGCTTTTTTTTGATTTCCATTTGCATGGAATATCTTTTTCCATCCCCTCACTTTCAGTCTGTATGTGCCCCTAGGTCTGAAGTGGGTCTCTTGTAGACAGCATATATATGGGTCTTGTTTTTGTACCCATTCTGCCAGTCTGTGTCTCCTGGTTGGAGCGTTTATTCCATTCACATTTAAGGTAATTATTGATATGTATGTTCCTATCACCATTTTCTTAATTGTTTTGGGTTTGTTTTTGTAGGTCTTTTTCTTTTCTTGTATTTCACACTTAGAGAAGTTCCCTTAGCATTTTTTGTAGAGATGATTTGGTGGTGCTAAATTCTCTTAGCTTTTGGTTTTTTGTAAAGCTTTTGATTTCTCTGTCAAATCTGAAGGTGATCCTTGTTGGGTAGACTATATTTGGTTGTAGCTTCTTCCCTTTCATCACTTTAAATACATTGTGCCACTCCCTTCTGGCTTGCAGAGTTCCTGCGAAGAAATCAGCTGTTAATCTTAAGAGAGTTCCCTTGCATGTTATTTGTCATTTTTCCCTTGTTGCTTTTAATACTTTTTCTTTAATTTTTGTCAATTTGATTACTATATGTCTCAGCGTGTTTCTCCTTGGGTTTATCCTGCCTGGGACTCTGCGTTTCCTGGATTTGGATAGCTATTTCCTTTCCCATGTTAGGAAAGATTTCGACTTTAATCTCTTCAAATATTTTCTCGGGTCCTTTCTCGCTCTTTTCTCCTTCTGGGACCCCTATAATGTGAATGTTGGTGCATTTAATGTTGTCCTAGAGGTCTCTTATGCTGTCTTCATGCTTTTTCATTCTTTTTTCTTTATTCTGTTCTGTGGTAGTGATTGCCACCATTCTGTCTTCCAGGTCACTTATCTGTTCTTCTGACTCAGTTATTCTGCTATTGATTCCTTCTTGTGTATTTTTCATTTCAGTTATTGTATGGTTCATATCTGTTTGTTTGTTCTTTAATTATTCTAGGTCTTTGCTAAACATTTCTGACATCTTCTTGATCTTTGCCTCCATTCTTTTTCTGAGGTTCTGGATCATCTTCACTATAATTATTCTGAATTCTTTTTCTGGAAGGTTGCCTATCTCCACTTTGTTTAGTTGTTTTTCTGGGGTTTTATCTTGTTCCTTCATCTGGGACATAGTCCTCTGCCTTTTCATTTTGTCTATCTTTCTGCAATTGTGGTTTTAGGTCCACAGGCTGCAGGATTGTATTTCTTCTTGCTTCTGCTGTCTTCCCTCTGGTGGATGAGGCTATCTAAAAGGCTTGTGCAAGATTCCTGATGGGAGGGAATGGTAGTGGGTAGAGCTGGGTGGTGCTCTGGTGGGCAGAGCTCAGTAAAACTTTAATCCACTTGTTTGTTGATAGGTGGTGCTGAGTTCCCTCCCTGTTGGTTCTTTGGCTTTAGGCAACCCAGCACTGGAGCTTACATGCTCTGTGGTGGGGCTAATGGCGGGCTCTGGGAGGGCTGATGAGTACTTCCCAGAACTTTTGCTGCCAGTGTCCTTGTCCCCACAGTGAGCCACAGCCACCTCCTGCCTCTGCAGGAGACCCTCCAACACTAGCAGGTAGGTCTGGTTCAGTCTCCTGTGGGGTCACTGCTCCTTCCTCCTGGTTCCTGGTGCACACACTACATTGTGTGTGCCCTCCAAGTGTGGAGTCTCTGTTTCCCCCAGTCCTGTTGAAGTCCTGTAATAAAATCCTGCTGGCCTTCAAAGTCTGATTCTTTGGGGATTCCTCCTCCTGTTGCTGGATCCCCAGGTTAGGAAGCCTGATGTGGGGCTCAGAACCTTCAATCCAGTGGGTAGACCTTCACTCCAGTGGGTGGACTTCTGTGGTATAATTGTTCTCCAGTTTGTGAGTCACCCACCCAGCAGGTATGGGATTTGATTTTATTGTGTTTGCACCCCTCCTACCATCTCACTGTGGTTTCTCTTTTGTCTTTGGATGTGGGGTATCTTTTTTGGTGAGTTCCAGTGTCTTTCTGTTGATGATTGTTCAGCAGTTAGTTGTGATTCCAGTTCTTTCTCAAGAGGGAGTCTGACGGAGCTTACTAATAAATATATTTTACAAATTCACCAGGTAGTCCTCCTATATACCAACATTTGAGAAACTTTAAGACCGGAAAGACTGCACACTTCAGAGTTAGGAGTTGTCTGGTTTTGGTATCAGGGTGATGCACACTTCGGACTTTGAATGTAGACACTGCCGTTTCCTGAAGCCTTAGTTTCCTCATCTGTAAAATGGTAGAATAATATTTACTTCATTAGATCATCATGAGGGGTTATTATTACTTTGGATCCTAACAAGATTCACTGAAATTGTGATAATTCAAAGAGGGCTTACTTGCAAAAGGGCTATTTAAAAAGATAAAAGTAGCATATAGGGGTGGCACAAGTGAGTCTCTGCATGGAGCCTGTAGTACCCTAGAAGCTCTACCTCCAACAGGTCTGAAGGGAGGAGGGAGCAGAGTTGAGCAGGAGAGGGAGGGCTGCAGAGCAGGCTTCCATGAGAGGAAGAAAGCCATCCTGAGGAAATGTCCCAGAGAAAAACCAAGGCAGTAGTGATCCTCACCTTCTTCTCTATCCTCCCCCTGCTTCTGATTTCCTGCTGGGGTCCTGAATGGTGGAATCCAACAGGAAGCCAGATGCTATAGAAGGCTGTTGATGTGGTCTATGTCCACCAGTCTCTCATAGCAGAGAAGAAGGAGGAGACCAGTCAAGAGTGGGGATGGAGAAGTTAAAAGGGAGACCTATGTCATACATACAAGATGTCCAGTACATTATCTCAGGTTCTATAAACAGCTTACTCTTTTTAAGGTGGATTGTGTTCTGAATGAGTGCTTGGAAGGTTCTAATGATGCAAATCACACCTGTTCAGTAATGAGACACTGGGGATAAGCTGAAGTAGACAGATGTGAATAGAAATCCGTGACATGATCCAGCCTATTTTGGTGAATGACATTTCTAGTAACTAGCTAATATTCTTGAAATGTTTGTAAAAGTCTTACATTTTTAACAGTAATTTTCATATCACTAAATAATCAATAATATTAATAACACTTTAAGGTAGGTAGAAATTCATCTCCACTATTTAATTATGAGAAAACTGAGATTTTAATTGGCTGATGAATACATGAGAGAGCCAGGATTCAGAATCAAGCTTTCACTGTTGCTTTAAAGCTTCTTTCCTTTGCTTTAAATGATTAATCTATTTGTCATCTAAAATCATTCTTATAACAAAATATACAAGTGAATATATCAAGTAGAATATTCCTTATTTTCTCATCATTGAGCAAATATCTTAATGTTGTGATTATCAAAGTGTGGTCCCTAAACCAAGCTGCTGAATCAGCGTCACTGGGGAACTTGTTAGAAATGCACATTCTTGGCCCTCCCCCAGGCTTACTGAATCAGAAATTCTGCGGGTGAAGCCCAGGCATCTGTCCAAGCTCCCCAGATGGTCCTGATGCAGCTAGTCTGAGAGCAACTCTTTCAATGGATTACTTTAAATCAACTGCAGGCAGCCATCATAGTTGAAACCTGAGTATCTGAAAAATCCAGAAGGTACTAATGGGGACTCTTCTACAGTTTTAGCCCGACTTAAGATGCTAAATGTCATCATGTTAACTTATTCAACATTATGTTTCTGTTTCCAGAAAAATAACTAGTAGAAACATAAAACACAGTAGTATTATTTTCATTAAGCCAACTGTTGTACTGTGTTTAAAAAGGACCAACTCTCTTATTCTCTTCCCTTCTAATGGGTTTTAGAGATTTCCCATAAATTCCTGCACCAAGACCAGAAATCATGTATCTTAACATGAGATGCAAATAGTTTTGAACCAGATTAACATGGCCTGCTTTGGTCTGATTTGCTCATGAAAAGTAATTGAGTATCTAAGGTATGGGTCAACATTTTATTTTCTGTAAAGGGCCAGATAGCAAATATTTGCGGCTTTTCAGATCACATGATCTCTTGAAATTACTCAACTCTTGTTGTAACATAAAATAGCTGTAGACAATACATAAACAGATGGGTATGGTTATATTTTAATAAAACTTTACCAAAACAGGCCATGAATTTGATACATGGGCCATAGTTCGTCAACACTTGTGGACTAAACCTCATGACAATACTCTACATGAAAATGGAACTAAGGCAGCTGAAAGATTTTATTCAAATCATATAGTTTAATAAGAGGGAGTTTCACTAAATCATTCCCAATCAGGAGATATGCTCCTTTAAGTATGAGGAGCTCATTATAACTAAAGACTCAGCACCATTCCATTACTATATAAATATGTTTAATCCATCATAGTGTATTCAAGATTATCTTAATTTTGTATGAGTACTGCATAAGTAATAGTGTTTGCTTTTGCTTAGGTAGTAGATTTGATTTGATGATGTTAAGACTTTGATTTTTTTCTCCCCTAGGAAAAAAACATTAGAAAAACAATTACAGTGTAAGACTATCACTAATGTTAAAATGTCACTGAGTGGTTACCACAGTGAAAAACCACAATCATGTGAGATTTATGGCTCCTGCCTGGCAAATGGTTGCCAGGCACTTTAAAAGCACAGCAATTTAGACACATAGTCTTTTAGTCTGTTCCCTGAGGCAAAGCTTATAGCTCTTTGGTGACACATGTAAGAACTTACTAATGGCACCGGCAAAGTCAGCCTGGCCTCTCTATTTGAAATGTGCTCCTCCCCTTCCCCACTGTCTGGCTGGAGCCCCTGGATGCTAAACCTCACCTGATAGACTTTCAGGTCTTTCTAAAATCAATGTAATGCTCAGATTTTGTGACTGATTGTTTCATCTTCTAGATTTATGGCATCTAAAGCAGACAATTTTCTGGGGATAACTCATGTTAAGCATGTAGGCCAGGTATAAATCAAAAAGCACTGCAACATTTATATTAAATGACCACTTATATTTGGCTTCAGAGTCAGTGAACAACAGAGAGTGATGGAGACTTAGGCAGACCGGAGGGGGCACAGCCTATCTAAGGAAAGAGTCACGATGTCTCGCCAACTGATTAGTGACCTCAGGCTACAAAAGCCCAGTAGTATTCTCTTTTCCAATTTTTTCATAAAATAAATTTTTAATTCAATAAGCTTGCTATGTGAAATACCCAGGTTGAAATGCTGCCCGCTAATTCCTGTTTCTTAAATACTATGAGGATTGAACATACACTTCATGGGCTGCCACTTTAGAGACACGGACCTAAGGTTTAATAAATTATTTTAAATGTTTGGATTCATATCCTGATGTTCCCAAAGCTAAATGTGCAGTTTCCTCTAAGCAGTACAATTGTTCAATGGGCTTTATTCATCTGGGATCTTCAAATCACATTGAATATCTACAGTGTGTTGTCCTGCCGTGTTTGTCACCCTGCACGCTAGTTTTGCTGCCATGTTCACCTGTTCATGTCCTGTTCCCTCACTGGCCAGGCCCACAGTTGACAGACTTGTGGGCTGACATTTCTATGACCCAGGAGCACAACCATGATTGATCACCATGTTCTGAGTAAGACTTAGAGCCAAAGCAATAGCATGCAAAGGCACTCAATAACCTTCTGTCTGCTTGATTCCAAATACTGTATGCATAAATGTTATCGTAGCCTCTTCTCCAGCCATCTAGGTGATTTTGACAAGCTCTAATTATTCTGTAATTGCATCCGTTTTTCAACAGTTGTGCCCTTGGAATGCATTTGCTCTTTTGACTAATCAGATAACTAGAAGATGCAGCACCACTTCTGCAATAAAACCAATATAGATAAGAGTCTGCAATAAAACCAATATTAAAAGAACCATATTTCAGGAGAAAATTAGACTATCAACTGTGATTTATGTGAAATTCTTGTTATTTGTAAAGCAAGTGGGCCTCTAAATTTCTACTTATGCAAAATTCAACCAAAAATGTTGTCTCTTACTACTTTCACCAATTCAAAGGCTAATAAAAAAAAAGTGATTCTAGAGTGAGTTGCTCATATTGCAATTTCACTTAATCCTAAAATAACAGTCTGTTGCCAAACAAAAGAAATAACAGGATAACTGAAGCTTGTCAAGACCATCTAGGAGGTTGATTAAACCTAGAAATGGTTCTGTGTGAAATTGACTGTAAACTATAATTTACGAACCCATTATACTTTGCAGATATGACTGATACAGATTACTCCCTCAAGAAAAATATAAGGAAAATGGAGATATGTCACCAAAAACTGTATGTGTTGCCATTACAACAAAGTATAAGGTCAAATATAAACAAACCTGCATAGTTAATGTTTTATCTTAACAACCTGAAAGCATGTTTTTACAAGAAGAGTGTAAAATTGGATATTAAATTATTCCAAGGCAGTGCATAAAATGGCCACTGGCAAGTCATAAGTAATTGTTTGCTGTGCACTTTTCCCTCAGAAAATGCAACGTAGTTCTTTTAATCCTGAAAAAGACAGTGCTAAAAACAAATTGACTCTTTTTTAAAGATGGAAAACAATTTGAAAACTTAGTATTTAAAATCTTTAGATTTTATTACTTTTTAAAAATCCTTGACAAGAATTTTCAAAAACAGTATTTCACTAGATGCCACTAGAAAGGCAATAGAGAGAATACATATTACTTTATAAAAATGACTTTGTTAATTTGAGTTTAAAAGTTTTTTTATCATTTATATATATTGACAAGTCTGGAAGAAATATAACTAAATTCTGAGGTTACACTTTACTGCCCCATCTCCTAAAATTGATTCAATCTACCTAGTTCTCATTCTACAGTACAATGTACACTTAATCAGAGTGAATAGAAACTGATGAGAACAATGACAAGGTCATTGACTTTTATTTATTTATTTTTTATTATAGTTTAGTTGATTTATAATATTACATTAGTTTCAGGTGTACAGTATAGTGATTCAGTAATTTTGCAGATTATATTTCATTATAGGTTATTACAAATGAATGACTTTTAAACCATTAGAGTAACATGACATATGTCATACCACTCACTAAATAGCAATCACAATGAGGGCTGCCATTAGCCCAGCTCCTCTGAGGATGGTTTATGCTCTGCCTCTGCCCCTAATGCTAGTTCCACCTCTCAACTTTGCCCTGTGGGATTTCACCTTTGCAACAGCTATCTTCACCTGGCTCATCATATTTACTTTCAAATATTCATTTAGAATATTTTAAGTGTCCAGATATAAACAAAAAATAACCCAAACTCCATGGTCTATTCATCTTATTCCATAATTATAAACACACAAAATTTCCAGAAAATCTTTTTCTTTAAATCTTTTCTTCCATATTTTTCTTAAGCTCCTAGCTTTCTGTAGTTTCCATGAAGAATTTCCAATCTCTTAATAATATGTAAAAATGATACAGTATTTAGAAATAAACAAGGTGAAAATAATTGATATAGTTTCTGGCCTGTAGCAGGCACACCATGAAAAATATTTATATGCAGGAAATGAAAAGGGATGAGGTAGGAAAGATGGGTAGCATACAAATAATGGGAAACATCCTACATGATATGAAGAAGCTCAGATATTGCAAGCAGATTTCCATTTTAGATAAATAATTCTGGCAGCTGAGTAGAGAATACATTTGTGGGGCAAGACTAGAGGCAGGGACAGTTGGGAGACTTCTTTAATAAACATGGAAATAAATGACATAAAATTCTGAGTAGTTAGAGTTCTTCATCAGAAGTCCGTTAATGGGACTCACAGAATTCACAAGCCCTCTGAAATATATATATATAACTCCTTGTGCTTCTGTAATATACATGTTACCATCCACTAATTTATCTTCTCAGGACAAAATGTCCATATATATCAATAGAATCTCAATAAGATGTACAAATTAAAACCAAAAACGTTAAGGACCACTAGTAGTGTAAAATGTCAGATGCTACGGATAAAGAATGAAACCCTGATGAACACTGATATTTAAGGGGCAGATAGAGGGAAAAAGGCAAACAGGAAACCCATAAAAGTACTAAGGAGAAACTGGTAAATGAAGTGCTTTAGAATTGAAGGAAATATAAAATTTTAAAAAGTAGATTGAGCTTAACTGTGTACAATGGAGCATGGAAGTCTTGCATAGAAAGAAATTCTATTGGTGTTTAAAATTAGAATGATGCTGAGGATCTAAGGGAACAGTTTTGAAAGAACAGTGATTTACAATCAGGGAAGATACTGTTACATCGGGGACATTTGGAAATTTGAATTTGACAGTGTTTTCTGATTGTCAGAACTACTGAAGTTTAATTCACAGGATCAAGGAATGCCAAACATTTTCAAAAGTGTGGAACAGTCTTGAATAAGGCAGAAATGAGCATGAAAGTCAGAATGAAGTGAACAGGGAAATTAATGGCAGTATAGAACTGAACACAGTGGGAATAGAATTATTTTGTAAAGCTAAACAAGAAAGAGGGGAAAGGTATTAGACAGCAGTTAGGTGTATACTTCCTTTTTAAAATGGAAGAGATTAGATATCTATATTGACTAAGAGGGAAAGGCCCATAGAAAATATGATACTGACAAATAATAATAACAAAACAAGGCTCTAGAGGAGATTAATGGATGATGTGAGAATTGGCAAAAAAAAAAATTGTGATTTGAAATTAGGCAAGGAAGAATAAACTTCACCCTATGTGACAGAGGAAGGAGTCAGCCTTAGGTTTCAGCCAAGGGGGTAGATGAGGAAGATCCTGCCTGATGGCACTGGTTTTCTCAACAAAATAGGACTGAAGTTCAGTGCAGTGGATGCTTCTAATGTTTCTTCTATTTACTGTTGCAAGTCTCCTTTTCCCCAAAATATCTTTTTCTTATGCCTAACCATTTTTAGTATTTTTAAAGAATTGTATCATAGGCTTCATGATAATTGTATTTTATATAGCCAGTCTTGATATAAATATGCAAACAATCTGTAATTTTTTATTTACTTATTTGTTTGTTTGTTTTATGAGCACATAACATAAACCCACACATTACTCTGGTACATGTTAACAGATAGGGTAGGTGGATTTCCTTTGGTGCCTTTCATTTATGTGGGTACTAAAATAATTCTACCCTTAGATCCTAAGTTAGAAGGAAAGCTGATGTGCAAAGCTCTTAGTTAAATTTATTGTATCTAAAGCATGTTTTCCAGTGTGATTTCCCTGGGCTAAAATTTTTGCCTTTCCTAATGCTTTATCAAATAATACATGGAGTGGGAAATATCCCTGAGTAATTTTATGTAGTCCATATTTAACTCATCAAAAGCAAAGAAAGAAAAATGATAACCACCAATCCTAGGGCTCTTTGCATCTCTACTACCTTCCTCTTCTGTAGAACCTACACTTTTCTTCTGATTGTACTCAATTTGCAGGAATTACAGAAAGAATAGTATGGATTAGGGCAAGCAAGAGGGGTTGATCAGTCAAGATATTGTAAGATAGCAGTGGGTAAACATAGCTAGGTTTCCAGTTGGCAAAGGCCAAGGTCTACACAAAGAGGATATAAAATTGGAATATGACTTTTTTAAAAACTGCTGCCTTATTCCTGTTTAGTTGTTGTTTTGTTTCAGGTTTCTATTTGTGCTTTGGTGGGTAAAACGTGTCTTGTTGCCTGAAAGATTGCTGGTTAATGTTCCCTGAGTGTACAATTTTGCAACCTTGCATATCTTGGGATCTATTTACCTGGATTTCCATGAGAACATCAAGAAGCAGCTGTCTCAGGCTGGCCTGCCCTAAATGTCGACTCTGAGATGAAAGGTGCAGTGTGAGGGGGCCATCTGGGAGGGGATTCCAGGATGCACTAGGGAAGTGAGGAAGTGAGAAAACGAAGTGAAGAATGGCAAGAAAAGGCCTAACTCATCAGGTTACTGCTGTGAGCAACTGCGGCTCAATCCCCTTGGGACCTCTGTGAGACAGTGTAGACCATCCCTCAGGATTATCCACCCAAGAAGTGAAGAAACTAGGTAGTTGTCCCCAACACCTTTTGTCATTGGCAAGGGGCTGCTACCAAAGTCATTAATCCCTTGGCACCTCTGACATGATCTGTGTCTGGACTGAGAGAAAGGCCTCAAGTAGCTATTTGAAGATTCTTCAAGTAGGACAAGGTTGGCACATACTGGATGGAGTGCAATCATCTGCTCTTGGATGGTCATATATCTGAAATGTTTGGTGTTGTATGGCAGGTATTATGATCTCATTCTTACATTTTGCCATTCTATCTATGTAGTCATGTAGTTTTAGCTAGTCAGGTAGTCAAAAGTTTATACTATTGTTTACTTGGTGTTTTCCCTACAGATACGTTTTTTTTTTTTTTTTTTTTAAACTATGAACATTACAAAAGTTCAGCTTTCAAAACAAGAAAAAATATTCCACCTGGAACAGAGACAGTAAAAATTCACCCTTTTTGTAGAGTAGGTAGTGATTATATTTTATTATCATTATTATCGTATGGGGGTAAGCTAAGTTGTGCTTAAAATATTAATTTCAAACTTTAGACCTCAGAACTTAGCCTCAAATTGCAAAGACAATTCTATCTGTATTTTAAAACATCCAAAAATATGTCTCTGAACATATCTGTTCTAATTGACCTAAAATTATTCTTTGATTTAAATTCCAATCATCTAAACCTGCATATGCTCTACAAGAATCCAGATTATTTTAGAGGATACAAGTCTCAGAAGTAGCCTCATTCCAAAGAAATATTTGGTAGAGTGAACTCTTTAAATCTAGTGTCCATAAACACTATTAGCTCTTCTAAGTACCTAACCAAGGTGTTTGTTTTATATATAAATATGGGTGTATTTTCCATCAAAAATGTGGAATATGATTATTTTTAAGTAAATATCAGTACTGCTGTAAACTTAAGTAAACATCTAGAACACCACAATGGAATAAGCAACAAGAATGTTTGAAGAAATTTCAAGTTAAAGAGGAAATAGGACTACTTTAGGTCAGGATATACTATGCCCATGAACTTAGGAAGGAATAGACGGATGCTAAAGCTTCTATCAGCTATATGTTTATACTTTTTAAAAGAACTGTATTCTGAAGTCCTGTAATGAAATATCTACATATTACAAACAAGCAGGTGGTGAAATGCATCTAGGAAAGCGTTATATATACAGAGAGAGAGAGAGAAACAGAGACAGAGACAGAGAGGGTAAATTCCCAGTTCCAATGCACTTTCTTCTTAGGAGGTGATTTTGAGCAACTCTCGATCATATAATAGTCATTCTCGTCTGGTAAGTTTCAGGGTACTATTCTTTTCCCTCTATTTTCGAACGACAGGTTTAGAACAGAATATAATATTCTAAGAGTCTGATTAATGCAGAATAGAATTACTGTCTCACTTATTCTGAATAGCCTGCTGCTTTTAAAGCTGTCACACATTATGGATTTATATAGACAGTACTTCTGACATCTCTGTTGGGAACAAAATACACGTCCTTATAGTTATCCCTTTTTTAAGACAAAAAACATAGATCTTAATTCAATTAGTCAATACAAATGCCATTGAAAAAGCCAACAACAAAGTGTGGTGAGCCTACTCTTAGTGCCTCATATGAACCAGTGATAAAGTAACACACATATGTCCACAGCACACCACTAAACATGTCTTTCAAAACTGACAATTAAAACCAGGTACATTATTTCAATCAGGTACCAATCCTCTTAGTTAATTTTACCTGTGTCCTATATTTCTCTATTATATCATGAAGGAATTAGTAAAATGCCTCTCATAAAACAAGAATGTTAAGTCTACCATATTTTCTTGCCTAAAAAGTTAGCTTGACATGATTTACATTTAGAAACCCATGCAGGTTATTTCTAATTATACTTTTTTCCTGTTTTAGATATTAGCAAAATATGCATTTTTAAACAATAAATCCTTTCAAGGTAGCATTCAGGACTGATATCAGGTCAACCAGTTAGTAGTTTTATAAAAAGCATCCTCTAATGTTTTATGAAAATTAGTAGGCATTTACCCATCTTGAATCCCTCAGAACTCTTAATACTTATGTCTCTTTTCTCCAACAAACACTGATGGTGGCTCAGCAGTCTTATCTGCAAGCTTCCCTGATATCTGGATATGTATTTTCTATGTTCTAGGGGATGATGTTCATGTGAAATGGCTACATGCTCTTTAAGATTTACTGTTATTTGGATCTGAGTTTCATCTTACCAACCAATATTTACTCTCATTTTTTTGAAAGACACTACCTGATTTAGTTTGGAGCATTTAAGAACAGTTTCTTTGGAAAAATACCATTTAACCTAATATCTCACGGATAAGGAGTTTTTAGGTATGGTAAGTAGCGTGAAAAGAATATCCCAATAAGAAGATGCAGGGTACGTTAGGCTCTGAGATGAGATTGCATGTAACCGAATGTGCAGTGCATGAAGAACAATGTAAGGGAAGCGGCATGTCCGTGAATTTAGGAAGGGAGACCAGGTAACAGACCTTGTGGAGCACTAAGGATATTTCCTATCTGATGGGAAGCCATCAGATTGTTTTAAGCAGTATTCATGATTGGATTTATATTTTTAAAAGATCACCTGAATACCACCTGAAAATTGGATGAGAACGGGGGCGAGATTGGAAGGTGGGAGCACAGCTGTTGCATTAGTAAAAATTAGATTAGTAAAAATAAGATCTCAGAATGGGTGGAGAGAAATGGATAAATTTAACTATATTGAAGAAGTATAATTTAACTATATTGAAGAACTCACTGCGAGGGTTCATAAAGAAGAGGGTGTCAAGAATAAAATCCAAATATCTGGATTAGGCAACTGGAAGGCTGGAAGTGCCATAACCAGAAGTAATAAATATGGTGGAAGGCTATTTGTGCAGGGTACTGCTGCGCATATTGTGTTTGAGATGATTGAGGGACAAACAAAAAGAGATGAGACTCAAACAATAGAATCAATTTTTCTATAGTCTATGCAAGTGGTATTTTTGGCCATGACAATAAACATAATGTGATGTGTTGGAGAGAGCAGAGACAGAAAAAAGTTGAACTTCAAGGGTTTCAACAGGGGTGTTCAATTACACGGAATAATTATTACAGTGAAGGACATATTAATTATATCACTAATGTTAATTAATGACATACTAATACTAATATAAAAATCTATAGGCAGTTTTTAAATAACAAAATGAAAATCAGTTATCTTTTTGGTATCTACTGTTACAGCCTAAATGTGATAATGTGGCTGCCTGAATGTTTACAAAAAGTTCCATGTAATGTACTGTGTAACCTACTGCTTACACTTAAAAATACATTGTCATGAACTTTCTCTGTCAATAAATACAGAACTATAGTATTATTTTTATAAGTTTGTAATTTTTCTTTTGAGAGCTATATCATAATTTATCAAATTTCCTAAACATCTTGGCTATTCATATTTTTCATTTTAAAAAGATTGTGAGGAACACCTTTATACATCCACCTTTTTGCCCTTGTATAATTATGTTCTTTTTCTCATTAAAAATCTTTTAAATGTATCAGTGTGGCCCATCAAAAAGTGTTCCAATTAGCATTTCTACCAACCATGTATAAATATGCTACTGTACATATTTTACCAAACCTGGGTTTTAACTTTCATTTTACTATTGTCAACTTAACTAAAATTTGAATTCTCTTTAGTTTGCATTACTTTCATTATTAATAAGGCTAAGCAGTTGTTTCATCTACTTACAGGTATTAGTATGTTTTCCAATTGCCTGAATGGCCCTTGTAGTGGTCATTAGAGGTGCTAAGAAATAGTCTAGCTCCTTCTAGGCATACACTGTACACACTGACTCCTGGGGAGCTAGGCTGGGCCTTGTGTGGCACTTTGGTCAATTAACTATGAACAGAAGAAATGTCACTACCAGGCAGAAGCTTTTAGAGCCAGTGTGTGATTCACTGTGTTGCCTTCCTCCTGCCCTGGTGATCGTGGGATTGTGGGTCACATGGAACCTCTGTCAGTTTGAGCTCATGAGTGACCATAATAAGCAACTCCACCCCCCCACCCCACCACCGGCCTACCAATAATAGATAGGTCATAGGAAGAAAAATAAGCTTCAATGTATTATCACACTGGGATTAGGGAGTTGTTCATTCCTGCATCATAATGTAGTTTATATTAATTTATATTTCTTTCTGTTTTCAACTAGGGATTTCATTTGTATTACTGATTTGTAAGAGTTCCTTTCATATGTTAAAGTATTTTTATTTTTATTTTGTTTATATCATTATTATTTTAATGCAGAAATTCTCAAAACATTCTTTTTTCATTAAGAGATCTGAGCTTAAGATTCTTGGAGGCCTTCAGTCTACTAAAATATTCAATCTAGAACTAAAAAATATCTAATTTTGTGTATTTAAAATTTCAATACACTAAGTTATACTGGAATAAGGTATGAGACAAAATAACTATTTCTACTGCAGCTACGTTATTTGTTAAATAAAATATTTCTTACAAAGAATTTGACATGCCAAATTTTCACATCATAAATTCTCACACATACTTGGGTCTATTTCTGCACTTTTCTAGACTGATCCATCGGTGTATGAAACAAGCATCATAGGTTTTTATTTTCAACTATTTTTTTACAGTGTATTAGATTTACCATAAAATTGAGAGGGAGGTACAGAGATTTCCTATATACCCCCTGCCCCACACATGCACAGCCTCTCCCATTGTCAACATCCCCACCAGATGGTATGCTTGTTTCAACAGATAAACCTACACATCATAATCACCCAAAGTCCATGGTTTACAGTTCACTCTTGTATACATTCTATGGGTTCTGACAAACATAATGACATGAATCTCTCATTAGCATATCATATAGAGTACTTTCACTGTCCTAAAAATCCTCTGTACTCTGCCTAATCATCCCTCCCACCCAGCTCCTTCAACCACTGATCTTTTTCCTATCTCCACAGTTTTGCATTTTCCAGGATGTCGTGTAGTTGGAATCATACAGCATGAAGGCTTTTCATATTGGTTTATTTCACTGAGTAATATACATTTGTTTCCTCCATGTCTATTCATAACTTGATAGCTTATTTCTTTGTAGTGCTGAGTAATATTCCATTGTCTAGACATACAATAGTTTACCCATTCATCTACCAAAGAACATCTTGGTTACTTCCAAGTTTTGTCAATTATGAATAAAACTTCTATAAACATATGTGTGCAGGGTTTTGTGTGGATTTAAGTTTTCAGCTCCTTTGGGTAAATATCAAGGAACATGACAGTTGGAGCATACAGTAAGACTATATTTAGTTTTGTAAAAAAAACACCAAACTATCTTCCAAAGTGGCCATACCATTTTTCACTCCCATTAGCAAGTGAGTGATACTGTTGCTCCACATCATCTATAGCAGTGCATGTTGTCAGTGTTCTTGATTCTGGCCATTCTAATAGATGTGTTGTAGTATTTTTAATTGTTTTAATTTGCATTTCTATGATGACATATGATGTGAATCATTTTTTCATATGTTTATTTGGCATCTGTTTATCTTCTCTGGTGAGATCTCTTTAAGGTCTTGGTCCATGTTTTAAATGGGTTGCTTTTTTATTCTTAAGTTTTAAGTGTTATTTTTATACTTCAGATTTATCAGATGTGTCTTTTACAATATTTTCTCCCATTTTGTAACTTGTCTTCTAAGTCTCTTGATACTGTCTTTCACAGAGTAGGTTTTAATTTTAATGAGATACAGCTTATTAATTATTTCTTTCATGGATCATGCTTTGGTGTCTTTTCTTAAAAGTCATCACCATACCCAAGGTCATCTAAATTTTTTCCTATGTTACCTTCTAGGATTTTTATAGTTCTGCATTTTATATTTTTAGTTAATTTTTGTGAAGGGTGTATGGTCTGTCTAGATTCATTTTTCTGGATGTGGACATCCAGTTTTACCAGCACCATTTGTTGAAGACAGTATCTTTGCTCCATTGTATTGCCTTTGCTCCTGTCAAAGGTCAGTTGACTATATTTATGGGGATCTATTTCTGGGTTCTCTATGCTATTCAGTTGATCTATTTGTCTAACCTTTTGTCAAAACCACTGTCCTGATCACTGTAGTTTTATAGTAAGTCTTGAAGTCAGGTAGTATCAGTCTTCCAACTTTGTTCTTCTCCTTCAATATTGTGTTGGCTTTTCTGAGTCTTTTGCCTCTCCATATAAACTTTAGAAAAAGTTGTAGATATCCATAAAATAACTTGCTTGGATTTAGACTGAGATTGTATTGAACCTATAAATTGAGTTGGGAAGGGCTGACATCTTGACAATGTTGAGTCTTCCTATCCATGAATGTGGATTATCTTTCAATTTATTTATTTCACCTTATTTGATTTTGTTCATGAGAGTCTTGTAGTTTTCCTCATAGAGATCTTGTGTTTTGTTAAATTTATACCTAAGAATTTACTTTTGGGAGGTGGTAATGTAAATGGTATTGCATTTTTAATTCTAAATTCCACTTGTTCATTATTGCTAGGTAGGTATGCAACTGACTTTTGTATGTTAGTCTTGTATCCTGCAATCTTCCTCTAATTGCTTGTTAAAGAGTTTTTTTGTCAATGCTTCTGGATTTTCTACATAATCACCAATAGATGATTATGATATCTGTGAATAAAGACAATTTTATGTCTCTCTTCCCAATCTGTATACCTTCTATTTTCTTTTCTTGCCTTAGTCCATTAACAAGGACTTTTAGTACAGCTTTGAAAAGGAGTGATGAGAGGGGACATCCTCACCATGTACCTCATCTTACTGAGTTTTTAATCATGAGTGGTTATTGGCTTTTGTCAAACGTTTTTCCTACATTTATTAATTTGATCATGTAATTTTTCATTTTTAGTGTGGTGATATAATGGATTACATTAACTGATTTTCAAATGCTGAACCAGCCTTGCACACCTAAGATAACTCCCATTGGACTATAGTGTATAATTCCTTTTATATTTTCTTCAGATTTGATTTGGTAATAATTTGTTGAGGATTTTTACATCTATGTTCACAACAGATACTGGTCTGTAATTTTCCTTTCTTGTAATGTCTTCGTCTGGCTTTCGTATTAGGTCATGTTGGCCTCATAGAATGAGTTAGGAAGTAGTCTCTCTGCTTCTATCTTCTGAAAGAGATTGTAGTCTTAGTTATAATTTTTTACAAACAGGTTTATTGAGGTATATTTACATACCATAAAATTCACCCATTTAATGTATATAATTTAATCATTTCTAGTACATTTATAGTCTTGTGTGATCATCACCATCCTCCTTCTCCTCTTTATCCCATCATTCCACCCTGCACTCTTCTAACTAGTATTTAATTCTTCCCAAATGAAATTGGTTTGTGGAGGACACATGTATTAGTTTGCTAGGGCTTCCATAACAAAATACCACAGACTGGGTGGTTTAAACAACAGAAATTTATCTTCTCACAGTTCTGGAGGCCAGAAGTCCAAGATCATGTTGTAGCCAGGATTGGT
The DNA here is from genome assembly GCF_964374135.1 of Grampus griseus. Taxonomy (NCBI): domain Eukaryota; kingdom Metazoa; phylum Chordata; class Mammalia; order Artiodactyla; family Delphinidae; genus Grampus; species Grampus griseus. The sequence continues at coordinate 45,280,920 of NC_139004.1, read as the reverse complement.
TTCTTCTGAGGGCTCTGTCCTTGGTTTACAGTAAGCCACATTCTCCCTACCCTCATAGGGCCAATAAACCTCTAGGCGCATAAATCCCTGGCAACTCTTGTTAATTGAAATTTACTCTTCTTATAGGGACACCAGTCAGACTGAATTAGAGCCCACCCTAATGGTCTTTTGTAACTTAATCACCTCTTTAGGGTCCTCTTTCCAAACATAGTCCCCAACTTACAATGGTTCAATTTATGACTTTCTGACTCTACAATGTAGTGAAAGTGACATGTATTCAGTAGAAACCATACTTCAGATTCTAAATTCTGCTCTTTTCCTAGGCTATTGATATAAAATCCAACCATTTTATATTCTTATGATGCTGGACAGTAGCAGTGAGCTGGAGCTCCCAGTCAGGTACATTGTCAGGGTAAACAACAGATACACTTTATAACCATTCTGAACCCAGACAAACCCTCTGTTTTTTTACTTTCAGTACAGTATTCAATAAATAACATGAGATATTCAACACTTTATTATAAAATAGGCTTTGGTTAGATGCTTTGCCCAAGTGTAGGCTAATGTAAGTGTTCTGAGTATGTTTAAGGCAGGCTGGGCTAAACTATGATGTTCAGTAGGGTAGATGTAGTAAATGCATTTTCAACATATGATATTTTCATCGTATGACGGTTTGGTTTATTGGAACATAACCCCATTGTAAGTTGAGGAAGATCTGTAGTCACAACTGAGATAATTAGGGTTAGGGCTTCAACATATAAATTTGGGGGAGACACAATTCAGCCCATAGCAACAGTTATTATTTCTTTTGAAACAAACACCCCTACTACTCAAGATAATAAAGGCCATACATGACAAAGCCACAGCAAACATCATACTCAATGGGAAAAAACTGAAAACATTTCCTCTAAGATCAGGAAGAAGACAAGGATGTCCACTCTTGCCACTATTATTCAACAGAGTCTTGGAAGTCCTAGCCTTGGAAGTCCTAGGCAATCAGAGAAGAAAAGGAAATAAAAGGAATCCAAACTGGAAAAGAAGTAAAACTGTCACTGTTCAGCAATCAAGACAGTATGGTACTGGCACAAAAACAGAAAGATAGATCAATGGAACAGGATAGAAAGCCCAGAGATAAACCCACACACATATGTTCACCTTATCTTTGATAAAGGAGGCAAGAATATACAATGGAGAAAAGACAGCCTCTTCAATAAGTGGTGCTGGGAAAACTGGACAGCTACATGTAAAAGAATGAAATTAGAACACTCCCTAACACTATACACAAAAATAAACTCAAAATGGATTAAAGACCTAAATGTAAGGCCAGACACTATTAAAGTCTTAGAGGAAAACAAAGGCAGAACACTCTATGACATAAATCACAGCAAGATCCTTTTTGACTCACCTCCTAGAGAAATGGAAATTAAAAAAAAAAACACACACACAAATGGGACCTAATGAAACTTAAAAGCTTTTGCACAGCAAAGGAAACCATAAACAAAATGAAAAGACAACCCTCAGAATGGAAGAAAATATTTTCAAATGAAACAACTGACAAAGGATTAATCTCCAAAATTTACAAGCAGCTCATGCAGCTCAATATCATAAAAACAAACAACCCAATCCAAAAATGGGCAGAAGACCTAAATAGACATTTCCCCAAAGAAGATATACAGATTGCCAACCAACACATGAAAGAATGCTCAACATCAGTAAACATTAGAAAACTACAATGAGATATCATCTCACACCGGTCAGAATGGCCATCATCAAAAAATCTACAAACAATAAAGCTGGAGAGGGTGTGGAGAAAAGGGAACCTTCTTGCACTGTTTGTGGGAATGTGAATTGATACGGCCACTATGGAGAACAATATGGATGCTCCTTAAAAAACTAAAAATAGAACTACCATACAACCCAGCAATCCCAGTACTGGGCATACACCCTGAGAAAACCATAATTCAAAAAGAGTCATGTACCAAAATGTTCACTGCAGCTCTATTTACAATAGCCAGGACATGGAAGCAACCTAAGTGTCCATCAACAGATGAATAGATAAAGAAGATGTGGCACAGATATACAATGGAATATTACTCAGCCATGAAAAGAAACAAAATTGAGTTATTTGTAGTGAGGTGGATGGACCTAGAATCTGTCATACAGAGTGAAGTAAGTCAGAAAGAGAAAAACAAATACTGTATGCTAACACATATACATATGGAATCTAAGAGAAAAAAAAAGGTCATGAAGAACATACGGTCAAGACAAGTATAAAGACGCAGACCTACTAGAGAATGGACTTGAGGATATTGGGAGGGGGAAGGGTAAGCTGAGAGTAAGTGAGAGAGTGGCATGGACACATATATACTACCAAATGTAAAATAGATAGCTAGTGGGAAGCAGCTGCATAGCACAGGGAGAACAGCTTGGTGCTTTGTGACCACCTAGCGGGGTGGGATAGGGAGGGTGAGAGGGAGGGAGTTGCAAGAGAGAAGAGATATGGGGATATATGTATATGTATAACTGATTCACTTTGTTATAAAGCAGAAACTAACACACCATTGTAAAGCAATTATACTCCAATAACGATGTTAAAACAAACAAACAAACAAAAAAAACTGTCACTGTTTGCAGATGCCATGATGCTACACATAGAAAATCCTAAAGATTCTACCAGAAAACTCTTAGAGCTCACCAATGAATTAGGTAAAGTTGCAGGATACAAAATTAATACACAGAAAGCTCTTGCATTCCTATATACTAACAGCAAAAGATCAGAAAGAGAAATTAAGGAAACAATCCCATTTATCATTGCATCAAAAAAAAATAGATAGGAATAAACCTACCTAAGGAGGCAAAAACCTGTACTCAGAAAACTATAAGATGCTGATGAAAATAATCAAAGATGACACAAACAGATGGAGAGATATACCACGTTCTTGGATAGGAAGAATCAATATTGTGAAAATGATTACTATCCAAAGCAATCTACAGATTCAATGCAATCCCTATCAAATTGCCAATAGCATTTTTTACAGACTAGAATAAAAAATTTCACAAATTGTATGGAACCACAAAAGACACCAAATAGCCAAAGCAACCTTGAGAAAGAAAAAACACAGCAAGAAGAATCAGGCTCCCTGACATCAGATTATACTACAAAGCTACTGTAAACAAAACAGTATGGTACTGGAACAAAAAGGGAACTATAGATCAATGGAACAGGATAGAAAGTCCAGAGATAAACACATGCACCTATGGTCACCTAATCTATGACAAAGGAGGCACGAATATACAATGGAGAAAAGACAGTCTCTTCAATAAGTGGTGGGGGGAAAACTGGACAGCTACATGTAAAAGAGTGAAATTAGAACACCTCCTAACACCGTACACAAAAATAAACTCAGAATGGATTAAAGACCTAAATGTAAGGCCAGAAACTATAAAACTCTTAGAAGAAAACATAGGCAGAACACTATTTGACAAAAATTTCAGCAAGATCTCTTTTGATCTACCTCTTAGAGTAATGAAAATAACAAAAGTAAACAAATGGGTCTAATTAAACTTACAAGCTTTTGCACAGCAAAGGAAACCATAAACAAAACAAAAAGACAACCTTCAGAATGGGAGAAAATATTTGCAAATGAAGCAACTGACAAGGGATTAATCTCCAAAATATAGAAACAGCTCATGTTACTCAATATCAAAAAAATATACAACCCAATCAAAAAATGGGTGGAAGACCTAAATAGACATTTCTCCAAAGAAGACATACAGATGGCCAAACAGCACATGAAAAGATGCTCAACATCACTAATTATTAAAGAAATTCTAATCAAAACTACAATGAAGTGTCACCTTATACCAGTCAGAATGGCCATCATCAAAAAATCTACAAACAGTAAATGCTGGAGAGGGTGTAGAGAAAAGGGAACCCTCCTACCCTTTTGGTGGGAATGTAAATTGGTACAGCCACTGTAGAGAACAGTATGGAGGTTCCTCAAAACTCTAAAAGTAAAGCTACCATTTGACCCAGCAATCCCACTCTTCGGCATATACCCAGAGAAAACCATAATTTGAAAAGATGCATGCACCCCAATGTTCACTGTAGCACTATTTACAATAGCCAAGACATGGAAACAATAAATGTCTATCAACAGAGGAATGGATAAAGAAATTGTTGTACATATATACAATGGAATATTACTCAGTAATATTCTGAGTAAAAAAATAAACAAAGAACAAAATAAAAGAACAAAATAATGCCATTTGCATCAACATGGGTGGACCTAGAGACTGTCATAGAGTGAAGTAAGTCAGACAGAGAAAGACAAATATCATATGATATCCCTTATATGTAGAATCTACAAAAAGGGTACAACTGAACTTATTTACAAAACAGAAGTAGAACCACGGATGTAGAAAACTTATGGTTACCAGTGGGTAAGGGGGGAGAGATAAACTGGGAGATTGGGATATAGACACTACTATATAAAGAATAGATAACTATCAAGGTCCTACTGTATAGTACAGGGAATTCAACACACTGTAATGGCCTATATGGGAAAAGAATCTAAAAAAGAGTGGATATACGTATATGTATAACTGATTCACTTTGCTGTACATCTGAAACTAACACAACACTGGAAATCAACTATACTCCAATAAAAATTAAAATTAGAAAAAAGGAAATTCCTACTTACCATGCAGCATCTATGGTGCAGCGTTCTCTCTCTTTTCCCTTCCTAGTTTATCCTTTCCCTCTCCAGGCTCTCACATCTGGGACCTTCCTCTCACTGTACTGCTTTTGGTTTTGGAGGGTCAATTTTGCATTATTTCTTCCATCCTATTCAGAAACTCATCTTCCCTTCAGTTTCCATATTTTTAAGCCAGCAAAGGATGCTCAAATGGGTTATGCTAGTAATTATGTTGATGAAATAATGAAACCGGTACCTGTTTTTTCTGGGTCTCTACCACACCTCTGTTCTCAGATATTCCATATGCATACTTCTCCCCTTGAAAATTATCATGTAACTTCTCCTTTATTTGACCCACAAAGCAAAATTGCATGGCTACTACCCTCAAAGAGTCATTGATTATTATGAATTAATACTTCCCAGAAAAAGAAAAAAGTCCTCTGAAGTTTTTAAACTTTCCTCATTATCTCAGTTTCCAAAATCTCTCCCTAAATTCTTAGGTCATCCAAAATTGTACCTTGGATGACCAGTGTCCCAAACACCTAAACAAAACAAAACTTTGAAGAAATCACTGCTTGCTGACTGTTTTCTCAGCTATTCCTTACTTCATTAAGTCTTGCCTTTAAGTAACTACTTTATAAATATATTTTAAAAAAAGAAAATAAAAAGGTTTAAAGCTTCCCTTACATGCTTTTTTCAACTTGGGAGTACGGTTTATACATAAGTTTCTACAGACTTGATTCACATTCCTGTAAAATATATCCTCTATTACAATGCTTTCATTTTACTGTCAATGTCTCTTATCCACAGAGTAATCAATTGTTATCCTTAAGAAAAAGTAAAGGGGGCACATGCACAAAAACTCCATTTATGTGTCAACATGTGTGAAGTGACCAAAAGAAAGTTGTCTCTTAAATCATAATTACACCTTTCACAATTATTTCCAAATTGATTACCGTAATTCAGCATGGGACTAAGCACAGCACTGTGCCCCTGTAGCAGAGAAGCACAATTTATCTCCTCTGCACCAGCCCCTATTCAAGGGTTAAGAAAAATGACATGTCTACACATCTATGACAATGCTAACTTTTTCAAATATCAGTAGACAAATTCACATGCAGATACAAAATTTTTTGTATAATGATTAAGCATAGGGTTCTCCACTGGTTAAGGGCCCCCAGCCTTTGACTAGTGAATTTGGTGATGTTCTCACTGTAAGAGGCTACATTTTTATGCACAAGTGCACACCCCAAGCAGTTATATTTACACTCGACTATTGAGATCTCTTCCTATTAAAAATGCTTTACAATATAAGATCTACAAAAGGACAGTCACAAGACCATATGCACACTTATCTAGCCCTCAGATTGGTTCCTCTTCAGCGATTACACTTTGGGCATCTGTCAGTTATTCTTGCCTATGGAGTTGTCTAGTCCCTTGAGTTTAGAAGTTTGCACTATGTTGCCTCAACTTCCCAAGAACAATCGATCCTAGGAATTCAAAGACTTTGGAGATGGCCCAATCTGAAGTAAGCAAGATTTTTTTTCTACCTCTTCCCAGAAATGTTTTACTAAGCAGAAGATCTTCCTTAAACCTGTCAAAAATAGAAGTATGTTTGGTAAGCTAGTATTTTCTTATCTTATAAATTACATTGTATCTTTTAAAAAGAGAGAGAAAGAGAAAATATCCCACTTCCCATAAGTCACTGGTCATTGGATGCTGCTTAATTTCACTTTGATCAGTTCCATCAGGGTTTCTTCTTTTTTCAATTAGGTAAGGCCATAGCTGTGATTCTTTCAAGACACCGCGAAAGAAGCTGCTACTCAAAGGTCTTTTACAGTAATACTATGTTAAAAAAGGGATGCATAATAACAAAGAACTCAAATAATTCTCAAACACTAGGAAGTGCCAACGTTTCTGAGAGGGTCTCAGGATCATATGGAAAGTACAGTGTCTGGAGGGGATGATAAATGTAATGATTAATCACTTACAGTGTCCTGTTAAGAAGGGGTGTGTCTGTGTGTGATAATGCTGACAGCATCTTTTTTCTTTACACCAAGGGTTCTTTGCTTTTCCCTATTCCTGGTGTCTGAGGAGGTCAAACATCTGGTGACTAAGTAATTCATTTCAGCACTAAAAGCCTGCATGTGAAAGGCTAACACAAAGCTCTTACAAGTGTTACCATTGTGGAACTAGGAGCAAATATACAAGGACAGACAGGCTCCACAGCATATAAAGAAAATGTTAAATGTTCTGAAGAAAGTAAACTGGAATTGTAAGTACTATTCATTCATGGCAAATGGGTTTAGATATATTTTTATTATTAACATTTACAGAACAGACTGACTTCATAAATTGACTTTGGAAATTAATAAAAAGTTGTTTGTAACTGGATTATCTTGGGGCATACTTTTTGATTATAGCCAATATACAAAAAAACCCAACATCCTGGTGTCTTCTTTTTAAACAGTCTATTCTCTGACCATAGATTAAATCTCTAGTTCTTATTATTTACCAATATAAACAGCAAGGCCCATGACATGGATATAAATTAATCCACCAAGGCACAGCTCACTGCCCCTTATGAACATAGACCCTGCTCAGCACTAAGAGGAAGGAGGTAAAGGGCATCCTTAGACTTGAGAAGCCCACAAGTCCTGGAGACAAGAAACTGTACATTAACAGATGTTCACAGTGCATGCAGTGTGGTAAGTGTGACAACATAAGTAAGCACAGGGGCCATTGTGAGAACTAAAAAAGGTAAATCCTCTCTTTTCAGTCAAAATTGCTTTAACATCACAGCACCAACAGGCCTCTGGGTGTTCACTTGTGACATCCAGAAGAATCTTACCCCTTCCTCACTGCCTCTCCCCTGTCCCTCCCTCTGCACATGTTAATTCACCAATGTCTTAAATCCCTTTCAGACCCTCTGAGGAGCCTTTGCTTACTCTGGAGTCCTGCACTGGGGCTACCTTCCATGCTTCCAACCCCCTGCAGCTCACCTGCGGTCCACACTGTGCTGTAGGGTCTGCTTATCTGTCTATTTCCCAAGCAGAAAGCTCTTTCAAGGAAAAGTGAGTATTTAAAAAACAAGTATTACTACTGGTATTTGTAGTTCCACTGTCTAGTGTAGTACATGGCAAAAGTAATTTTCTCGACAAATATTTATTAAATACATTAACTTATGGGGAATATAACTGATATAATACAAATAAAGCACTTTCTAAGAATTCAACAAACATCTGTTCTTGTAAAGCTAAGTATAACGTGGTGCAGCATTTAAGAACTTACTAAGTAATAGTAAAAAAAGAAAAAAAGGATTAAAAACATAACCTCCATTAAAGGTACAACAGAAACACTGTGATAAAGGCTACCTACCACCAGCACTTTCATCCCTACAGGCCTGTTGAGTTAGATAAAGCTGTGTTCTAACCTTTTACATCTAACGTGTCCTAGCACTGATGGTAAGCAATCTATCTAGCTCAACTGAATTCAATTTTTCTCTTTCACATGTAAAGTGAAGTTATAGTGTTTACATCATAAATTGTTGAAAAGACTGAATGAGACAAAAGATGAGAAGCATTTAGCTCTGTGGCTGGCATGCAGTTCATCCTGAATCCACACTAATCTTCCTTTCTCCACTCCATATCCATGGTAAAAACAGCTTCCCCCTGGGGTCGGGGCAAGACCCCGCTAACCGCTTCCTAGAAAAGGGGAAACAGTACATTCAATCCAGCTATACTGGGCTGCTTCATTTGAGGCCACCTTCCAGGCTCACATGTAGGGGAGTAAATGTGGCTGGTCAGCAATAGCCCTGGTGATATGTGTGCTGCCACCATGTGGCAGTTGATACAGAGATCATGCTTGAAAGATGTTTAAAAAATCTTTAGAAATTATAGCACACATTGGGAGCTTGCTTACCACAGTCTAGAAGTTGTGTTAAATGTTTGATATGCTTTTTCTCATTTAATTTATAACAAAAGAAAAGAAAAGCCTGTGAGGTTGGTGCTACTATTTCCCTGTCTTAGAGATGGTCACAGGTCACTGACATGGGAAGGGCAGCCCCTTGCTAGCATCTGTGCTAGAGTGGTACTTGCATTCCAAGCAGTCCCATTTCAGTACCTAAACACCAAACCATAAGCTGCCCTTTCTTTCCAAATGATGTCCCACTAAATATTGAAATCTGAATTATTTAGAAAAGTATTTGCTCTAAATGAACAATTTTCAAAGCATCCTAATAAAAAATGCTGGTTCCTCTCTCTTCACTTACTTGGGTATTTTGCTTCAGTGTATAAGCTGCTTTTCCCACAAGGAGTTTGTTAGTCCTTTAGGATCTAGGGCTGGTCGTAGAAGTCCTTCTATTCCCAGAACCCAGTTGTTGTTGTTTTTTTTTTTAATAAAGGAGACATCAAATCAGTATGTTAATGATTTTAATTTATAGTTCTGTAAGCAACTGACAGATCTCTATCTTATTGTTACATCAGATAAAGATAATACATCTTTATAATTCATGCTTGATCTTAATTTGGTCTCAATTTTCCTAGAACAAATTTTCAGCTTCACTGGGTAACTTTCATTCTGCCCTCACCCCCCGTCCCCTGCAGTGATTTCACCTGCATCTTTCCTTACAAGGCAGCAGGGGAGGGGAGGGAGCACAAATGGGCTCTAGACTCAGACCCTCACATTCTGGTTTAGCTACACAGTATTGATGGAATCCCAAGATACGTAATTAATTTCCCTTAGCTTGGGTTTTCTCATCTCTAAATTGGGTATAAGAACTTACTATCTTCACTTTGTTATAAAGCAGAAACTAACACACCATTGTAAAGCAATTATACCCAAATAAAGATGTTAAAAAAAAAACTTACTATCTTAACACAACATTATAAATCAACTCTACTTCCATTTAAAAAAATACTAATAGCTAAAATTAAGAAAAAGAGAACTTACTATGTCAGACTTGCCCCTTATTATACAGTCAATAGATACTTTCCCTTCATCTAGCACAAAAAACAAATAGAATTCACATACTGCCTCATAAAACCCATCTATTTCTATGTTTCACAATCACAGTCCCAGAATTAATCTTTTTCTCTCTGGGAATATTACTGAAATACTGCTTTTTAAAAAAATAAATAATAAGGCTGCTTCTAGATTTAAGATTTTCTTCTTCAGTGATGAATAGAGCTTCATTTAGAAATTATCTTAAACAAGAAGAAAAAGATTTCTAAGATTATAGAAAAGAAAAATGCTATTTGGTCTCCAGGCCTATATAATCTAAGATGGACAATGACACACATCTTGTAGACACAAGTCATCTAAACAAACACTGAAGAAAGTGACAGCAGGACACTCATGCTGATGGGGGGAGAACTGAAGTCCCTGTTAGCACAAGAAGATGGTTTGTGCATGTGCATGCACATATTTAAAATATATCAAATATATTTTATGCCACAAATATTAATCATATGGGTAAAAAGAAGAGATGAAAACTGTGTACAACTGTATAGAGCAGCTAATATAAACATGTGGACTGGAGCCAAGTGCCTGGGTTTGAGACCTACGTCCATATCTCGATAGCTATGTGATTAGGCAACATATTTTCCTTCTCTATGCCTTGTGTCTTCATCTGTTAAATGGGAATAATAATAAGACTTATCACATGGGATTTCTGTGAGGTTTAATTGAGACAACACAAGTTAAAGCAGTTAGCACAGTGCCTGGTACTCAATAAGAATTCATTAAATGTTAGTTCTCATGCATATTAAAAGGAGTTGAGTATCTTGCTTTAGAAAGGCATTATTTTATTTACTTAATAATCTGTTGACTCCCAAGAAAATATATAAATGACATAAAAACTCTTCTTAGTGTGATATATGATTACTCACTTAATCAGGTTATTTAAAAAGTCGAAGATGTAGCATTTTCATCAGAGACTGTCTAAAATATAATTAGAAATGATGATGGAAAATCCATAATCAAGTCCTGACCTCAGTTCCTCTCTGTATTCACTGATTCCTTTGCCATCTGCCTGCTTGCACAGAATGGCTGTGGGTAGTACCGGGGCTGTCCTCCACATGTTACTTCTGGGGAATGACTGAGAAGTAACATGTGCATGACAAGCAACCTCAAGGAATGTAACTCAGATCTGAGATAAACAAATTAATATCTTCAGCCCACAACAAGTTATTTAAACTGCATATTTAGAGCCCATGAACATAGTAGGGTAAAAGCTACAGGGTCCACCCAGTGGCATGGGGCTTGGGCTCACTGGTGATTATGTATGTGAATGAAGGGCTTGGCAGGGAATCCCTGGATTGGAAAACGGGATTTCACAGTTTATAGCTCACTCAATACGATAAACATTAAACTTCACATTTTAAGGTCCTGTCTCAAAGATGAGTTTCACTCTTTTACAAGTCCTAAATTCATTACCACAAACTATGAATGAACTGAACATTAGGGAATTACCTGCTTAGTGTTTTAAACAGAACACAATGAAATTTCAAATCCAAATTTGCTTGTACAATTCTAAAGCTGAGCAAATGATGAAAGTCCTTAATGCCTGTTTATTGTTAAAAAAAATCTGCTTAGTAATAAAAAATGAGTATAGAGAGTCATATTTTGGGAGTCCATGCATAGTTCATCTCAAATAGCAAAAGAGCACTTTCTTTTTGCGTTGTGCTATGGTTGGTGCTGTGATAAAATCGTAATGCAAGGCTCTGAGAAAAGCACAACATAAGAATTACGCACAATTCTGTGTTTACCTTATTTAATCCTCACAACAGCCAATGATATAGATATTGTCCCTTTTTTTAAAATTGAAGTATAGTTTAGTTACAATATTATATTAGTTTTGGGTATAGAGCATGTAATTTGATATCCTATAGATTATACTGCATATAAAGTTACTATGAAATATTGACTATATTCCCCATGCTGAACATTACATCCTTGGAATTTATTTGTCTTACACCCAGTAGTTTGTCCTTCTTAATCCCCTTGACCAATTTCCACCACCACTCCCCCCGCCCCACTCTGGTAACCACTAGTTTGTTCTCTTGTGAGTCTGTTTCTGTTTTGTTATAGTTGTTTGTTTTATTTTTTAGATTCCACACATAAGTGAACACATTACAGTTCCCCTTTTTAAAAGAGGATGTGTTTAAAGAGAAATGATGTAAATGTTCACTCTAATATTTATTTTTGTTGATATTATTTTAAAACATGCGAGAAATTAATAAAAGATGATCGGTGTTTTCTCCAAGGGCCATACTTACATCACAATGTGCTGGGCAGAGCATCTGGGAACTGAAAGCAGCTGCTGTCACACCCACTCAGCCCTCCTTTGGCACAACTACAACCAGTCCTCTTGAACCATGAGGATAGGCTCAGGGAGATTCTTTTGCAACCACCAGAAGTCCTCCATCCAGACTGTACCTGAAGCATTGATACCATAACTTTATAGGCAACAACTTCAAATTTCTCCCAGGCATCCTGCTTCATCATATCCCCACCCAACTGTCCTCAAGTCACAAAACAGACCTTTCTTAAGGAGTTTGGGGTCCAAGAGTCCTGAGCATTTGGCTTCTTTTTTTCCCTAGCAGAAGTTTCTTTTATCACTGGGTTGGTCATCTTGGTGGTAAAATGACCACAGCACTTCCTGGACAAGACAAAATGGGTGAAGCCAAGTCAGCACTGAGAGACTGCATCAGAGACTTTTGCACGGTCAAGTGCAAGGTCAGGGATGGTTGGCAGAGAGGTGGGACACACATGCCTGGGCTCCAGGACACGCCACCCCTCACGGCACTGGAATTCTGCCTGTGTTCTCTCCTGCTACTGCCCTCTTCCATTCCCATTTTCTCCTGCCTTATTTCATCTGTTGCATTGCTTTCTAACCTAGGTCTGAATAGAAGAAAAGGGGAATGAAAAGCCCTGAAACTATTTCACCAAAGTGACCTTATAGGACTTCTAGCCAGAGTATTTTGAGAATATATCAAAATTTAATTTTAAAATAGCAAATACAAGCCCTGGTGCTTAGCCTGTATATTAAAAAGAAGCAGTGTTCTGACATGTTCTCTCAATCTCTGCTAATTTTCTCTTTGTAGAAGGTTCATTTCTTAGTATCCCCTCAGTTTCTCCTATCCATCTTAATAAGTGAAGAAAAACAAAGACAAAAAAATGGAATTAAGGATTCATAGGAAAGGGGTTAAAATAAGATCATGGGAACAAAAAACATAAAATGGTAAGAGTATCACAAATAATGTTGAGGAGAAGAATGTCAAATGAAGGTTCACTGTTTTAAAAATACAAGACCACACGCCTTTATTTTATTTCTATTTTAGTTATATAACCACACAAACTTTGAGTTTTGAGGATTAATCATGCCACAGATATACAAGAGATAGAAGCAGGATGATGGAAGGATTCAAGGGAAAGTGAACTATTCAAATCATACAAGAAGTAGCATAGAGACTGGATTTAGCCAGTGGAGAAACTCTGAAAGTTCTTATGCAGGAGAATGACATTGTCTAAAAATACTTACTCAAAATCCTTTGTGAAAAATACATCAGAAGGTGAAAGACTGAATTCTGCAAAACACATCAGAAGGCTCTTGTAGAAATGGATGTCAAGGCTGACGGTAGCCTGGAAGAAGGGGCGGCAGTGAGGCTGGGGAAACATGAATGTATTTGAACTGTGTTTAGGAGGTAAGAATATACAAGATTTGGTGACTGGAAAGTCAAAGCAAGAGTTGAAGATGCTACCCAAATTTCTATCTTTGCAACAAGGAGGATGGATGTGTCATTCATTGAAACAGGAACAAAAGAATGAGAGCAGATTCTAATGAAAAGAGCATTAGTTTTTGTCTTGCTGAGGTTGAGTTACCTCCGGAATATTCAGGTGAAGCTGTCAAATAATGAATACATAAATCTGGAGATAAAGAAAAGATATCTGATGAAGTTAAGGATTGGGAGTCATCAGTAAAAGCATGGTCCTGAAGATCGTGGGGCAGGAAACTGTCAGAGAACAGGATGGAGCCATAGAGGGGACCTGGGTGGAGACCACAAGGTCTGCATGTCCTGTCTCATTTGCAGACTTCAAGGCCACTAGGTCTGGCTCTCTTCCCTACACTGCCCAGAGTAGCAAAATGCACATGCATCATTTTATTCAGCTTCATTGCTAAGCTATTATTTTTCCTTAATGCATGAACACTGTTCATATAATAGAAAACAATTTTCCTCATATGGCTGTTTTTAGAAGCACAGAACAAGCTCTTCCCAGATCTGTCTTCCACAGCTTACAGAAAGACAAGAGTTCAAGTAAGTCATTTGCAAGGATGGAAATGGGGAAAAATAGAGATAGTTTCTCCATAATATTTCAATTTTTGTGAAGATTAGAGTGTGGTATCCCACTGGTGTGTATTGGAGGAAAATCCTGTCATAATTTCAGAGGACATAATGGGCTCAACCTTCTTTGCACACGTGTGAAATATGGTTGCAGCAATTTTTCTGTCTACTTAGACAATATATTGGTTGGCAGCAAAATGTTGTATGTTAATTTAATGCCTTTCCCCATACATTTCCCAGGGTATAGCCAGAAACAGTTCTATACATATTAAACAATAAAAGGTTCTTAATAATGCCATCAACACAATTATATCTGATAGCTGAGGTACAGAATCACTGCGAATATAAAAATGACAAACATTTGAAAAATGTTTCCCAAGTTCCAATAAACTATGTGCTTTTTTTGAGTCTTATACTATAATTTTTTTATCAACCCCAAAGTTACACATTTTAATAGTCAATTTCAGAGAGAATTTTTGAAGACTACATTGAATCTTACAATAAAACATTTCTTTAACTAGTTCAGTAGATTCAGATTGACCTAAAGCAAGATCAAATAATGGGATATATGATCAAATGTTGATAATAAAGTCAACTGCATAATTAGTATGAAACTGTAAAATCAAAAACTATTTCAAGACTTTGAAATTAGAGCCCAAAAGATAATCAAAACTTGCAAAAGTTTTCATAAATCTGAGCATTTTTTTTTAATTTGAGAAAATTCAGGTGGGCCACTTCATAAATTAAATTTTCCTCATTACAACTTTACCTTAAAATATAAATTCCACTTTTGACCTAACATTAGTATTCTATTTGAATTGCAATAAATCAGAGTGTAGAAAGGGAAATACTCTTCTAAGCACTTTGCTAGATTCTATTGCTGAATTCATAAAACAAAACAAAAAATGTTATCAGCTTTTTGGCAACGAGAGTTACTCTTTCAAATGTTTATTTTGCAACTTTTTATGACACTGTGAAATTGACAATTTTCCCATTAGGTTAAATATACTACCTTACTCTAAAAGAAGAAAATAAAAATGAGGTAAGCCTAAGCCCAACATGGGTTATGATTTCTAATTTCATATTATACAGCCTATCATACTAATGAAGCAAAGTTACTATTGGCACAAGTAATAATGAAGAATTATGTGATGCTTCAGCACTTGCTGTGTAGTTCTGGAACCATGTGCCAAACATCCAAGTAACTGAAACACAGAGCTCTTCACTCTCAGTTAGTTAGTACATGAAATTAAAAATAGACTAGCAACAGCTCTAGCTCTAATTTCTACCTCTCAGAGATGTGTCTTCAGATGGTAACACAGGAAGTAAACAAAATATATTGTTGGGGGTGTACTCACATGTTTTAACACAATGTGGTATATAACTATGAGTAAAAATTATAGTATGTAAAATACAATAATAACAATATGGTTTATTTAAACATTCATTTGATAATTTAATATTACACATAAAATATTCATTTTTCAATTTACAACATTTCACAAATTTCAATCTCAAATCTCAAACACTGAATAAGGAGGAGGGGTATACATTAAGAATGCTTTAGAATTGTATTTAAATAAACAAGGATGAAATTTACCTTGTAAATAAACATTGTAGATGTTGAAGATAACTTTCATGCCTAAGCTTTCTCTTCTTCTTCAATCTTGGTTCATTATTAAGTGTCTATGTAAATTTGAACAACTTAATTTTATCTGTGCCTAAATTTCCTCCTCTGTATAGTACATATTCCACAGAATATTAAGTGGCATAAATCAGGTAATAATATACATCACAGAAAATACTGTTTGATACATAGTAAACAGTCAACAAATAAAAACTTGTATTACCACCAACATAATTGTAATCCCCTTCCAATCACCTTATCTCTATTTTTATTAATGTATTATTGTTCTCCTTTTCAGGAATGAAGTTACAGAACTCTCAAGGAAATAAGTCCATCTCTCTGTTTTATCACACATACACAGAGCCTGGCAAAGGGTAGGTGCTTCCACACCAAAGAAGAGTATTGTTAAGTGGAACAAAAGAAGAAACTGATAATTACTCAGTGGTTATACATATACAAGCTTCCACTGTGTGCTGATATTATGCCAAGTATGAATACATATTCTCACGTATTCCTGATGAAGCCTCCAAGCATATGATAACACTCATGTTGCAGCTGAAAAACCTTGATGATGAAAGCATTAATGGAGACTCCCATGGTCATAGGTGAATAAAATTAAAACTGTGACTCACACTTAGGTCTATCTGGGTCAGAATTCTATTATTTTCCCATTATATTATACTGTCTCCTCACAGCAATCTTTAGCATCTCAAGCAATTCTACATCTTAATATATCCATACAGATTTCTTTCCAGAAACAGAGAAATGCTACAGAAGAAGCAGCCAGGCCTGAAAATTACCAAGATGAAAAAACAACCATATAAATAAAGGTTTCTCTATTGAGAGGACTTGACAGTAAGATAAATATTACCCTGATCCTATCCTCTGCACCACTCAACTCTACACTCCAAATAATACCCAAGCTCTCTTTCTCTTCTCTGCTATGTTTTTCAAATAATGGTCTAGCTTTTCTATAACCTTGGCTCCTTTTCATGCCTTAGCCTCTAAAATTTAACAAAAATTGTTAAAGATGATCTAACACAGTCCCAAAGCTTCTGGATTCATCCTAGTATGAAGCCACTTTAGAACAACTGTTTAAATCTATTTCAGGACTTCCTGAGACCAGTGAAAGCATCTTTTTAATTTTACATTTATGAGTCAAATAAGTGATTACCACATAGATCCAATGCATATATCCTGAATGACAATGAATTGACAGGAATTAATATTTAGAACAATGATGTGGAGGCCTTGTAGGCTCTTTTGTAAAAGGTCAAATAATGTTTAACATACTGTACTTACTAAAAATGGATAATTAACTAATAAAACATGATATTCAGAAATAACTTGAAAGTAATTTGAGTTAACGTTTTAACTTCATTTTAATTAGAAAATATGCTAAAGCAAAGTAACCGATTATCTAGGCATTAAAATTGAGTAAAATTTTCACTGTAATTGCTTTCTTCTTGTACTTGGGCTCTCTGCTAAGATTAGCACTGAGGCTGGGATGAGAACAGTGATACAGGAGTCTCTTCCAGAGGACCTGTGATGTCACTGCGACCACTGTGATGGGTCCCCTGAAAATTCTGTAAGAAGAGGCAACAGGTGAGAACAGAGAGGTCCTTGTTCTGGATCACTCTACAGTAACTGCATTTCCTCCAGTAAGAGTGTCTTCAAGCAGAAGCTGTTTAATTACTCTATATCCACTCAGCAAATATTTATTAACCATCTGCCTAACTGTGTGCCAGGCACACAGGTGACTGGGACACATGACTGATCGAGAAAGATGAGACTTGGCATTTTGCAGTTGACATTCTAGTGTGGAAAAACCATAAAAATAACAATTAATAAAATTATGAAATACACTAGAAGGTGATACTTGCTATGAAAAAAAGCTAGAGAAGGGTAAAGGGACTGTGAGTCCCTGGGTAGGGAGAGGTGAAGGCATGTGTAGAAGCAGATCAGTTAGGAGGCCATCACAGTGGTCCAGACAAGAGAAGATGAGGACCCATGCTATAGTAATAGCAATGGAGAGGGTGTGAGCTCTTTGACTCTCAATGTATTTTGAGGATGTGTGGGAGAAAGAGAGGAGTCAAGGGGGACTCCACAGTTTCCGACCTGACCAAGTAAAAGGACGGTATTGCCAACAACTGAGACAGGTAGGCGACAGGTGAAGGACATGTGGGGTGAGAAGAATACCAACTGAACCTGGGCTCTCTAGACATCCACATGGTGATGTCAAGTAGGCAGCTCCATATAGAAGTCTTGGAGAGCAGTCCTGGTTGGATCATCAGCCATTTAAAGCCATTCGCACATAAAGCTATGCCACAGAGGGCTAAGGGGGTGTGAGTGCAGACAGAGCAGAGCACTGTGGACAATCTTAGGGACTCCAACATTATGAAGTTGTGTGGAAAAGCACAAAACAGCAGAGGAGGCTGAGAAATGGAACCATTTTTCTAACAGGAGAAAAATATAAATTATGGTATCCAGAAACCAAACAAAGACTATGTGTCAATGATAGTTCAAGCAAGACCATGGTTCAAGTGTTTCAAGTGGGTTCTCTAGTGACACAGAAGGCAGAACCAGAACTAATAGCAACTTTAAGGGATAAAGATCATACTTCAGTGAGAAAAAGGAATTGAACAGCAATGTCTAATTCTTAGATTCAACTGTATTATAATGTAGTGAACTTTCTTTTTAATCACTAGAGGTATTCGTAGACAGGCTGATGAGTATCACAGATATTGTAGAAATGATTCCTAAATTGAGTAGAAGGTTAGACCATAGAAACTATGAGATACACTCCAATTAATGAGCCTATCATTTCTGCCTCACTTAACACCAGAGGAGAAAGACATCTGCTTTTCCATCTGTGAACCTTTGCAATCTTAGCTGTCTGTGTCCAAAATTATCTCAATGCCTCTTCATATAAAATAAAGTGAATCACAACAATGGTTTAATTCAAAGAAGAGAGGCTCTGGTGCTAGCAGACCTGAGCTCCAGCTTTAACACTATCACTTAAATATTGTGTGGCTCTAGGAAAGTTCCTTCAATGTTTTTAAACCATAGCCTCTTCTTCAGAACTCACCCAGTGTTCTTGAGGGAATAAAACCATTCACTGTGCTTTGCTGGGTGTTTCATATACAGTGGGTACTCACAAAAACCTTTCTCTAGGCGTGAGGTCCCAGACTGAAGGACTATTTTATGATGCTTTAGTTATTTCTCTAAACTTGAGTTTTAGGCTATACTCTTCATTTAAGCACTATATCTACACATAAACCAGAAAAAGGAGTGTATGATCTTTTTCATAAAAATAATATTTTCATCTGTTTTTTAAGTTCATAGTAGATTTTGATGAATCATGCTTGGGGTCAAATTTTCTACTGTATGTTTTAAGATGTCATTTGCTTACAATGTAATAATAGAACTACACAGTATAAACAGGTAAAGACAACAGGCCGTGAAATCAGAGTTGCTGGATAGGAATCCTGATGGGCTGTTTCCTAATAATGTGATTTTGGCACATGAGTGCTTCTGAAACTCAGTTTGTCTGTAAAATGGGAAGGATAGAATTACTAGGATTTTTGTGACAATTAAATGATTTGGTATATGTAAAAAATATACAGTGTCTGATATATATAAAAACATTCCATAATCCTTAGTTTTTATTATTTGTTTCTCTATCTAGGAAAAAGATTTTAAGTAGAAACATTTTTTTTTCTATTTTAAATGTTTTCAATTAGCCCAAACTATTTTAAAAATATCTTTATTACTAGGAAAATAACGTGTTAGTATAACTAATTCAGACAGCACAAAAGAGCCTGCAACGGAAAAGGGCCTTCCTACTGTTTCCTTATTATCTATCTCTATCTGTCTATCATCTTATATATATAAGTATACATATTTAATATAAATATATCCCTTTTATGCTCAAGAGAAATAAACTAAAATCTTTTATACTTTCACTTATATATATATCTGTGCAAATATATTAATTCTAAAATAAATTGCTAGATATCCAACTGATTCCAAAAGTCTGTGCCTTTGTGATTTTCACTGATTTTGAAAAACTGTTCCCTAAAATGGCTGTATCTCCATGCTCTGAGCAGCAGTTTACAGAGTGTATTATTCCCCCATACTCTAACACCATTAGTATTGGTTATAATCAAACTTTTTTCATCAGTCTGCTAGAGGAGAGAAACATTTCAAATTCATCTTAACTTGATTTTTCTGATAAGTGAGGTTCAGGGTTTTTTCTATTTGTTTTAAACAGTATATGTGTGACAACTGTGTTGGTATCATTGGCTTCTTCTTCAACTAGAAAAAGTGGGACCATTACATATAAATAAAATAAAGTGTCTGTCATGTGTTTCAAATATTTCTCAAATAGCCATGCCAGTTTAACATTTTGATTGTGACTTTTTATTTTGGTAATCATCATCATTATTTTTGCTTATACAGAGTTTTAGTTTTACGGTGTAAAATATTTTAATCATTTACTTATGGCTTCAAGTATTTTCCATCTTTCTTAGAAATGTTCTCCCCTCAAATATTATAAAATAAATTTCTCATAATTTATTCCAGTACTTTTAAAAAAATTTAATCTTAGACCCAGTTGAGATTTATGCTGGTGCAAAAGATGGGTTAGGGATTTAGTCTTTATTTTCTTTTGCCCTAAATGCCTCACTAGTTCCCTATCTAACAATTAATGAATAAACAATTTCTTCACACTGATTTCTAATATACACTCATTACATATGTTCATGTCATTTCATGAGGAATGGAAAATTGATGTTACCAAATGCCTGATTTGATCCTAAAATTCGGTAATTTAAAAAAAATATTTTAAAGTACTAAACCAGTCTTGCATTCCTGTAATAAAACTACATTTGTGTGTAATTTATTTTGCTTGTAATGTACTATTGAAATTCGTTTGGTAATATTTTTATAACCTTATTATTATTGCAATAAAATGTATACAACAGGGCTTCCCTGGTGGCGCAGTGGTTGAGAGTCCGCCTGCCGATGAAGGGGACACGTGTTCGTGCCCCGGTCCAGGAGGATCCCACGTGCCACGGAGCGGCTGGACCCGTGAGCCATGGCCGCTGAGCCTGCACGTCCGGAGCCTGTGCTCCACAACGGGAGAGGCCACAACAGTGAGAGGCCCACGTACCGCAAAAAAATAAATAAATAAATAAATTATATATATATATATATATATATATATATACACAACATAAAATTTACCATTTTAACTATTTTTAAATGTGGAATTGAGTGGCATTAAGTACATTCACAATGTGCAACCATCACCACGTCCATTTCCAGAACTTTTTCATCATCCCAAAGAGAAACTCTATATCTATTAAACAATAACTCTCCATTCATCTCTCTCCACAGCCCCGGGTAACCTCGATTACACTTTTTGTACCTATGAATGTGCCTGTTCTAAGTACCTTTCATAAGTGGAATCATACAATATTTGTCCTTTTGTGTCTGGCTTATTCTCCTTATTAACATGATGTTTTCAATATTCATCCATGTTGTAATATGCATCTAAATTTCATTGTTCTTTACAGCTGAATAATATTCCACTGTGTGTGTATACCACATTTAGTTTATCTGTGCATCAGCTGAGGACATCTGAGTTGTTTCTGTATTTTGGCAATTGTGAATAATGGTGCTCTGAATACTGATACACAACATTTGGTAATATTTTTAAAGTTTTTGCATTGATATTCATAATAGAATTGTAGTGTTTATTTTTGTGATATATTTGTGAAATCCATGTATTTTAAGAAAATTACTTATAAAATGGTAGAAATCTAAATGTGTTACACAAATTTCTTTTAACAATTACTTAAATTTGAAAAAATAAATAAAAGTCACTCACAATTTTTCTACATGATTCTAAATTCCTTTCAAAAAGGTGGTTGTAGTTAGGTCTTAACTTAGTATTATAAGTAACAATAATCCCTTCTCTAGACCTTTCTGGAGGTGGGGAGGAGATGCATTAACTTCTATTTCCTGTATCCTTTCCAGAGGAAGTTTTTTCCTGCTATTCTCAAGGTATATTACAGTGCTTGAATTTATATCAAATTAATTTGGTTCCATATGTCAATATGTCCTCCAGGGTCAGTAATAATATGGGAATCCATTCAACTGATAATGTTGTGCCTCTCAATTTTAATAGTGATCTTTCTCCTCTACTCTCTTTAAGATCTATCTATATAAAAATCCATTTCTATTGCAACAACAAAATAAATGGCAGAAGGGCCATCTATGCTCTAATGGGTGTAGAGAAACTTATTGAAGGCTCACTGAATTAAACAAACAAATGAACGAACAAGCAAATAAAGAATGGTGAGATTAAAGAAGGGATGTGAGGTAGAAGATCTTTTGGCTCTCAAAGGACCCTTGAGTAAGGATACATGTTTGGACACATTTAAAAAGGCACTAGCATTTTAATGATCCATTTGAAGTAGTTCCCAGTTTTTCAGTTGAAGGTGAGTATGAAATACACTGGTGGGATAGAAACAGCAGGTTAAAACAGACTGAAGATCCCCTAGGGGGTCTAGACCTAGAAAAGAAGGTGAGATCATTTGGGGAAATGTGAGCACACATTTCGTGAGGGTGTGCTGAACTCCTAAAAAAGGATGGGGAGAGAAACACATACAATTCAGGATTAGGAATATATGGGTTATTGGAGACAAAAAAAAAGTTTGAGTGCCAAATGGAAAAATAATATTTAAATACATGGGATGGGCATTAATAAAAAAGTCATTGGAAAAGATAAGTACTAGACAGAATACCTCTGCAAATTTCCAAATTTTTCTGGAAAACATGGTAATTTCAGGCGCCAACTATGAAAGAGAATGCATTGCACAAGCACTTTGGAATTATTTTCTTTCTCGTAAAAAAATGTGACACTTCTAGGAGTGTCATTATTTTCTCAATTGACTTTTTTTTTTTTTTTTTTTTTGTGGTGGTACGTGGGTCTCTCACTGCTGTGGCCTCTCCCGTTGCGGAGCGCAGGCTCAGCGGCCATGGATCACAGGCCCAGCTGCTCCGCGGCACATGGGATCCTCCCGGACCGGGGCACTAACCTGTGTCCCCCGCATCGGCTGGCGGACTCCCAACCACTGCGCCACCAGGGAAGCCCTCAACTGACATTTAAATTCACAGGTGAGAGATTAGGAAACAGATATAAATGAAACTGAAATCACAAAGCCCAACAAATCCTCTTTTTCATTTCCTTTAGAAAAATAAAAAGCAAGCGATGCTATGAAGTGGTCTCTGGTAAAGATAAAACAAGCTTAAGATATAAGCTACAGAGTGGATTTTAGAAAACACATTGCTTAGAAAAATAGAGAGATATCTCCAAGACTGTAAGTGGTAATGCTGGCTTTGAAGTGTCATAGTTTCCACAGTTAGTAACCTTGTGTCTCTATTAACTATTCTTTGTTTTTTTTAACATCTTTATTGGAGTATAATTGCTTTACAATATTGTGTTAGTTTCTGCTGTATAAAAAAGTGAATCAGCTATACGTATACATATAACCCCATATACCCACCCTCTTGTAGCTCCCTCCCACCCTCCCTATCTGACACCTCTAGATAGTCATAAAGCACCAAGCTGATCTCCCTGTGCTATGTGGTTGCTTCCTACTTGCTATCTATTTTACATTTGGTAGTGTATATATGTCAATGCCACTCTCTCACTTCATCCCAGCTTACCCTTCCCCTCCATGTGTCCTCAAATCCATTCTCTAAGTCTGCATCTTTATTCCTGTCCTGTCCCTAGGTTCTTCAGAATCATTTTTATTTTTTTTTAGATTCCACATATAGTGTTAGCATACGGTATTTGTTTTTCTCTTTCTGACTTACTTCACTCTGTATGACAGACTCTAGGTCCATCCACCTGACTATAAATAACTCAATTTTGTTTCCTTTTATGGCTGAGTAATATTCCATTTTATGTATGTGCCACTTCCTCTTTATCCATTGATCTGTCGATGGACACTCAGGTTGCTTCCATGTCCTGGCTATTGTAAATAATGCTGCAATGAACATTGTGGTACATGACTCCTTTTGAACTATGGTTTTCTCAGGGTATATGCTCAGTAGCGGGATTGCTGGGTCATATAGTAGTTCTAGTTTTAGTTTTTTAAGGAAACTCAATACTGTTCTCCATAGTGGCTGTATCAATTTATAATCTACCAAGAGTGCAGGAGGGTCCCCTTTTCTCCCCACCCTTTCCAGCATTTATTGTTTGTAGATTTTTTGATGATTGCCATTCTGACCAGTGTGAGGTGATATCTCATTGTGCTTTTGATTTGCATTTCTCTAATTATTACTGATGTTGAGCATCTTTTCATGTGTTTGTTGGCAATCTGTATATCTTCTTTGGAGAAATGTCTATTTAGGTCTTCTGCCCATTTTTGGATTGGGTTGGTTGTTTTTTGATATTGAGCTGCATGAACTGCTTGTATATTTTGGAGATTAATCCTTTGTCAGTTGCTTTGTTTGCAAATATTTTCTCCCATTCTGAGGGTTTTCTTTTCATCTTGTTTATGGTTCCCTTGCTATGCAAAAGATCTGAAGTTTCATTAGGTCCCATTTGTTTATTTTTGTTTTTATTTCCATTACTCTAGGAGATGGGTCAAAAAGGATCTTGCTGTGCTTTATGTCATAGAGTGTTCTGTCTATGTTTTCCTCTAAGAGTTTTATGGTGTCTGACCTTATATTTAGGTCTTTAATCCATTTTGAATTTATTTTTGTGTATGGTGTTAGGACATGTTCTAATTTCATTCTTTTACATGTAGCTGTCCAGCACCACTTAGTGAAGAGGCTGTTGTTTCTCCATTGTATATTCTTGCCTCCTTTATCAAAGATAAGGTGACCATATGTATGTGGGTTTATCTCTGGGCTTTCTGTCCTTTTCAATTGATCTATATTTCTGTTTTTGTGTCAGTACCATACTGTCTTGATTACTGTAGCTTTGTAGTATATTCTGAAGTCAGGGAGCCTGATTCCTCCAGCTCCATTTTTCTTTCTCAATATTGCTTTGGCTATTTGGGGTCTTTTGTGTTTCCCTACAAATTGTGAATTTTTTTGTTCTAGTTCTGTGAGAAATGCCATTGGTAGTTTGATAGGGACTGCACTGAATCTGTAGATTGCTTTGGGTAGTATAGTCATTTTCACAATGTTGATTCTTCCTATCCAAGAACATGGTATATCTCTCCATCTGTTTGTATCATCTTTAATTTCTTTCATCAGTGTCTTATAGTTTTCTGCATACAGATCTGTTGCCTCCTTAGGTAGGATTATTCCTAGGTATTTTATTCTTTTTGTTGCAATGGTAAATGGGAGTGTTTCCTTAATTTCTGTTTCTGACTTTTTGTTGCTAATGTATAGGAATGCAAGAGATTTCTGTGTATTAATTTTGTATCCTGCAAATTTACCAAATTCATTGATTACCTCTAGTAGTTTTCTGGTGGCCACTTTATGATTTTCTAAGTATAGTATCATGTCATCTACAAACAGTGACAGTTTTACTGCTTCTTTTCCAATTTGGATTGTTTTATTTCTTTTTCTTCTCTGAATGCCATAACTAGGATTTCCAAATCTACGTGAATAAAAGTGGTGAGAGTGGACATCCTTGTTTTGTTCCTGATTTTAGAGGAAATGCTTTCAGTTTTTCACCACTGAGAATGATGTTGGCAGTGGATTTGTCATATATGGTTTTTTATTATGTTGAGGTCGGTTCCCTGTATGCCCATTTTCTGGAGAGTTTTTATCATAAATGGGTGTTGAATTTTGTCGAAAGCTTTTTCTGCATCTATTGAGATGATCATATGGATTTTATTCTTCAATTTGTTAATATGGTGTATCACAGTGATTGATTTGCATATATTGAAGAATTCTTGCATTCCTGGGATAAACCCCACTTGATCATGGTATATGATCTATTTAATGTGCTGTTGGATTCTGTTTGCTAGTATTTTGTTGAGGATTTTTGCATTTCTCTTCATCAGTGATATTGGTCTATAATTTTCTTTTTCTGTGACATCTTTGTCTGGTTTTGGGATCAGGGTGATGGTGAACTCGTAGAATGAGTTTGGGAGTGTTCCTCCCTTGCTATATTTTGGAAGAGTGTGAGAAGGATAGGTGTTAGCTCTTCACTACATGTTTGATATGATTCACCTGTGAAGCCATCTGGCTCTGGGCTTTTGTTTGTTGGAAGATTTGTAATCACATTTTCAATTTCAGTGCTTTTGATTGATCTGTTCATAGTTTCTATTTCTTCCTGATTCAATCCTTGAAGGTTGTACATTTCTAAGAATTTGTCCATATATTCCAGGTTGTCCATTTTTTTGGCATATAGTTGCTTGTAGTCATTTTTCATGATCCTTTGTATTCCTGCAGTGCCATTTGTTACTTCTCCTTTTTCATTTCTCATTCTGTTGATTTGAGTCTTCTCCCTTTTTTTCGTGATGAGTCTGCCATGGCTTATCAATTTTGTTTTCTTATCAAAGAACCAGCTTTTAGTTTTATTGATCTTTGCTATTGTTTCCTACATTTCTTGTTCATTGATTTCTGATCTGATTTTTATGATTTCTTTCCTTCTGCTAATTTTGGGTTTTTTTCTTTTTGTTCTTCTTTCTCTAATTGCTTTAGGTATAAGGTTAGGTTGTTTATTTGAGATTTTTCTTGTTTCTTGAGGTAGGATTGTATTGCTATAAACTTCCCTATTAGAATGGCTTTTGTTGCATCCCATAAGTTTTGGGTAGTCATGTTTTCATTGTCATTTGTTTCTAGGTATTTTTTGATTTCCTCTTTGATTTCTTCAATGATCTTTTGGTTATTTAGTATCATATTGTTTAGCCTACATGTGTTTGCATTTTTCACAGTTTTTTCCCTGTAACTGATATCTAGTCTCATAGTGTTGTGGTCAGAAAAGATGCATTATACGATTTCAATTTTCTTAAACTTACCAAGGCTTGATTTGTGACCCAAGAATTGATCTATCCTGGAGAATGTTCCACGTGCATTTGAGAAGAAAGTGTACTCTTGTTTTTGGATGGAATGTTCTGTACATATCAATCAAGTTCATTTTTTCTAATGTGTCATTTAAAGCTTGTGTTTCCTTATTTGTTTTCATTTTTGATGATCTGTCCATTGGTGTAAATGGGATGTTAAAGTCCCCTACTATTATTGTATTACTGTTGATTTCCCCTTTTATGGCTGTTAACATTCAACTTATGTATTGAGGTGCTTCTATGTTGGGTGCATAAATATTTACAATCATTATATCTTCTTCTTGGATTGATCACTTGATCATTATGTAGTATCCTTCTTTGTCTCTTGTAACAGTCTTTATTTCAAAGTCTCTTTTGTCTGATATGAGAATTGCTGCTCCAGCTTTCTTTTGTTTTCCATTTTCATGGAGTATCTTTTTCCATCCCCTCACTTTCAGCTTGTATGTGTCCCTAGGTCTGAAGTTGATCTCTTGTAGACTGCACAAATACGGGTCTTGTTTTTGTATCCATTCAGCCAATCTGTGACTTTTGGTTGGAGCATTTAATCCATTTACATTTAAGGTAGTTATTTATATGTATGTTCCTTTTATTTTCTTAATTTTGGGGGGTTTGTTTTTGTAGATCTTTTCCTTATCTTGTGTTTCCTGCCTAGAGAAGTTCCTTTAGCATTTGTTGTAAAGCTGGTTTGGTGGTGCTGAATTCTCTTAGCTTTTGCTTGTCTGTAAAGCTTTTGATTTCTCTATCAAATCTGAATGAGATCCTTGCTGGGTAGAGGAATCTTGGTTATAAGTTTTTCCCTTTCATCACTTTAAATATATCCTGCCACTCTCCGCTGGCTTGAAGAGTTTCTGCTGAAAGATCAGCTGTTATCCTTATGGGGATTCCCTTGTATATTATTTGTTGCTTTTCCCTTCCTGCTTTCAGTATTTTTTCATTTTGTTTAATTTTTGTTAGTTTGATTAGTATGTATCTTGGCATGTTTCTCCTTGGGTTTATCCTGTATGGGACTCTTTACACTTCCTGGACTTGACTTCATTTCCTTTCCCGTTTTGGGGAAGTTTTCAACTATAATCTCTTGAAATATTTTCTCAGACCCTTTCTTTTTAAATTATTCTTCTGGGACGCCTATAATTCAAAGGTTGGTGTGCTTAATATTGTCCCAGAAGTCTCTGAGACTGTCCTCAATTCTTTTCATTATTTTTTCTTTATTCTGCTCTGCAGCATTTATTTCCACCATTCTAACTTCCAGCTCACGTATCTGTTCTTCTACCTAAGTTATTCTGCTATTGATTCCTTCTAGATTATTTTTAATTTCAGTTACTGTGTTGGTCACTACTGTTTGTTTGCTCTTTAGTTCTTCTCGGTTCTTGTTAAATGTTTCTTGTATTTTCTCTATTCTATTTCCAAGATTTTGGTTCATATTTACTCTCTTTAGTAGTTTCAGGTAGTTTGCCTATTTCCTCTTCATTTTTTATTTATTTGGTTTTGTGGTTTTATGTTTTTTTTTTGCGGTACGTGGGCCTCTCACTGATGTGGCCTCTCCCGTTGCGGAGCACAGGCTCCGGACGCACGCACAGGCTCAGCGGCCATGGCTCATGGGCCTAGCTCCTCCGCGGCATGTGGGATCTTCCCGGACCAGGGCACGAACCTGTGTCCCCTGCATCTGCCGGCGGACTCTCAACCACTGCGCCACCAGGGAAGCCCTGGTTTTGTGGGTTTTTATCTTGCTCCTTTGCCTGCAAGGTATTTCCCTGTCTTCTCATGTTGTCTAATTTACAGTATTTGAGGTATACTATCCCTCAGCTGCAGGGTCATAGTTCCTCTTGCTTCTGTTCTCTGCCCCCAGTGGTGAGGTTGGTCCAGTGGCTTGCTTAGGCTTCCTGATGGGAGGGACTGGTGCCTGCATTCTAGTGGATGGAGCTGTCTTTTCTCTCTGATGAGCAGGGCTGTGTCAGGTGGTATGTTTTGGGGTGTCTGTGAGCTTAGTATGACTTTAGGTCGTCTGTATGCTGATGCATGGTTTTGTCTTCCTGTCTTATTTGTTGTTTGGTGTGAGGCGTTCAGCCCTGGGAGCTGCAGGCAGTTGGGTGGAGCTGGATCTTGGATTCAGACAGAGGCCTCTGTGAAAGCACTCGGTGATTAATCTTCCCTAGGGCAGGGAATTCTCTCATGGTCCAGCGTCCTGGACTCAGTGCTTCCATCCTGGAGCCTCAGGCCCAACTTCCAGTCAGGGAACCAAGACCCTGCAAGTCACTCATCCTGACAATAAAGGTGATTAAAAAAAATTTTTTTAAAACACTAACAAAACCCCAGACAAATGGTAAAAATTAAAATAAAAAAAACGGAAACAGAAACAAGGAAACACACACACAAAAGAAACAGAGCCAAATAAAGCAAAAAGCAAGAGAACAACCAGACAAACAAACAAACCCAGGAATGAAATCAAACCATTAAAAAGAAAAGTAACAAAAACACAAAACCAAAAAAACCAAACCAAAGCAGAGTGCCAATTGAAGAATGAAGCAAAGAAACAAAGTGACAAAAATGATTAAAAAAAAAGAAAATGGGGAAAGAAGACAGAACAACAGAAAAGCAACATAGAAATAGAAATGTAAAAAAATAAGATAAAAAATATATTAAAGTAAAAGAAAGGAAAAAAAAAAAAAGACAAACAAGGCCCCAGACAAATGGTAAAAACAGAATCAAACAACCAAAAACAGAAACAAGGAAACACACACACATGCAAAAGAAAGAAAAACAGAACCAAACAAAAACAAAAACAGAAAAAAAACAAAACAGAAACAAAAAAACAAGAGAACAACCAGAGAAACTGAAGAACCTAAAAACAAAATCAAAGAATTAGAATCAAAACTAACAAAAACACAAAACCTAAAAACAAAACCAAAGAAGTATGCCAACTGAAGAATAAAGCAAAGAAACAGAACAAACCGATAAAAATAATTTTAAAAAAAGGGAAAAAACAAAACAACAGAAAAGGAAAGTAGAAATGGGAATTTTTTTTAAATACAAAATATATGAAAGAAAAAGAATAAAATGAGAGAAAAGAACACAGAACAACATAAAAGAAAAGTGAAAACAGAAATATATAAAAAAATTTTTTAAACGTTATAAAACACGAAGATTCCCCCCCCCAAAATAAACTAAAAAAAAAAAGCTAGAACCAACAAGAGAATGAATCAAAATATAATAAAAGTAATAGTAATAATTATGTTTCCGTGGGGTCTCAGCTGTTAAGTGTCCTTGCACACGCCATGAGCCACAGCTCACCTCTGCCTCCCCAGGAGGTCCTCCTCTGCCTCTGGGCTGGTCCCTGGACCTGCTGTGGGCCCTGTGGGGACCACGCAGACTCTGATGTGGCCCAATTCCTGTGTGTTCTTGTCCCCAAACTCCACAGCTGCCAGAGATAGACTGTTTTCATTTGTGGGAACACTCATTGTCTACTCAGATATTGGATAGACGTAGGGTCTAGCTGATCATGTGGATTTAATCTGCAGCTTGTACAGCTCACGGAAAGATTTTCAATCCTCTTTCTTAGTCGCCCCATCCCTGGGGTTCAGCTTTGGTTTTATCCCCAACTCTGCATGTGGTCCAACCACAGGAGTCTGGTCTTGAGGATGCCTTGGAGCTCATGGCTCTGCCCCAGTGAGGACCAGGCACAGAGGTGGTATGACTGCTTGGATGGCAGGAGCCCTGGTGGTGCCAAATGTGCAGGGAAGCCAGCGATCATGGGTGCAAGAGATATGGCCCTAGTGAGGGCCTTTTCTGGCACCTGGCATAAGGTGCATGAGGGCTGGCCCTGGCCGGGCTATTTTTGGTGCCCGGAAGCTGGCATGTGAGGGCTGGCCCTGAGAGGGCTTCTTTTATTGTCCGTTGGTGGGTGCCAGCATGAGGGGACAGAGAGGCTACAATAGTGGCTCCTCCCCCTGAGTGTGACTCAGCAGTAGTGCCTGCTTCCATGGCAGTCCGGTCTTCCTCTGTAGGCATTCCCTGCTGTGGATTTCTTCCCTCCTGTCCCCTCAGTCTGTCTTCCCACAGCCAACACCAGTTCTTGCCCCAGGCCTCTTCTCCAATCCCAATGCTCCAGCTCCCAGCTCCCTTGCACACCTGTGAACACACGTCCCAGTCCAGGGCACGTAGGGCCACAGTACAGACTGTGTAGTTCTGAGTCTGCTGCATCTGTCACAGATCAGCCACTTCACCCTCTTCCAACAGCCTCAAATGCTTCCCTTCTGTCCCAATTGATTTCCCTGTCAGAGAAGGGTTTCCCCAAATCCAGGAATCTCTCCTCTGCTTCAGCTCCCCAACTGCGGGTGCAGGCCCTGTCCCACTTCCTCTCCTCATCCTCTACCTTTTTTATTTTTTGTCATACCCAGTTATGCAAGGATCTTTATAGTCCTTTCTGTTGTTCAAGGTCTTCTGCTAGCATTCAGCCAGTGTCCTGTGAGAACTGTTGCATCTATAGTTGTATTCCTGATGCATCTGTGGAGAGAGATGAACTCCACGTCCTCCTACTCCTCTGCCACCTTAACTCATCATCCTATTAACCATTCTTAAATGTTCTGATAATTACTTAAAAAGTTAGAAAAAATAACAGGTTTTGGTTTTCATCTTTCAAAGTACAGAGAAGGAAACAAGATTTGTGGGAGGACATGCCAGGCTGCGGAGAGTGCTTCCAACCAGGCACAGAAGGCAGCCCCTCTCTCTGGGACTGAGCAGGCAAAGACAAAATATAGAGCAAGTGTGGTGTTTTTGAACATATTTTGGAACTTTAATTTTCTGCATTAATCTACATAAGGAATTGATTTCAAAAGCAGCACAGGGGGACATGGCTGCATTTGATCTTAAAAGGGGCTAAATTTTGGGGGCCGATTTATGCTCCTGGCAATTTATTGCTTTAAAAGTTGGCAGTAATTTGGGTCGAGAAATAAAATGTGGGCCTTGGGGCAAATTTAATTGAAGAAGATGTCTGAAGTATTTTAGAGGATTCTAAAGGCAACATCAAAAAGGTATTTTTAAAAGACACTGAGAGGTTGAATTGCCCAGATGGACAAATAGGTACAATAGCAACAGGCAGGTCTCCAGCAGGTGGAGGCAGTACTGCCCCATCCTCTGACCCTCCTCACTGTGCCCATGCTTGTGACGGGCATCCTTCTGCATGGATGCCTGCTTGTGATAGTCATCCTTCTAGCAGAACAAAACAGAACACAGCAGCCAACATTATGTGTATCTTAGTTTCTTATGTCCTGTAAGGCACTTTTTTCTGCTTCTTGCAAGGATGAAGACTGTCTTCATTAATATCAAATTTATGCCCCAAGCTACAGTTCTCTTCTTTTTCTGTATATGTAATCTCCTAGCACATCAACACTAAATCATAATGCCCTAATACACTTTCAAAAGCAACTAAACTCAATACACATACTTCCAACACTACAAACAACTCAATATAAGAAGCCATGACCAAATTCACATGTGCAAAGTTTACAGACAAAAACAGTGAGTTATAAACACCACTTGCCTGATAGACACTGTAAACTGATTCTGATTATAATATGCATAAGAGTTGGAAGTATCCAAATTTGAAAAAAGTAAATGTGTATTGGACTATAAAGTGCCGTGTGTGTGGATTCAGGGAGAAAGAGCTAATGTTAAAGGTGGTGCGTTTTCCACAATAATCTCAGGATTATAGAGGAACAGACTGACCACGTTGCTTCCTTAGAGATTTGACCATCAAGACATAATCGCTCTGATTCTAAAACATTTGCAAATGTAAACAATAGATATACAAAGTCTATTTATTTACTAATCTTGTTACAAAAAAAAAAAATTAAAACAAACAAGAAAAACTGTCCATTAAAATAATTTAATATGGCTTTTTCCTCCAAATTAAGTGATTAACTACAAAACACTAGATAAATCATTCTTAATGTGTGTGAAAAGTATTCTTATATTTTCTATAATTTAAATCTTAAATTTCTCTCAGTTCCTTGAATTAATTAAGTCAGCAAACTAACTTGAATTAGAGACTAATTGAAACAAAATCTGTCTGTAAAAGGTCAAGTAGTAAAATCGGGATGAGGTCATTTCCTCAAGAATTCCCATAATTCTATATTACTCTTTGTTGGAGAGGATGATGTCAACACCACATGGACTGTCAGTCCACACAGCAGGCATCAAGGGCAGGGACGGCTGTGGGAGAAGACGTGTGAGGCAGGCCTTTCCCTGATGGACCCCTAAAGGGTGCATCACTTTTTATTTTAAAAGAGTAAACCTTGAACCCATACTCTTGTGTCCTGCTCAACAGTTCACAGGGTCATACCGCACTACACGTGTTACAGCTCACAAATGCACAGCAAATACGGTTCAAGATTAGAGATTATAATATTAACACCACAGATATTCAGTCAGCAGGAGAGAAACACCACTTTTGAAAGTAAATATTGTTTTCAAAACGTTGATTTTAATTTTATTGTTATAGTATAAAAACAAGCAAAAACAAATGTAGGTCAACTTGATAGATGATTGTGTTTCTCAGTATTCTTTTTCTGTAAAAGGGCTCTAAGAGTTCTCTATGTGTGATAATTAGATGTATGAAATGCACATCACCATAATAAATAAAGAAGTTTGGCATTATATTCATTATATTCATAAAAATGGTAGATTTTATAAGGCATAAATTGTTATTTGATAATACTCCGTAAAACTATTAATCATTAGGAGCTATCGGTTTTAACTTTCTTCCACACTTTATATGAAAAAGTCATGTAAAATTTGAGCATTTTTAGTCAAGTTAAAAATGTAATGGTTCACGAAAAATGAAGAATTTTAAAATAACAGCAGCCTCGTGAAGCATTCCATCTAGAGCAAAGATTATTTCTTTGAGCAGTTCACAATTAGTTGTGAATTTTTTATGAGCAAGTCATAATTAGTTACCACATCTGTAAAATAGAAGTTTTATATATTCTGTGATTTCCAAGATTAGTCTCAGCTTAAGCATTCTGTGATTCTAAAAATTCAAGGGGGTACAATAATTTGCTAGTGAGACATGGTTTATTTCAATATGAATAATAGGTGGTTTTGTTGTTTAAAAACCTTCCTATAAATTATGAAATTAAATATCACACAAAAATTGACACCATAAAATATTCTTGTTTCAGTAGTCATCATTATGAATCAAGAGTAAAC
Source organism: Grampus griseus (assembly GCF_964374135.1). Classification (NCBI taxonomy): domain Eukaryota; kingdom Metazoa; phylum Chordata; class Mammalia; order Artiodactyla; family Delphinidae; genus Grampus; species Grampus griseus. Next base: position 45,247,007 of record NC_139004.1, on the reverse strand, counting down.
TACTACTGTAATATTCAGTATAACATCACTCACACCCATCACTTGGAGAGCTATCAGGACTTGAAACGCCAACACAACTTGGTCAGAGATATAGAGCTACATTTTATTGAGAAGCAGATACTGAGTCTATCACGAGCTTTCTCATATCCTAAGAATGGACAAGTATTATTCTGAGAAAAAGTATCAAGTTATGTAACATATAAATATATGATTTAAAGAAGGACCCTGTACTCCATCTAGACTCTAAAGGTTTAATTAACCAGGTTCCTTAAAAAAGACACAATACCCCATCATATTTCTACCATATTTCATTACTAAGTAAAACTTTTCATGTACATTTCTATGACAGCCCAATTTAATATTTTAAAACATAAGTGTAAAGTAAATTTCATAAAATTTAAATTATAAATATATATCTATTGAATGTACCTATCTTGCAATAGTGTAGGTCTAGCTCAAAATAAACACAAAAACCAAAAACGTGTATGCCCAAAAAACCTCATCTGAAAGTTAAATTTTATGGTTTGATGTGCTGTAACAGCTTATTCTGTTTGAAATAATTACAAACACAACCTTCTACTTAATTGTATTTACTAAACTTTATCATATTAGAAGACAATTGGTAAACTACAGCATTTATTTCTGTAATCTTTATTATTAGGACAATTATATGGTCTTTGCTTCAGATACACTCTTCAGAAAGTTAATTACCAGCTTAAATCTTTGAGTTTCCTTTTTTTTTTTGCTTAGGTAATTTACTTAAAAAAAATTAAAAAAAGAAACTGCTTTCAACCATTGGAATTTATGAATATAAGTAATGAAACCATGCTATTGAAATGTTATATTTTATAATAATGATTCTGCTGATAAAAATATCACATGATGACAAAGTGTCTAGTGAAAAAGTATTTTCAAGAAAATACTATCATAATCATTATATAAATGGACTCTGAATATAGAAGACTAGAGATTACAATCCAAGGGTCTAATAAAGACTATATTACCTTCCTAAATATAATAATTCTCTGCTGTTTGGCTAATGCTGTATATTGACAGTAGCAGTAATTCTACTCCCTTTTGCAATAAGAATATGCATTTTAACATGAACCAAAACATTACTGAGTGCGCATATTTGAAAAATCAAATTGTCAAATGATTTACACATTAAATAACTTATTAAAATATCTAGTTATGCTTCCCATATTCACAGAATAAAAATACAGCCATCAGTTGAAAATTTTTGTACTTTCAAAGAGTTTTCCTTCTTCTATGTCAGTATCATATATTTGTGTATATTAATAAAATGAAGCTTTACACATTTATTTCATGAAAGACAATGAATAAACCATCAAGTCTTATTTTTATCAATTTTTTCTTAATTCTATGTGAACAAAGCATATATTACAGTACCTTTGGATACTGTTTGACAGGAATCAATACCCTTTCTGAGAGCTTTATGTTTTTGTTGCTGATGACATCAAGATATTTCTTTTCTTCATCTTCCTTTTTTCCATCAGAACCTTGAAATTTTTCAATTTCTGAAAAAAATTCACAAGAAAAACATTAAATGAAATAAGAAGTCATCATAAATACACTGACTGTTCTTATCACTCCCTTTCTTAAATAAGATTTTTAAGAACCTTGATAAAGGGACTGAAAGCTATGCTACTGTACTGTCTGTACAATGATCTATATCACCTAAAACCAAAAAGCAATGACTGAAGATACAACTGTCTTCTGTGAAACAAAGGATGCATTTAATTAACTTTTAACGTCTTCAAACAAAATTTGAGAAAGAATATTCCCTTTAATTATTTAAAATATCTAAGCAAACATAAATTTCCTAGGAGCAATGAATAGAACAAATATATTTTAACGTTAAATGTTTTGTTTTTAGTCAGAATTGTTCCTAAGGAAAAATAACTGAAAATAGAAATCATCCATTATCTAAAATAGGGTAGTAGAGATAAACAGTATGCTATTTTATATTCTCACAAACTTAAATCCAATTAAAAAGGGGAGTCACAGAAAAGTCACATAAAGGATTAAATCTGTAAATGATATCATTCATATTCATCAACATGAAATTACCTACATAGATGTTTAAGAGGAAATACTAATTTATCCTTATGAGAATCTTCCCAAAGTGAATTTTTTTTTTTATTTATTAAGTTTTGTCTGCATTGGGTCTTCGTTGTTGTGCACGGGTTTCTCTAGTTGTGGCAAATGGGGGCTACTCTTCATTGTGGTGCACGGGCTTCTCTTGTTGCGGACCATGGGCTCTAGGTGTGCGGGCTTCAGTAGTTGTGGCATACAGGCTCAGTAGTTGTGGCTTGTGGGCTCTAGAGCACAGCCTCAGTAGTCTGGTGCATGGGCTTAGTTGCTCTGCAGCATGTGGGAACTTCCCAGATGAGGGCTCGAACCCATGTCCCCTGCACTGGCAGGCAGATTCTTAACCACTGCACCACCAGGAAAGTCCTGAATATCTTTTAAGCAAACGTACACTATTTATCCTTCCTTCCTTTTTAAAATTAATTTATTTGCCACAGAAATACAAAGGTTCGTAAGAGACTGCTACAAGCAACTATAGGCTAATAAAATGGACAACCTGGAAGAAATGGACAAATTCTTAGAAAGGTACAATCTCCCAAGACTGAATCAGGAAGAAATAGGAAAAAATGAACAGAAATTGAATTCATGATTAAAAAACTCTCAACTAACAAAAGTCCAGGACCAGATGCCTTCACAGGCAAAGTCTATCAAATGTTGAGAGAAGAGCTAACACCCATCCTTCTGAAAGTATTCCAAAAAACTGCAGAGGAAGGAACACTCCCAAGCTCCATCACCTTGGTACCAAAACCAGACAAAAATACCACAAAAAAAAAATTATAGGCCAATATTACTGGTGAACATTCCTCAACAAAATATTAGCAATCTGAATCCAACAAAACATTAAAAGGATCATACACCATGATCAAGTGCGATTTATCCTGGGGATGTGAGAATTTTTCAGTATCCACAAATCAATCAGTGTGATACACCACATCAACAAACTGAAGAATAAAAACGACATGATCATTTCAACAGATGCAGACAAGACTTTGGAAAAAATTCAACACTCATTTATGATAAAAACTCTCCAGAAAATTACAGAGGGAACATACCTCAACATAATAAAGGCCATATATGACAAGCCTATAGCTAACATCATACTCAATGGTGAAAAGCTGAAAGCAGTTCTTCTAGGATCAGGAACAAGACAAGGATGTCCACTCTTGCCACTTTTATTCAACATAGTCTTGGAAATTCTAGCCATGGAAATAATAGAAGAAAAAAATAAAAAGAATCCAAATTGGAAAAGACGAAATGAAACTGTCACTGTTTGCAGATGACATGATACTATACATAGAAAATCCTGAAGATGCTGCCAGAAAACTACTAGAATTCATCAATTAATTTGGTAAAGTTGCAGGATACAAAATTAATACACACAAATCTTTTGCATTTCTATACACTAGCAATTAAAGATCAGAAAGAGAAATTCAAGAAACAATTCCATTTACCATCTAATCAAAAACAAAATGTACCTAGGAATAAACCTACCTAAGGAGACAAAAGACCTGTACTCCAAAAACTATAAGATGCTGATGAAAGAAATAAAAGACGACAGAAACAGATGAAAAGATATACCATGTTCTTGGATTGGAAGAATCAATATTGTCAAAATGACTATAGTAGCTAAGGCAATGTACAGATTCAATGCAATCCTTATTGGTTTATCCTTGTCACTCTGTCATAGATATAAATTAAATTTGTCTGACATTATTTGCTCTCTACAAAGCTACCACTTAGGCATTTTTAGACATTTGAAATTTGATCACTTGATGATTAATTCCAACAAGTTTTCCATCAAGAAATGGGGCTGGATGAAATAACATTTCCACTGATTTTTCTGTTAATTTCTATACTTTCCTTTAAAAATTTCTTTTCGTTTTTTTTTTCTTTTAATTGGGGTATATTGCTTGACAATATTTTGTTAGTTTCTGCTGTATAGCGAAGTGAATCAGCCATATGCATACATATATCCCCTCCTTTTTGGATTTCCTTCCCATTTAGGTCACCACAGAACATCGAGTAGAGTTCAATGCTATACAGCATCGTTCTCATTAGTTATCTATTTTATACATAGTGTATATATGTCAATCCCAATCCCCCAAGGCACCCCATCCCCCTTTCCCCCCTTGGAATCCATATGTTTGTTCTTTATGTCTGTGTCTCTATTTCTGCTTTGCAAACACTTTCATCTGTGCCATTTTTCTAGATTCCACATATATGCATTAATATACAATATTTGTCTTTTTGTGTCTGACTTACTTCACTCTGTATGACAGTCTCTAAGTCCATCCACGTCTCTACAAATGATCCAACTTTCTCCCTTTTAATGGCTGAGTAATTTTCCATTGTGTATATGTAACACATCTTCTTTATACATTCATCTGTCGATGGACTTTTAAGTTGTTTCCATGTCCTACTGTAAATAGTGCTTCAATGAACACTGGGGTGCATGTGTCTTTTTGAATTATAGTTTTCTCAGGGTATATGCCCAGTAGTGGGATTGCTGGGTCATATGGTAGTTCTATTTTTAGTTTTTTAAGGAACCTCCATACTGTTTTCCATATTGGCTATATCTATTTACATTCCCACCAACAGTGCAAGAGGGTTCCCTTTTCTCCATATCCTCTCCAGTATTTATTGTTTGTGGATATTTTGATGATGGCCATTCTGACCAGTGTGAAGCCATTGTAGTTCTGATTTGCATTTCTCTAATAATTAATGATGTTGAGGATCTTTTCATGTGCCTCTTGGTCATCTTTATGTTTTCCTTAAAAGAATTTTATATTTATTTTGCCCTTTTGATAGTTTCAGGGAATTATCTCATCTTCCCTGATGTATCTATTAATATATGACTAATAGATCTGTCATTGCACTTCTCGACTGTATAGTCACAAAGTGGTATATACCAAACTTGCCTGATTTTAAAACCATGGAAAATAAGGCATACACACTTTTCCTTTTGTAAATTTAAAAATTACTTTAAATTTTTAAAGTAATTCTTTTTTTACTTCATAATTAATGCATATTCATTGTGGAATGTTCAGACAATATAGATATCCATAAACATGGAAAGGCACTGATTATCATCCAGCAATAACTAATCAGTTTTTTATAGAGATGTTGAGTCATTTTATATAGTTATTTTTTTATACAGTCTCTATTTAAATATGGCTTCCATATTATTGGAAAAACATAATACATAAAGGAAAGCTTAATTTTGTTAAAAAGTGTTAAACTACAAAGATTTTAATAGTTTTGTTTTTCTTTCACTGTTTATGTGTTAAGATATAGATAGATAGATATTTAGATAGGTAGATAGATTCAAGGATTTATTTTAGCATTCATTAACTTATTTTTAGTGGCTATCACCACAGTACACCATAGGGTTATGTGGAGATTACAACAGAGTTAAATGTTGGTGTGCCTGTATGCACCTTGCACAACTTCACTCATTGGTTTAAGTCAGATGGAAGGTACAGTAAGAAGGTATTCTCTTTATTATGGTAAAAACTACATAACATTATTTATCATTTTAGTCATTTTTAAGTGTATAGCTCAGTAGTGATAAGTACATTCACATTATTGTGCAACAGATCTCCATAACTTCTTAATGAATTGTCTAGAGTTTTAGTTTTGTAAGATGAAGAAGACATAATAAATATATATATATATATACCTAAAAAGGAGCACCAAAATATATAAACAATTATTAACAGACATAAAGGAAGAAATTGACAGCAATACAATAATAGTAAGGAAATTTAACACCCCACTTACATCAATGGATAGATCATTAAGACAGAAAGTCAACAAGGAAAGAGTGACCTTAGATGAAACATTAGACCACATGGATTTGATAGATTTGTACAGCACATTCCATCCAAATACAGCAGAATACACACTCTTGTCAAGGACACATGAAACTTTCTCAAGGACAGACCATATGCTGGGACTCAAAACAAGTCTCAATAAATTAGAGGACTGAAATCAGATCAAACTTCTTTTCCAATGAAAATGCTATGAAAGTACAAATCAACTAAAAGAAGAAAACTGGAAAAATCACAAATATATGGAGACTGAACAACATGATACTGTACAACTACTGGGTCAATGAAGAAATCAAAGGAGAAATTAAAAAGTACCCGGAGACAAATGAAAATGAAAATGTGACATACCAAAAATCTATGAAATACAGAAAAGGTGTACTAAGAGGAAAGTTCACTGCAATACAGACCTACCTCAAAAAACAAGAAAAAGCTCAAATAAACAATCTTTACACTTAAAGGAAATTAAAAAAAGACGAACACATGAAAATATGCTCAACATCACTAATTATTAGAGAAATGCAAATCAAAACTACAGTGAAGTATCACCTCACACAGGTCAGAATGGCCATCATCAAAAAATCACCATCTGCATTGACGACCATCTGCATCGGCCACCTTTCACCTTTTCAGACATTGAGCCCAAACTACCTTTCTGAGTTCTAAAACTTCTGACTTGACATTTCCACCCTAAAATTTCCAAGAAACTTGAAACTCTAACTGAATTCAACTTAACTCTAAAGCTTATTCTTTCTGGTCACCCGAGAACAAGAAGAACACGGATCTTAGCCATTACCCATGAGCTGCTGCCTAACCCTCCTCACTGTGCAGGCAACAGTCACCGAGGCCCCTTGGTCCCACTGGGGCCCCTCAACCCCAGCCTCCACTCAGGGGCTCTCCACTACTCCAGACCCTTTCCATCCACTTCCACCTGTGGCAGCAGACTTTAAACTAGTTTCTTTGAAGACCATGCATGACTTATCTTTCACATCCTGGCTAGCTTTTTAAAACACAGATCTGAGCATTACACATTCCCCTTTTGTATAGCAGTATGGTATTTGTGTCATGTTTATTCCATGGCTCTACTGAGCATTCAGATTTTCTTTGTTGGATGAATGAGTGTCACTGCACTGACAAGTACCTGCTTCTCGCTGACTGAAGGTTAAATTCTTAATTTTTTTCCTGTCACTAATAATCAATCAGCCATTCCTTTCTCATCTCTGGCCACAGTCTAGTGTTGTCTCACACAGCGTTCCAACCTCACTCAGACCCTAAGCAGATTCATCCTTAGCATGCTTCCAAAGTCCTTAGTTTGCCACTCCTGATCCCTCCTGTATCCTCTGATCGGTGAAGGGCTACTCTCCTGTCTTTAAATGCTTGAACACTCATCTTGCATGACTATCCCATCCTGGGTCTCCCTTAATATTTTGTACTTTTTAAATACAGCACTTTTAATCACTTTGTACCGTTCTATTTACAACTGTTTTCCACCATTAAACTGTGACTTCCTTGAGGCCAGGGACCATATCACATTTATTATTATTTTTTACTCCCAGCACCCATTACAATAAATGATGAATTATAAACTCAAAATTGAACTACTCATCAGACTGTCCAAATAAGTTTTTCTAGAAAAAATGTCTCTTGGTATTTAAGTCAAAAACTTCATACAATATATGTGACTGTCAATACAATGATTTTTAGATCATTGCTTACATGGGAAAACTCATTTATTTCCACAAAACACAGCATTTTAAAATTCATATTTATTTCCACAAAATGCAATACAATAAGTTTTATAATCTGGAGTGGTTTTAATCTCATGTTTGAATGTGCATGTTTGAAAGCCTAAGGGCAAAGGGACTGACATCTAAAAGAGGGGATGAGTATTCAAAACAACTACTTTTTACACCCTTATTGTTTAGTAAACATTAGGTGATATTTTAAGCACTTTACAACCAAACATGATTTTGTTACTATATGTTGCTGTTTAGCTATAATTTTGGTTGTAGTTTAGAAAGTTGGCTGAAACTTTTGAGTTGACATGTAATGTATATAATTTTTCATATAAAATATTGAAAAATAAGCTCTCAAGATGGTCTTTTTTACTCAATATATTTGATTTTTTCCAGTGAATTACTAATGTTACATGGGAGCAGTCTGAAGTCATTAATAATTTACTTCTGATTTTCTCATATTCATAATCAACTATATTTCTAAAGCATGAGTAGAACATATGTCCTATGTTTGTGGGAAAAAATGAGAGACTTTACTTTTGCCAAAGGTATCTTGGGATACACCATCTTAATAAAAAGAAAACAACACATTTAAAATCAGCTGCTCAAGCTGCACTGTTTGTTCGAATTAAAATACTTTTTCTGAGCCTAATTTTACTGTGATAATTATCTAAATCAGAATATATTCACCATTTTGACTAATTTTACAGAAATACTACACCCAGGTGTGTTTAAATTGGTTTTCATTTATTTTCAAGATGTTTAAAAGCCTAATTACGTTAGGCACTCCTTGTGTTTAATTTTCCTGAATTGAATAAAGGTGGGCTATTATTCACTGGAGTTAAAAATTCCTAACATGTCAACAGAAAAAAAGCATTTAAATAGAACTGAGTATGACCTGCTTCACATTCATCTGCTCCAGGGCAGAGTTTCTTCATCCAATACTTTCATCACTTAGCAAATGTTACAGAGAGTGTCTTACTGTGTGTAAGTAACTGGGAGGGAGAAGAAGTAACACTCTGTGCTCAAGTGCTAACTATCCAGTGGCTTATAATTCCAAGTATCACAGTGAATAGTTTATTTTATTGTTGTTCATACCATCCCTAATGTGTTACCTATATATTTCAATAAGCCATACTTATGTAAACCAAATTCACAAGTTTATTAAATACATTTGCAGTATTTATGAATGGCACAATTAATAAACTGGGAACCCATCTTCAATGGGTCAATGCTATAGGAGCATTGATCTTGATGAATAATATATGCAAATGGTACCCAATTATGACACTGGTATATAGAAGAAATTCTGAGATTCCATATATATATATATATATATATATATATATATATATATATATATATATATATATATATATACCCCTACCTTGTTGGATTGCTTTGAAATTAGCTAGGATATAATTTATGGGCTTGGTGTTTGTAGTGATTTCCAATCTTCAGAAAAAATTTACCAACATTTTCCCTTGACCCCAGTCATCTTTTCCCAACTAATAAAGAGGGAAGCTCCTATAATGAATCAAGGGCAAATAATCAAGGGCTATATTAGAAAATAAAATTTCTACAGTAGTTAAAGATGATTTTTTTTTTAGCTTCTTGGATCCATTCTACTTTCCATTTGTTCTTCCTATTCCTCTTTTTAGTTATCCCCATGCAGCTCTGATAAAACAGACTGGCCATATCTTATGAAGGGCCTCTGATCACCATGGCGTGGTGCTGAACAAATGCACACAAAGGCCTGTCTCTGGCTGCTCTTCTTTAGATGCAGTGAGAAAAGTTTTATTCTTTGAGTTTGCGTTCCTCTGCCTCTCCTCGCCAATAAAGTAGTAAATCCTTGAGGAATGAAACCATCCCTGGACCTAAGAGAAAGGGGCCAGTGTCTGGTTGCTACTCAGCCTGAATTTCATCTTAAGGTAGGCTTGATTCCATAGGTCTCACAAACGGCATAGCTTGTCATGATAAACTATAGAATTCTATCTCTATGGACTTGCCTCTTCTGAACTTTCCACACAAATGGAATCACACACCGTGTGGCCTGTTATGCCTCGCTTGTTTCACTTAGTGTATCGTTCTTGAGGTTCATTCATGTTGTAGCATATATTGGTACTTCATTCCTTTTTACAGCCAAATAATATGCTACTGTATGTATACATCTTTTTTTTTTTTTTTTTACCCCATTCATCAGCTGATGGGAATTTAGGTTGTTTCTACATTTTTGATAAAATACCTAGCGTTGTTTTGAGCATTTGTGCACCACTTTTTGTGTGGATATTTGTTTTTAGTTCTCTTGACTAGATTCCTAGGGGTGGAATTAACTCAGTCATACAGTTTCTATATGCTTAACATTCTGAACAATTGCCAAACTACTTTCCAAAGTTACTGTATCATATTAAAATCCAACACTTGTTATTTTCTATCTTATTTTAGCCATCTTAGTGTGTATGAAGTTGTACCTCATTCTGACTTTGATTTGCACTTTTAATAACTATGTTGACATCTTTTAATGTGACTGCTGGTAATTTGCATATATTCTATGGAGAAATGTATACTCTAATCCATTGCCTATTTTTATTTAAATTAAGTCTTTGCCTATTGATTTGAAGATTTCCTTATATTCTTGGATACAAGTCTCTTATCACACAGTAATTTGCAAGTATTTTCTCCTATCCTGTGTGTTTTCTTTTCATTTCCTTGATGGTATCATTTGTACCACATAAGTTTTAATTTTTATGTAGTCCAATTTTTCTCTCTCTTTTGTGGTCACCTTTTATGTCATATCTAAGAAACGATTGCCTAACTCATGGTCAAAAAGATTTATTCCCATAGAATTTTATAATTTCAGTTCTTACATTTAGGTCTCTGATCTATGTTGAACTAATTTTCTGTATATGGTGTGAGGTAGGGGTCCAACTTCATTTTGCTGCATGTAGATATCCACTTGCCCCACCACCATTTATCAAAAGGACTATTGTTCCACACTGAATGTTCTTGGCACCCTTCTTAAGAATCTATAGTGTGAAGATCTATTTCTGCATTTTCAAATCTATTCTATTGATTTTTCTGTCTATCCTTATGTCAATACCACACTGTCAATACTACGCTGTCTTGATTACGTCAGTTTGTAGTAAATTTTGAAATCAGGAACTATGAGTTTTCCAAATTTGTACATCTGTTTCATGACTGTTTTGGCTATTTAGGTCTCTTGGATTCCCATATGAATTTTTGGATTAATTTGCCAGTGTATGAAAGAAAGCAGCGGGAATTTTTATAGGAATTGCAAAGAATCTGTATGTCAATCAAGGAATTTTGTCATCTTAATAATATTTAGTCTTTCAAATCACAGACATGGGATGCATTTCCCTCTGTTTAGGTCTCCTTTAATGTCTTTCAAGAATGCATTGTAACTTCATAAATTCCTTATACTTCTTTTGTCAAACTCAATCCTAAATAATTTATTCTTTTAGATGCTACTGTAAATGGAATTATTTTCTTAATTTCATTTTGGATCATTCATCTCTGACAGAGAAATACAATTTATTTGTGTATAATCATGTGTCCTGTAACCTTGCTGTATTTTTTTATTAGTTCTAATATCTTCGTGTAGATGCCTCAGGATTTTCTACATCAATTACATTTTGATATTTACATTCTCTTACCAATCTTTGTTTCCCACCACAAATTCTTTAGAAGAGAGTATCACTACATTATTCTTCCAAATCACTAACGTTTTTAATAAAATAAATTTAGGAAAGAAGACTGAATCAGAAATTTCTTAGTCACCAAACAAAAGTTCTCCCCTAGAAAAATAAATACATTTTGTTATAGAGCACAGATTATATTTTTATCCTAGTAAAATTGAAATTATTATTGTGAAATAATGACAGCACTCTGAAAATCTTTTCTGAGCTAAAGAAAGAAAAAAAGCCCTTGGGCAATGGATATTCAATAAATCTTCACTGAATGAATATAAAAATGAATGGCATGTATAAAAATATATGAAGTGTGCGCAGTCCAACTAAGAAAAATCCATGAATTCTCATCCCCAGAGGAAAGTCTTAGTACAGAAAAGGGTGCCTGAGCACTGATTCCCTGGTTTAGGCTGGACAGCACAGCCACTTAGCTCTATTTTATATGAACAAATTGGGGGGAAAAAAGAACAGGACTGAACATTAGAAATTATTTTTAATTTAAATTAATGAAATAATTGGGAACAATGTTTTGCATGTTGTTAAGCTGACTGTGACTAAAAATATTAAAACAGAGATCGAATAAGCATCTGTCATGGATTCTACAAAGTGATCTTCCATTCTAGGTAGGGGAGTGGACCAAGTGACCTCAAAGCTCCATGTAGGATCTATAATTATATTAATAAAAAGAACTCAAGTCCTTAATAAAAAGTGAATATTGTTTTCATAAAATGAAACTTGGAACGTCTGTCTAGACCAACTCTTACCATTTGCAGGGCCTGTAGTAATTGTGCAAATAGGAGCCCTTATACCATAAGGCTAAATATTTAAAAGTTACAAACCAAGTTAACAAAGTATTAAATAAAATAAGTTCTATTCTTCTACAATGACAAATACCCTTCCAACTTAATATTGGTATTACTATTCATTAGTTCCTAATCAGCAGACTTACACTTAGGTGTAAGACCTGATGGAATTTAGATGTCTCAGACTCCTTCAAGTTCTGTGCGAGAACAGATGGCATGGGAAGAGCCAGGTTACTCTCAGCTGTATCCAGTACCACAAGGTGAAGCCCACATCTGTGTGGACATCCATCCCACATGACCAAATTGCACAGAGCCATATATTAGAATTCTTTAGGTCTGGGGTGGGCACATCTGTGGTATGGTCTGTCCTTAGAAAAATGGACACTCAGCCCACACCACCAAGCTCCACCATACATCCCCTGCACACATTCTTTAGGCTTGGGGTATGCACCCCTGTGGCGTGGTCTGTCTATGGGAAGAGAGACACCCAGCCCACACTACCAAGCTCCAGCCATACATCCCCTGAATGTAGTCATTCCTTGGAAACCTTCAGGCTAGATGTTCATACACTAGCAATGAGGTCTGCCCTCAGGAAGATAGTCCCAAGAAATATATTTAAATAGGCCCTAGAAGTGGGTATGGGGTCAAATGGGCAGGGATTTCGGTGTTTCAGGTGTGTCTAGAATATGTTCTAGAAAATGGGGGTGGGGGTGTCAACTCTACATTGGCACAACAATTTGGTCCTATGAGGCTCCTTGCCACAGGGGGAGGTACAGCCAGAGAAGAACCACAGGGGGCTTCCACAGAGCAAAGCGCTCAGAGCAGGCCCCTCTGGCCCAGGGTTAATTAAGATGGAACCATGTTGGTCATTCTATAATCTACTTTGTCCTCTTGCATTTTACCAAGCAGGATAAAAATCACAATGACAAAAGAATTTGTACAATAATTAGAGCGACTACTTAAGCTTTTAATCTTATGAGAAAAATTCAGAACAAAGATTCAGAACATGAACATTTCAATCAAAAATAAGGTATTAGATGATAATAAATGAATTTGTCATATACAGGTAATTTCAAGATCCCTTGGATATGTAAGCTAACTTAACAGTCTTATGTTTTCCCTAAAATGCCATCACAATCTGAGGCAAATGTGATAAAGATATATACCATAATATCAAGTTACAACTTATACACTCTATTGTGAACATAGATCAAACAGTATTTCTAAAAACCTGTATTTTCCTGTGGTACAATCAAATCAACATGAATTCTGACTGGTATCATATACAATACATGCTCAATCATTTACAGGAACTGTTCCTTAAGATTACTCTGAGAACACTGCTTCTAAGAAAATGGGTCCAGAAGGAGTTTACTATTATAGTAAGACATGTATAGCCAATTCGATTATTTATCACACTAAGCATTAAAAATGAGCTTTCTTGAGCTCCGTCTTTTAGACTAATAAACATGAAAGCAGAGCAGAAATAGAGACACAGATGTAGAGAACAAACATATGGACACCAAGGGGGGAAAGTAGCAGGGTGCTGGTGGTGGTGTGATGAATTGGGAGATTGGGATTGACATATATATACTAATATGTATAAAATGGATAACTAATAAGAACCTGCTGTATAAAAAAATAAAATAAAATTCAAAAAAAAAAAGAAAGAAAAGAAAGCCCTCCCGTGTGTCTAGTAAGGACAAAGTACATGAATTTATAAATACAGATTTTAGAGTAGAGATAAAACTTCTAAAGCTTATATAAACAGATGAAAGAAGTTTATATAAAAATAGAACAGAAAAGGTATAATTAAAATGTGGCAGATGTGGCAGACTTTTGAAAGACATTTTGAAAGTTGTAAGAAAGGGTTGTGAATGTTAAGATGCTTAGAACAAAAGTGCACAGTTCATATTAAAATGTCCAAGATACTTTAAGACATCACATAAATGGCGTCTAGCTAGTATAAATAATAGAACACAATGAACTATACGTAGAAAAATACATGCCTTTAACAAAACAATAAATTTGTGAATCAAACTTTCAATTTTGCTTTGGACAAATGGATTAGAAGAATGAAACATTTTATCCTATAACCTTAAAACACTAGTTACTTTATAAGGTCATTAGTGCTTTAATGCCTTAAGCTAGTGGAGAGAAGACTATTTCTATAAAAGACAGCCAATGTTCAGCAATATCAATGTTCACACATTTCAAAGTTATGCACTTTCGTAAAATTAAAGACATAAATGTTTCAAGGATGTGTAATCTATCTTCTTGGTTTTAGAAATCTTTTTTCTTATAGATATCCAAGAAGTCATCTTTAAATAACTCTTTGGGTCAAAAACTCTACATAGTTACTTAAATGCACATGCAATAAGTATTTGTTATTTAAGATGTAGTTTTCCAGCAATATGTAAAAGTAACTTTACTTAAAAATAAATCCATACTAAGTAGTATAGGGCTTGTGTTTATTCCAATTATACACTTCATACTAGTACACGCATTCGATTATAGTTGGAAATACTATTATAATACAGTTACACCATTTCCCAAATATCAGTGAATAAGAATTTTGCCATTAAATTTTCAGAAACAGTGTTCTTCAGATTCTCATACCAACTTTGACTAATAATTGACCATTCAATTCAACTTCATAATCTGTGGGTCAGAAGCATAGAAATGTGGCAACTCCCCTGATCTTTTATCTCTTTAACCCTTTATATCAAAGACATTACTCAGTCTTTCCAGTGTCCTTTCAAAATATTTTCAGGATACAAATATACATGCAAGTATATTCAAGTATGATATATCCATATTCAAGTATGAGATAAGAAGCATTATGCTACATAATACAATCACAGATACATAGAAATAGATATATGATTGATACACAGACACATAATAGAGAGAGATGGATGGATGGATGGATGGATGGACAGACAGATGGCATTGTTCACCTGACTTCCTGTCCTTACCTCACATGTAGACATACTGCTGTTGGTCTGACTTCTCCACATCCAGACATGCAAGGCAGTGTGTTGGCATATGCACCATTTAACAAGTCAAGGCTATAAATTTCCATCTAATGATATTTAACTATGTATCTACCTACCCACACATACATAAAACATCTATACTATATATGTAATAAATATGTTATCAGTAGAAAAAGAATAACGTACAAGTAAGCAAAGAGCAGAATGGAAAAAGATTAAATAATCCCACAGTTGCTACTGTCAAACTTTTATCTATGCATCCACATTTCAAACAAGATTTTGTATATGCAACAAACATTGATTATCTATTATGTGACAGACATTGTTCAAGGTGATTGGGACATATCAGTGAATAAAAACAAATTAAAGGACTCTGTAACCCATACTATAAATTTAGACTATCTAAATTTATATATATATATATATATGTATATATATATATAAACACATTAATAACAAAAATTTAATTATTTTAAATGGTATAATTTGCTATCCAGACATGTATTCCAATACATGTTGTAAATGTCTGTTTTACCACCAAATCAAACTTACATGACTAGCAAGACTGCTGGCTCTGTCCTGTAAAGGAATGGGAGCGAGCATCCTTACATGACAAAATCCAATACCTATTTAGCCCTGAAGGGAGCAGGTAAATATTCTACCAATTTATCTCACAACATGCTTGAAGCCAAACTGAAAATCCATGTAAAAGTGGATTTTAAATTTGAACGAAGGTCTATATCAAATGAGAAGTACATATTACAAAACCCAGGGAAATTTAAAAGGAATCCACAAAACTATTGTTATCTAATCATTATCATATGAATTATGCTGTTTTTGACATCTGTCACCCCAACTGATTATCACATGGCTAAACGTAATGCCATCTCTATGGTCTGAGGAGCATTCCGTGCAAAGATTATTGTAAAAGATACTGGAGTTTCGACAGGAGGAAGTAGAAAAGGCAAAAAGTGTTTTCAACATCTCTCTCAGGGTAGGAAGAGCAAAAAGTGTTTTCAACATCTCTCACCCCTGCCACTCTCCTTTCCTGATATGTGAGAAAAAGTTAAAAGGGAAGATTTGAAGACAAGAATCAAAGACAGAGGCAGATCATATATTTTGTGAAAGTGGGTGAGCTTCATTTTTGGTGATTTACAGAGCATTCCTCAAAGTATGGTATAAGGTCTTACACACCCCATATGTACATGGAATGCATGTACATATACACACACATTCACACACTCACTAACTACCACCGTACCATCAGATATTGAGAATACTACACAAAGTGCTATTTAGAGCTAATGTCTCATAAGCAAGAAATATTGAAAATAGTTTGGCTTTTATTTATCTGTTAAGAAAAATTATTATCAAAGAACCTCAGACCACCCACTTTATTGGGTGGAACAGTAGAAAATAGAGATGATATTCCTAATAATTCTCTGGTTAAATAATAAATTCCTGATAAACACTTAGGTGCTAGTCACGATAGAAAACTTAAAGCATATTATTTTACTATTCTTTACTATTTACTATTTTACTAATCTAGCGAATAGATTATCTCTTTTCTAGAAATGTTATATTTCTTCACGTGCTTCCAATTAAGAAATATTCACAAGACAAATTACTTTATCAGAGAAACATGAACAGGAATGGTTAACTTAACATTGATCCACAAACAACAACATAATCACTGATTTGTTTCAATGATTTTAAAGATGAGGTTAAGAAACTCTGCCAGAATTAGTCTCTAAAATAAAGACAGAGGAGAAAGTCAGGAAAAGGTACAGGTCACCAAGCCACTGAACTTTTCTTAACAATACTCTAAAGCAGGGGTCCCCCAAACCCCAGTCCACAGACCGGTACCAGTCCTCGGCCTGTTAGGAACCAGGCCAAACAGCAGAAGGTGAGTGGTGGGAGAGCAAGCAAAGCTTCATTTCCCACTCCCCATCACTCGCATTACCGCCCAAACCATTCCCCCACTTCCCCGGTCCATGGAAAAATTGTCTTCTATGAAACTGGTCCCTGGTGCCAAAAAAGGTTAGGGACCGCTGCTCTCAAGTACTACCAAGTTCCATCTACAATGAATACTTAAAAAAAAAAAAAAAAAACTTGCAAATTTCAAACCCAACCTAAATTCTTTCTCCCTTTCTCTAAATACACATATGCACAAACACACACAGTTCTAAAAGATCCTCTTCAGTTTAACTCTTATATTGGGGTAACTCCAAAAAACAAACATGTCATAAACTAAGCATCTGAATTCTTGTAAACATCAGTTAGTTGTTATCAAAAGATAATGTGTATTCCTCATCAAATAAAATCATCCCGTAACATTAAATTATGTTAAAAGAAAATACTATATATTGTGTTGGCCAAAGAGTGCCATCGGTTTTTAAGTAAAAATAAAAGACACATTTTTCATTTTCACCAAGAACTTTATTGAACAGCGTATTCACCCTTTTGTTTAACTAGCTTCTGTCATTTTTTCAGGCAACTTCATAATTCCATCTTCCCAAAACTTTTTATCTTTTGGAGCAAAGAACTGTTCCAGTTGCCTTTTACAGTCTTCCAGGGAATTGAAATTCTTTCCATTAACAGAATTTTGTAAAGACCTAAATAAATGGAAATTCGAAGGCGCAATGTCTGGTGAATACGGCAGATGCATCAGAACTTCCCAGCCAAGCTGTAACAGTTTTTGCTTGGTCATAAAGAAACATGCAGTCTTACGTTATTCTGATGGAAGATTATGCATTTTCTGTTGACTAATTCCAGGCGCTTTTCGTCCCGTGCTGCTTTCAGTTGGTCTAACTGGGAGCAGTACTTGTTGGAATTAATTGTTTGGTTTTCCTGAAGGATCTCATAATAGAGGACTCCCTTCCAATCCCACCATATACACAGCATCACCTTCTGTGGATGAAGACTGGCCTTTGGTGTGGTTGGTGGTGGTTCATTTCTCTTGCCCCATGATCTCTTCCATTCCACATTATTGTACAGTATCCACTTTTCATCACCTGTCATAATTTGTTTTAAAAGTGGAACGTTTTCATTACATTTATGTAGAGAATCACATGCAGAAATACGGTCAAGAAGTTTTTTTTTCACTTAACTTATGTAAAACCCAAACATCAAAGCGATTCACATAACCAAGCTGGTGCAAATGATTTTCAATGCTTGATTTGTACATTTTGAGTATGTTGGCTATCTCTTGCGTGGTATAACGCTGACTATTCTCAATTAATGTCTCGATTTGATCACTATCAACTGTGGAGCATCATTCAGTGAGAAATCTCCAGCACAAAACTTCGCAAACCACATTTGACATGTTCGATCAGTCACAGCAGCACCTTCTCCATATACTGCACAAACCTTTCTTGCATTTCAGTTGCATTTTTACCTTTCTTGAAATAATAAAGCATAATGTGGTGAAAATGTTGTTTTTCTTCCATCTTCAACATTAAAATGGCTACACAAAAATTCACCAATTTTGATAAGTCTCTTTTTATATGCTTGCTGATATGACAGCTGTCACGTACAATCTAACAAAATTGTTTTGAATGAAGTTAAAAACAACTAAGTGCTACAAGAGCCATCTTACGAGAAAAAAATGAACAAACTTTTTGACCAGCCCAATATATAAAATTATCAAGGGAAGAACTGGCCCTTGATAGAACAGATTTAATAGAATCATACAGAAAAAAAGAAGCCAGATTGTAGTCATAATATTTCAGAGATGAAATGAGGCTGGGAAATAATATCCTTTTTGTAATAGAAAATAAATGCCTTAAACTTCTTATTCTACTGCATGTGTGTTTGTTTTCTTAAATAGGTTTTAGGCCAAGAGACACAAGTAATGATGAAACACTTTGGTATTTAATATAAGAATAAAATGTGTTTAGAAAATAAGTATCAACTGTGAGATTCTGTCCACAGCAAACTGGACAGTCTTGTCTTTTATCCCTTGCAGATCTTTCTCTCTGAAAGCTCAAATTCTGTTTTTTGCCTTTTGATGTTTCACTTGTTTACTTTGAGATTTGATTTATACTGCAGAAAATGCATTCATGGCAAAATTTCCTTGTGCAGAAAATACTACTGTTGGACTGTCGATATGCTTTATTTTTTTAACTCCACTATATACATTTTATACCATTCCGCCACATGAAGAAAAGGATTATATATCACATTAGAAGCATCACTCATGATTATAGAAATGCAGGTATGAAATTTTAATATATTATGGGATCTTTTCATACCAAATAGGATTGTGACCTCCAGGAACATCTCCCCAGCAACGGTTCCACAAACAACTGTGCCTTATTATTTGAAATTAACAGCCCTTGCCGTGACTATTTCCGATTTCATTCTGGCACTCTAGAAAGCTGTAATAATATGACATTTCAGAGAATAAAACTTTCTGGAAATGGTAACTTAGGTAAATTATAAAGCCATACAAATGTTGACTGGTGGTAACAGTTGGGTAAGGTCATACAGACCAGTCCTCCCTCAGGTAACAAAAAATTAACACTGAACATAACAAAGAGAAGCAGCTAACTGAAGGCACTGAAGAAGGACCAGAAGCACGCCTGGAAATGGTGACATCATTTTCACTCACATCCCTTGAACCAGAATTCATTCACAGGACTGCAGCTTATCTGAAAGGGAGATGCAGAAAGGTAGTTTTCTCTTTTTGTCTGAGTGCCCAGAAAGTGGAAACTGGCTGAGCAGCAAGTCTCTGTCACTCTCAGATTTCGCCCACAGCAGCAAAATTTAGCTGGACAATAGGTACTGGTCACATATACTTTCCTCCCACCCCTCACAAACCACAATAATCAATTTCCTCTTATTTTCATTCAGTTCCATTTCTTCCAAACTTGAAGGGCTTAAAGCTTTCATCACTTTCATCAACAATCCCCCAAATACTATTTTACCTTTAAATACAAAAAAACTTCAGAAAAGCTGACTTTCAAGTACTAGGATCACTGTACATAAAAACATCTACACCACTACATAAAATATTCAATAACAATTTGGAATCATTCAACAAAAGGTTGAACAATGTGATCAAGAATAAAGTTGAGTGATACTTCTAAATAAAACTATTGACAAAATGATTTATTCTGTGGACCTTTAAAATCTCTCAACATATCTAATCTGTTTTATCATAAAACCTAAAATTCTTATGAAATACACAGAAATGTTTATATGTAATAAAAGCAGTACATCATTTAAAGGTTAGGAAACTAAAAGGGCTGAAAACACACCCTAAGCATTTAAAATATATTTATTCAAAAGGTCTCTGGGAGACTGAAGTTCCATAAACTACTATAATGATGCAGTGCGATGATGGTGGTCTTGGGAAGCAAAGCAAAAGTAACATAACTAAGGCTTGATCCACTTTCTTCCAAGAATTTGAACATATTTCTTTTTCTTCCTTCTTTCCTTTTTCTTATTCAGCACTTGCAGTTTTTCTCCCAGTGGAAGAAGAGAAGGATTCAAGCAGAACAAAGCATATCTGAGTAGACTTAAAGCCTGGATCCCTAAGCCTTGGTGAGTTATAAGAAGCCTGAAGTCTGCACCTGGACACGTTTGTCCAGACAGCTTTAGTTTTTAGTCCCTGGAGAGCCAAGTGCTATTATTAAAATCAGGGGCCTAAAACCTGTGACAGTGGTTATAGGGGCTAAAATCAAGAGCAGGTGGACTAACAGACTATGGAAACTATGTGTCCTGAAGGTCTTCATATCTTCTCAAAAAGAGATCATCTGATTTAAAAAAAAAATAAGGTGTCAAAGAACAAAATTTGAGACAATGTTCTTGTTATCTTCAACATCTCTCCTACACTGTTATTTATTCTGAACACGGAATCAATTCAAAGAGAATAATACATGTACTTAAATAATGCAGAAGAAATGTTTCTATGCCTTTTTCAAAAGAGAGGTGAGACTCTCTCACAAACCTAACATCACATGCTAAATGATAGTGAGATTATTTTTGATCAATCAACCCTATATTCAAAGGAGCAGAAAAAATAATGCTTAAAAAAATAAAGGAGCCTTTAATAACTGGTTTCTGGTTTTTATATTCAGAGGATTTTTTTGTATTTTTGATGTCATGTCACATTATTCTCAATTAATATTTCTGACTTAGAAGTAAAATTTTAATATATTTAAACATTTATCGTGCACTTACTAAATCTCAAATGCTGTGGTAGGCTCTGTGGATGCATATATTAACAGTATTCAGTCTTTATTATTGAAGAGCTATTTCCAAACACATAATTGTAACACAATGTGGTAAATGTGATAAGAGGAATTAGTGAAGTACCAAGAGAGCAGAGAACAAAAAATGAGATAGAGTATTTGGATATAGGCTCATAAGTAAAATGACATTTAAGTTACATTTTCTAGAAGAGTGACCAACTGATGTCTTGATTAGACAGTTTGATTCTAAAAGAATGTGTCATATTGTCCAAAATATGTAACATGGAAATATAACTTGTTTCCCATAATCATAAGGACTTATTTTTTAAAAGCCAAAGGAAAAAAATATAGTAACATAGAAGCATAAAGTATCAAAATATAGAATCTGGAAAGTTTAAGTAAATGAAGTTTTAAAATGTATTACTGATTGGTATTGGGAGAGGGATTCTGCTTTTACAAATAACAGACTGGATAACTTGAATCAATCCTCCTACCGGATTTAAGACTTACAAAATCTTAAAAGTCTAACGAGAGAGAGAAGAATTTCTAGGCCCACATCCAACAGAAGGGTGAAATCTGAAGCGGTCGGTCTAGCATTTAGGTTTGCTTTGGCTCTTGGGGCATCTGCCAACACAGAAGAGACCACACAGGAACCAGGCTGATTGTCTCTTGAGCTACACAGACAAAATGTGGAATCAGGGTGGGTAAAGGGGAAAAGGAGTAAGGGAACACTCAAAGAATGGGTGGAAGCCAGGACACTAGTCTGAGGAGTCCAGAAATACCTCAGGCCCTAAAATATGACTAAAGTGATTTCTGAATCTCTAGTATCCTGGGCACCTGACAGAGAAAAGGAATATCTTCTTTGGAATAAGACATCATCATCCTAGAAAAATACTGATTTCTTCAAGTAATTTTTAAATAACAACGTCCAGCAACAAATAAAATCATGTACACAGATAAAGACAATATGAACAGAACACAAACTACAGAAATAGCCACAGACTCATAAGAAGTACAGCAATGAAAATTATAAGAAATAGACAAATATTCAATATTTATGGAGATGATATCTGGAACTAAAAAATTCAGACAAGAATTGGTAACATTTAAAAATTTCAAAGAGGGCTTCCCTGGTGGTGCAGTGGTTGAGAGTCCGCCTGCCGCTGCAGGGGACACAGGTTCATGCCCTGGTCCAGGAAGATCCCACATGCCACGGAGCAGCTAGGCCCGTGAGCCATGGCCGCTGAGCCTGTGCATCTGGAGCCTGTGCTCCGCAATGGGAGAGGCCACAACAGTGAGAGGCCCGTGTATCGCTAAAGACAAAAAAAAAAAAAAAAATTTCAAAGAGAATATTCAGAATATAAATATTCAATAATAAAATACAGAAGGAAGCATGAAGGAAAAAAAGAAAAAAATATACGAGAGTATAAGAGATATAAAAAGCAGAAGGGTTTAATATAAATTTAATTGAAGTACCAGTGAGAAAAGAGAAAATGAAGTAAAAGCAAAAAATGAAGAAATAATGGCTAACAGGTTTCCAAAACAGATGATACACATCAACCCACACATTCAATATTACTATCAATCTCAAGAAAGATAAATAAAAATAAACATGTCTGATTATATCAACATGAAGTAGCAAAATTAAAGATAAAGAGAATATAGTATAAGTAATTAGAGAAAAAAAGTTGTACTGGAGGGGAACATGAGATAAACTGACAGATAAGTTCTCAAAAACAGCAATGCAGGCCAGAGCGCAGCTGAATGATGTCTCCAAATATGTGAAGGAAAATAACTAGCAACCTATAATTCTATACCAAATAAAAATATATCTTCCAAAAATGAAGGTAACATAAAGACCAATCAGTCGAAACCAAACTGAGTATTTGCAAACACAAGCAACTGAAATATTGAGTTTTCTTCAGAAGAAAAATGACCTCAGATGGAAGTACAAACGTGAAATGACAAAAAGCAGAGCAGCACAAATAGTAGCTACAGGGGGAAATCCAAATGACCCATCATCTTTACAAAATGATAACAAGATTTTACTGTGGATTTTATATAAATATAAATAAATATATGTAGACATGAATACACATATATAAACAGGCAATATATACACACACAAACACACATGTACACATCTATATACACTTATTTATATATACAGATATGTAAAATACATGTGTGTACACATACATGAATAACTTATACAATAAAAGTGGCATATAAGCCCAGAGGGATAAATGGATTTGAAGTGTTCTAAGAAACTTATGCTCAAGAGAAGAGTGGAATTAGCAATTAACATTAGACTATGTTAATCATCCAACTTTAAAAAATTATATATTGCAGTTTCTAGAGCAATGGAAGAAAGAACAGCATAAGAATATATAGGCTTCCAACACAGTAAAAATGGAATAATAAAATAATCAAGAAAAAATAATTCATGAAAAAATATAGTTACTTCTAAGAAGACATATAGAAAGCATTTAGATTATAATAGATTTCAAAGCAAATATATTGGTGATTACTTTTAATAGAAATGAAATTAAAGCTCCAATTTAAAGAAGAAGATTGTTGGATTAGAAAGAAACACAATTATTTGCTGTTTATAATAAACACAAATTAAGGAAACAGAACAGTGGAAATAAAGAGATGTATGTATGAAGACATACTACACACACCCTAAAAGAAAAGAAAGCTGGAATAGCCTTGCTAATATCACAAAGGCACATAAGAAAAATTAGATTAAAAGTCACTTCATTGTGATGATAGGCTTAATCAGAAAGATAAAAAGCTCCTAAATTGGGCTTCCCTGGTGGCGCAGTGGTTGAGAGTCCGCCTGCCAATACAGGGACACGGGTTCGTGCCCCCGTCCGGGAAGATCCTACATGCTGCGGAGCGGCTAGGCCTGTGAGCCATGGCCGCTGAGCCTGCGCATCCGGAGCCTGTGCCCCGCAACAGGAGAGGCCACAACAGTGAGAGGCCCACGTATCGCAAAAAAAAAAAGCTCCTAAATTAATAAACACTTAATTGCAACATAGACAAAGCAAAAACTGATAGTGCTACATATAAGAGAAAACAGAAAAATCCACTATCACAGCTGCAGTTAAACTTGATTCATCTCAATAACTGACAGATCAATAAGAAAAAAAAAGGGAATCAGTACTTTGAGCAAAAGAGTTAGAAATTTAAATTTATGGGCATATAAACCACTAATTTGTATTGATGTTGCTAAAAGAATATTCTATTCAACCACACACTAAAAGTTCACAAATTTACAAAATTGACCCTTTACTGGGCTAAAAATTAATTTTTACAAATTTTAACAAATAGAAATATTACAGTTTGCAGTCTATTAATATAATTAAGTTAGAAACAAATAACAAAATAATAAAATAACTAGAAATCCCTGAATATTTGGAAATTAAGAAATATACTTCATAAGCCGTTGACTAAAGATTTCACAATGGAGATTAGAAAACATTTTTGACTGAATGATAAAAAATGTAAAATTTGAAACTGTGTGAGAGGTAGTAGAAATGGGTTTTCTTCTCATTACATTAGTACTTTGCAAATCTGCATGGCTGTTGTATGTATGCATGTGTGCACACTGTTGTGTGTGTGTGTGTGTGTGAAGGGTGTAGGTATGCATGTGAATATGACTTTCTAAACATAACTCTTTCATCTGGTATTCACATGAAGAAATGGCTAAATATTCCCTAATATTGTTGAAAACAGTGTGTAGGACTCACTGACAGACTGAATATCATTTTTCAACATGGCATCATTCTATGGATTTTAAAAATTATTTTGACATACACAATTTTCTCCTTACATGCTGACATTAGAATTTATCCCTACATAATATTTAATCATGAGTCAGTCCAATCCATCTCTGAAATTACATACGACATTAAGAGTATAGTGTCTAAAGAAAAAAAATTTTAAAGTGTACAGTGTTTAGGAATGGAAGCATGGCTTAAGTTTTTACTGTTAGTGTCTAAAAATCAGCTATGTGCCATTTTGTGACATAGTATCTGAGTTACAATGCCAAAGAATAAAATGATAAAATAATTCACTACCCAAATATCAACAGAAGAAAAACTTGCATACTCAAAGATACCCATATCTGATATATCACTATAAAAACAACATTTCCTGGTGGCTTGCCCATCACCTCCATTTAGTCTATTCTTATTCTTGGTTTTGATACTCTCTTTAATATTGGCAAATCTAGTAATTCTCAATTGAGGGTGATTTTACCACCACCCCCCAGAGGTATTTTTTCCTTCATAACTGAGACTGATGCCACCAAAATCCAGTAGAAGACAGGCAACCTGGTAAATGTTCTATAGTACATAGACCAGACTCACCTAGCCCAAAAAGTCAATAGTACCACGCTGAGAAACCCTCATCTAATCTGATCAATTCAGCAGGGTTTTCTCACCCCTCTGATCTCTGTGTGACATTTATTTTGTTGTTTTCTTTCATGCTTTCTAAATTGGACGGAGATCATCCTTAAAATAAGGAATTAAAATTTTAAATTTGTCAAAACTTTAAGGTATAAAGATTAGGATATACTTATTGTCTGTAGACTCCATGTAAGTTTACTTACATACAATTTTATTTTATGATATAATTTTATAATTATTATTCACACTTCCATGAAAGAATCTTTTAATCATATATTTGATTAGGAGAGGAAATATGATTACTCTGTCAATTTGGAATATGTTCATTTAAATAAGGATTTAATTTTTTTTTCATATTTTACACATTGGCATTAGAAACCTAATGATCTTCATGAGACCTGGAGATGTCCTTTATGTATGCCTAGAGACCATGATTCTGAAATTGGTATGTTTGCAGAGGACAAACTCACTCCTTGCTGAAAATCTGGATGCATCTGTGTCCTTCAATATGAAGACCTGAAAGAGCCTACTTTGCTTTATCTTCATATATTACATTAATTTCAATTCCCCTTTTATTTTTGGCAAGTCTACAAATTATTAAAGCAAAAATGTTTCATAAGACAACATAAAATGGTTTTTTGGTGAATTTTGAAGCTAATTTAGCAGGAAATTAAATGGCAAATACAACAGTAGATAAAAGATGACCAAGAATGAAATATCTGCAAG
Source organism: Grampus griseus (assembly GCF_964374135.1). Taxonomy (NCBI): domain Eukaryota; kingdom Metazoa; phylum Chordata; class Mammalia; order Artiodactyla; family Delphinidae; genus Grampus; species Grampus griseus. The sequence continues at coordinate 45,220,485 of NC_139004.1, read as the reverse complement.
GTTCACACACAATTAAGTGACTCGCAGACTCTCTAAATTGGTAAAGTTGTTAGAATTAAAACATAAGGAAATTGTTAAAAAAAAAGAAAACAACTGAAACTCCAAGATTCAGCTGGGATTTCCAATTTGTAATAGGCAACTATCTTTCTTCCTAAGAAAGATCGTTTTGAATAACTATAGCCATATAGCACTGTAATGACCATCACTGAATTTAGAGCCAGATCAAATCCTAGCTCTGCCAAATTAAAGCAAATTAAGATCATTTACTATGAAGAAAGTGATTAGAATAGCTCCTAGCACTTAAAAGATATTCCTAATCATTATATTTTAATCAGTGTATAAATATTATATTTACTCAATTCACTATCCTGCAAAACTTTCTGAAAATAAAGGAAAAGAAAGATCAACTCTGAATCCAGAGGTCAATTAAAAACTCAAACTACTACATTTCAGTTTGACTAAATCAGGCAATACTGCTACAATCAGATATTTAACAACCATACATGTTAAGGGCCTGATAGGTTTGATTATTTTGCTTTTCTGAATAGCCCAATACCCTAACCACCATACAATCAGCAGCTCATACAAATGTGCGATGACTGTAATTGACTGGGGGTTGTGTCAAAGGAAATCAAAATGCTGTTCTAAGTCACAGAATAATCCAGGCTCCATAAGAACAAAGGCTTATAGCCCAGTCACTGTTTGGGAGGTCCAAACATAAGCACAAATTAAAAGTTTCCCCACCAATATCAAACATGCCAATAATATTCAACAGTAAGAAAAATGAAATCACCAACTGTATTTAGCATCCAGCCTAATAAATTATGTATATCTAGGTGCACCTGAAAACTAATTGGCAAATATTATAAAATATTGCTTGTAGTATATTTTAATTTCCAAGGAACACCTTTAATATCTTTCACTTTTCCTTTGCTTTTGCTTTCTAAAGAACTGGTTTTCTCTGGGAGCATTTCCTGGCTGTGTTTCTTTGAGAAAAGGTGGACTGAATGGCTGACCTAGTGATGATGGACTCAGGATGCCATCCGTCCTGATTGCCTCTTGATCGATTCTTATGACATGCCATTAAAATATTACTTATAAACATTAATTCATCATTGTTCATAGTAACAAATTAATACACAGTTCCCTAGATTCATATGTTTTAAATAATTTGTCTTTCTAATGTATTCCTTTGCTGTATTCTGTGAAGGTGTTTACACTATTGAATGTTGGTTACACTGTCATTTTCATTTATGAAGAAAAGAAATTATTGGATTGAATTATTATTCTTAGAAAGGAGAGAAGGTTTGATTTTTACTTAAATTTCAAACTGACATGAACAGTACAGGAACTATAACATTGTAATTCAGAGCATTTGTGTGGATCTAGACTATAAGCTCCATGAAGAAAAGAACTGTATCTATCTTGCTAAGACCTCTATTTTCAGTGCTCAAAATAGTACCTGGTAAATTTTGTCACTTAACAAGTAGCTGTTGAATAAGTAAATAAGTCTAATTGTCCAGTCTGCATGTAACTGAGAAGAATTTTCATCAGACAAAATCTCAGTATGTGTCAAGGGAAAGGATTACAAGCAAACCCCCTTTATTTGAGCTTCGTGTCCAGCAAGTTTATTGCTGTCATTTTTCCAACAGTATTTACTCACTTCCTCTGAGTCACATTTTGGTAATTCTCACATTTCAAATTTTTCATTATTTTTATATTTGTTATGGTGATCTGCAATCAGTGATCTTTGACATTACTAGTCTAATTGTTTTGGGACATCATGAACCACGTACATTTAAAATGGTGAAATTAATTGATAAATGTTGTATGTGTTCTGGCTGCACCACTGACTGGTCCCCTGTCTCTTTTCCTGTCCTCGGGCCTCCCTATTCTGAGACACAAAACAATATTGCAATTAGGCCAATTAATAAACCTACAATGGCCTCCAAGTATTCAAGTGAAAGGAATAGTTGTACATATCTCACCTTAAATGAAAAGTTATAAATAACTAAGCTTATTGAGGAAGGCATGTTGAAAGCAGAGATAGGCCAAAAGCTAGGGAAAACAGTTAGCCAAGCTGTGAATGTAAAAAAAGTTCTTTCAGGAAACTAAAAGTGCTACTCCAGTGAACACATGAATAATAAACAAGTGAAACAGCCTCGTTGCTGTTACAGAGAAAGTTTTAGTGGTCTAGGTAGAAGATCAAACCAGCCACAACATTCCCTTAAGCCAAAGCCTAATCCAGAGCAAGGCCCTAACTCTTCAATTCTATGAAGCCTGAGAGAGGTGAGGAAGCTGCAGAAGAAAAGTCTGAATCTAGCAGAGATTGGTTCATGTGGTTTAAGGAGAGAAGCTGTCTCCATGACATAAAAGTGCAAGGTGAAGCAGCAAGTACTAATGTAAAAGATGCAGCAAGTTCCAGAAGATAATTCCTAAGATAATTCATGAAGGTGTCTGCACCAAACAACAGATTTTCAATGTAAATGAAAAAGTTTTCTATCGGAAGAAGATGCCATCTAGGACTTTCATAGCTGGGGAGGAGAAGTTGGTGCCCAGCTTCAAAGCTTCAAAGGACAGGCTGACTCTCTTGTTAGGGGCTCATGCAGCTGGTGACTTCAAGTTGAAGCCAATGCTCATTTAAAAAATCCTAGGGCGGGCTTCCCTGGTGGCGCAGTGGTTGGGAGTCCGCCTGCCGATGCAGGGGGCACGGGTTCGTGCCCCGGTCCGGGAAGATCCCACATGCCGCGGAGTGGCTGGGCCCGTGAGCCATGGCCGCTGAGCCTGCGCGTCCGGAGCCTGTGCTCCGCAACGGGAGAGGCCACAACAGTGAGAGGCCTGCGTATCGCAAAAACAAACAAACAAACAAACAAAAATCCTAGGGCCCTTCAGAATTATGCTAAATCTACTCTTTCTGTGTTCTATAAATGGAACAACAAAGCCTACATGACAGCACATCTGTTTACAACATGGTTTACTGAATACTTTGAGCCCACTGTTTAGACCTACTGCTTAGAAAAAAAGAATTCTTTCAAAATGTTAGTGCTCGTTGACAATGAACCAGAGAACTCAAGAGCTCTGATGGAGATGTAGTGAGATTCATTCATGTCACTTTCATGTCTGCTAACGCAATATTTATCCTGCAGCCCATGAATCAAGGTTTAATTTCAACTGTCAAGTTTTATTATTTAAGAAAAGCATTTCATAAGGCTATAGCTGCCATAGATGGTGATTCCTCTGACGGATCTGGGCAAAGTGAATTGACATCCTTCTGGAAAGGATTCACCATTCTGGAAGCCATTAAGAACATCCGTGATTCACAGGAAGAGGTCAGAACATCAACATTAACAGGAGTTTGGAAGAAGTTGATTCCAGCCTTCATGGATGACTTTGAGGGGTTCAAGACTTCTGTGGAGGAAGTAACTGCAGATGTGGTGGAAACAGCAAGAGAACTAGAATTCCAAGTGGAGCCAAAAGTTGTAACTTAATTGCTTCAGTCTTGTGATAAAACTTGAACAGATGAAGAGGTGCTTCTTATGGATGAGCATAGAAAGTGATTTCTTAAGATGGAATCTACTCCTGTGAAGACGTCATTTAGACTGTTGAAATGACAACAAAGGATTTGGAATATTACATAAGCTTAGTTGATAAAGCAGTGGCAGGTTTTGAGAAGATTTACTCCAATTTTGAAAGACTTTCTGTGGGTAAAATGTTACAGAGAAATCATTCACGAAAGGAAGAGGCAATCAATATGGCAACTTTACTGTTGTCTTATTTTAACAAACCGCAGCAACCACCCCAACCTTCAGCAAGTACCACCCTGATCAGTCAGCAGCCATCAACATGGAAGCAAGAACCTCCACCAGCAAAAAGATTAGGACTTGCTGAAGGCTCAGGTAGCAGTAAAGTATTTTTTATAATTAAGTGTACATTTTTTTTAGAGATAACACTATTGCCCACTTAATAGACTACAGCATAGTATAAACATAACTTATCTGCACTAGGAAACCAAAACATTCATTTCACTCACTTTACTGTGCTATTTGCTTTATTGTGGTAGCCTGGAACTGAACCCACAGTATCTCAAAGGTATGCAGGTATATCTTTTTGACCAAGCCATTGCCCAATTATGCAATTAAGGAAAATGAGTTCAAAACAGGAAAAGGTACCAGTCACTTTCAAAGTGAAACAAAACACAATCTGAAACACACACACACACACACACCTGAAATTTATACAAACTTACTTGAAACAGGCACACATAACTGAAACCTGCACACCAGAATCCCAAAGACTACACTGTGTTCAATATTTTATCTAAATGTACCTCCTCAGACTGAGCCAGGAAAATAGATTCCTAATTTCTTTTGCTCTGCTTTTTTTCTGTTACTCTGTTTTTTATTCTGAAACTTTTCTATCAAAATGTCTTATAAGAATCAGTTAGGTTGGAAGAATTTGTGTCATTAAAACATACTACCCAAGGAAATCTACAGATTCAGTGCCATCCCTATCAAATTATCAATGGCATTTTCACAGAACTAGAACAAATAATTTTTAAATTTGTGTGTAAACACAAAAGATCCCAAATAGCCAAAGCAATCTTGAGAAAGAAAAATGGAGTGGAGGAATCAGGTTCCCTGATTTCAGACTATACTACAAGGTTACAGTCATCAAAGCAGTATGGTATTGGCACAAAAACAGATACATAGATCAATGGAACAGGATAGAGAACAGAAACAAACCCATGCACATATGGTCCATTAATCTATGAAAAAGGAGGCAAGAATATACAATGGAGAAAAGAGAGCCTCTTCAATAAGTGGTGCTGGGAAAACAGTACAGCTACATGTAAAAAAAATGAGATTAGAACATTCTCTAACACTATATACAAAATAAACTCAAAATGGATTAAAGACGTAAATGTAAGACCAGGTAGTATAAAACTATAAAACTCCTAGAGAAAAACACAGACAGAATGCTCTTTGATAGAAATTGCAGCAATATTTTTTTTTTTGGAGTCATCTCCTAGATTAATGGAAACGAAAGCAAAAATAAACAAATGAGACCTAATTAAACTTCAAAGTTTTTGCACAGCAAAGGAAACCATAAACAAAACAAAAAGACAACCTACAGAATGGAAGAAAATATTTGCAAACAATACAATCGATAAGGAATTAATTTCCAAAATATACAAATACCTGATACAGCTTAATATCAGAAAAAACCAAACCCAATCAAAAAATGGGCAGAATATCTAAATACACATTTTCCCAAAGCCATACAGATGGCTAACAGGTGCATGAAGAGATGTTTAGGATTGCTAATTATTAGAGAAATGCAAATCAAAACTACCATCAGGTATCACCTCATACCAGTCAGAATGGCCATAATAAAAAATCTACAAACAATAAATGCTGGAGAGGATGTAGAGAAAAGGGAATCCTCCTACATTGTTCGTGGGAATGCAGCCACTATGGAAAACAGTACGGAGGTTCCTTAAAAAACTAACATGGAATTAGCATATGATCCAGCAATTCCACTCCTGGGCACATATCCGGAGAAAACTCTAATTCGAGAAGATACATGCACCTGAATGATCATAGCATCACTATTTACAATAGCCAAGATATAGAAGCAACCTAAGTGTCCATCAACAGATGAATTGTTAAAGAAGATGTGAGATAGATATAGATAGATAGATAGATAGAGAGATAGACAGAAGATAGATGTATATATATATGTGTGTATATATGTGTATATATATATGTGTGTGTGTGTGTACATGTACACACAATGGAATATTACTCAGCCATAAAGAAGAATGAAATAATGCTATTTGCAGCAACATGGATGGATCTAGAGACTATCATACTAAGTGAAGTAAGTCAGACAAAGACAAATATTACATGACATCACTTATACATGGAATCTAAAAAATAGTACAAATGAACTTACTTACAAAACAGAAATAGACTCACAGACATAGAAAACAAACTTATGGTTACCAAAGGGGAAGAGGAGGATAAACTGGAAGTTTGAGATTAACACACACACACTACTATATATAAAACAGATAAATAAGGACCTACTGTATAGCACAGGGAACTATATTCAATATCTTGTAATAACCTATAATGGAAAGAATCTGAAAAAGATTCATATATATATATAAATATATATATATATATATAAACTGAATCACTTTGCTGTACACCTAAACTAACACAATTTTGTATATCAACTATACTTCAATAAAAAAGAAACTAAAAAGATTAAACGAATCAATTAGGTTGGTTTTAGCTTATAGTAACAGAAAACAAACTCAAATAAGTTTCAGTAAGGAAATTGAGTATTTGACATATTAAGATATCAAGAATTAAAGCAAGCCAGCAGGGACTAGAGTCTACCAAGAAAGCAGAACTAGGTCACAGAGAACTTAATTTTCCCTGCTTTGCCACCCAACCAAAGAGAAACACTTAACAGTCCTGGCTCCTTGCCACATCTTACGTAAAGAGAAAGAAACCCCTCTGGGAACCATGACCATAATCCTTCCTTTCAGTTTTATTGGAATATATTAGGTTGCCCACAGTTGCTAGGAAAGTGTCATATGATAACTGATTTAGATTAACTGAGATCCAGCCTTGAAGCTAGTGGGAAGAGTGGCTTCCTCATAAATGCAGAACGATGTGAAGGAGGCTCAGATACCAGAGCAAGTTCTGGCTTCTGCTGGAAAGAAGACATAATGGGCTAGAGGCAACATCCCCACCCAACAGTCTCCTCCTCAGCCCCTCCACCTGAAAGTCTAAAATAGGAACTTAATAGTTTCTCCAAAAGCTATCAATATCACAGAAACTAAAGATTCAAGTTTTCATATCCAATCAATACAGTTAGCTGTTAAGTTTTTAACATTTAAAAGAAACTTAATATATGGTGTCTTTAAGAACAGCATTGTTTTAAAAAATCTAGTCAACAGCAGTGACATATGACCAGAATTTAGCTTCCAGGTTGATAACTGCCTATAATCATTATGAAGTCAAGTCCTGTTGGATTTCCATGGGATCCTCAAAACACAGCACCTTTCTTCCATGCTCAGTTACAATCAAGAGGAACACTAAATAAAGATTATAAAGATCAAAATACCACCTTATTGCGATGGGGCCAGGTTGGAGAATTCAGTTTGAGTCTGTTAGTTAAATGTGCTTGTTAACCCACATGGAGCTTCACAAAGAGATCCATCCCATGGGAAATCGATCTGGATGAAACAAGGATGGATGGGCTGAGCATTCACAGGTTTATGAACCAAATCCGTGAGTCCACTTCCAGAGGCGGAGTCCACAGAGGTCCAGGGTTACACCACAGACTACCAGCAACGACAGCTGTTCTCTATCGTGTATACACTTTGTTATGCAGTGATCACCAGGATAAAAAGTTAATTGGAAACGTGTCAAATTATAATGCTGTACAGCTGAAACTTACATAATTTTTAAAAAGTAAGTTGGAGATAAGTGTTTTATATATAAGGAATTCACCATGGATTAGATTATGTTCTAATGAACAAAGCAAAGAATTCAATCATGACTCACACCATATATATGTAAGCATTGTAAATATTTAAAGGCAGGTTTATTTCTTATATGACTATATAATTTTGGAGGCAGTTAGGGTTTTGTTAGAAATTATATATGTATTCCAAATCTCTAATTTTATGAATATAAAATAATGCATAAAATGCAGTTAAGTTAAATGTCTGGCTCAAAATAGTTTGACTGATAAATAGCAACATTAAGATTAAAGTCCCAGGTCACCAATCTCCTAAACTAGCTCCTATGGTTTGGAGAAAAAAGGTTCCAGATACAGACTAGATATGAATCCCAGTTTGCTACATACTAATTGGGTAACCTTGGGCAAGAGATTGGACTTCCCATAGGTCCTATTTCTCCTGTGTGAAATATAGGTTTATTACTAACTACAACACACTTCTCTTGTGAAGACTAAGAAACTTGCGTACGTAGAAGTCAATACAAATGAATCAAATAATGTATTAATTCAGCAAACAAATATTTACTGAGCACTTTTTATATGCCATGTACTGGGGACACAATGAAATGCTTTTTAATTTAAAAACATTGTGTTAAAGTAAAAAGTGCTAGCTTCTAAAGCCTAACTTAATAGCCACATTCTGTTCGATAGAAAAAATAGACATTAATGTCATCAAAATCTTCAATGCTCCTTTGGCATCAACTGTCTCCTTCCCTGATCTGACACAAGAATGTTGTGTCTATTTTGTTTTATCCTTCTTTTCTCATTTCTCACTTTCAGAAAAGTCATAGATTTGCCATTAGAAAAAAAAGAACAAAGTCTTTTTTGGTTATGAATCTCAAATGAATATGTTGGTAGAGTTATTTTCAACCTACTCCAAAAAAAGTCATTTTTTGTGTCTTGTGTCTTCTTACATATTTTCTCAGAACATATAGTGTTATTTTAATAAAGTAAAAGCACTTCATTAGACATAATATTTTTAGGTCATCACCTAAGAAAGGAACAAAATGAATAAGTTGATTAAATTACTAAAAAAAAATTGTCTGGAAAGTTTGGAAGTTTCTTCTAAAGTTACAAACACACTCCATGGTACTTACCCAAGTAAAATGAAAACTTATGTTCAAACACCTATAAGAAAATATCTAGAGTGATTTATTCACTATTGCAGCAAACCGGACAAAATGTAGGCAAATGAATAAACAGGCTGTTATGCATCCATGTCATGGAACACAACTCAGCAACAGAAAGGAATAAACTACCGATTTACGCAAAACAGGGATGGAACTTAAATGTGTTTTTCTAAATGAAAGAAACCAGAACCCAAAAGCTAATGCTGTATGTTCAACTTAGATGATATTCTCGATGACACAGAACTATAGGAATCAATGTTTTACATGGTTTAAAATCAATTAAAAATGAAAATTCTAAAATCTCATACAAAGAAACAAATATGCCTCATAGGATATCAAATTTAATAACATAAACATAACCATAGAAATAATTCAAGCTACTTTACATACAATGTTCTCATAACCTGCCTTTCTTAGATATACAGTAGGAATAAAAAGAACTGCCAAGGGTCGTCCTAAAATTAGAAATAAAACCCAGAAATGAATCGGGGTGGTCTTGAAACAAAAAAGGCAGCTTTACTGTTTGCAGGTTTGCAAACTGGGGATGTACAGCCTTGTACACCTCCCTGGAGGTGAAGAGGCGGTGGGGGGTTTAAAGTCAAAACCCCAGAAGCCACCACTGGAAGACTCTAAGGGGGCGGGCGGTGACCTTTACAGCCTGGTCGCAAGTCCTCACGGTGAGCTGTTACCCCGCTTTTTGTTGGGGATTTCCAAGCAGAAATCCTGGCAGAGGCAAGAGTTGCCGCGGCTACCTCTGTGGGGTTTTTTGTTTTGTTTTGAGGGCACAGAGCAGTGATGAAGCCCAGGTCTGCCCTCGTTGCAGGGCTGCATCTTGGTCTGCGCCCGGTTTTTCTATCAACGTGTTCTTTCCTCAAGGGTATTTTCCTTTATTGTCACACAAGTAATTTTAACTTTGATTAGTAGGGATTTTAAAATTAGTAGACAGTGACATTAGTGTAGAAATTCTGCAACTAGTTCATATACACTTAAGTATAGAGCAAATGAGTATGTATACTGATGTTTGGGGAACCAGAACTTTCACTGTGGGAGGAGGCAGACGCAGGCATGAAATGGGGGAATGGGGTGTGAACTCTGAATTGTTAAATTTGAATTACAACTGTGAAAATGATCTCCTGTTATTTCAATACACATAGACACACATGTATATATTCAAATATGTGTGTCTCATGCAGGCATGTGTATGTATACATGTGTGCATTTCACAGCTATGTACCCTAAAAGTCACCCCAGTAACAATAAACAGACCCATCACCCTGAATTTTATTTCTAAAATAAATTAGAGAAAATTCTAATATTTTGAGAGAAATGTTTGATTCCAGGGTTCTAGTGGATAAGGTACAAAAAGTGAGCCGCAGATGTCTTCTAGTGCACATGGCTCCTACTGGCCAAACTCGGGACAACTTGAATAGAAAGAGAACAATGGAAGGAACTGAGTATAAAATGGGAAACAGAAATTATTCATGAAATCACAGAAATACCCAAATACAACAAGTTTAAGAGGGAAGGGAAAGCTCTTATTTAAAGAAGATTGCAAGTTACTAAATGTAGAAAAAAATGACAGAATTATAAAATAGCCAAGGTAATAAATAATTTATGCAATGATCATCAATGCATGCTAAGACCATCAGGTAAAAGATTTGTAGGAATAGGTTATGTATATATAAAGTCCCAAACTACAGCCCCAGAGATTACTTATGAATTACAGTGGGGAAATATTATTTTAAATTAATATATCTGCAACACCTTAATCAAGTGAAGAAATTTAGCAGAAGCAATAATGGGATGAATTGAAATCATGTGCCTTCTACTGTGATACGATGGGAAATTCACATCTCCTATGTAGTATTTTGCCAAAAACGTTTAACCTGAATCTAATCATAAGTAAACCATCCGAACAACGTAAGGATACAATAAAATAACTGAAATGAACTGTTAAACAAATTCAGTGTTATGAAAGACAAAGAAGGCAAGGGAACTCAGAATAAAGGCGGCTAAAGAGACATTTTAACCAAATGAAATACATGAGGCTTGATTCCATCCTGATTCTTTTAAAATAAACTGTATGAATTACATACTATTGAATCAATGTTGAGTTTCTCTGTGTTGATAGTGGTACTGCTGTGTAGAATGTCCTTGCTCTCAGGAGTACATGCTGCAGTGGTGAGGGGAGGGTAATTGTCTTGAGGTCAGTAACTTACCTTCAAATAGTTCACAAAAACACTTATACCCACACACGTTCTAACACACATATTCAGAGCACAAATCAAGATGACAGGTATATTTTTTCAACTTTTTAAACATATTATTTTAGAATAGATTTAGTGTAGAAAAGGTGGGACAGTTCCTACATATCATACACCCAGTTTCGCTAATTTTTTTAATTAACTTCTTCTATTAGTATAACAAATTTGTCACCATGAATGCACCAAAACTGATTCACTATTATCAACTAAAATCCATGCTTTGATTCCTTAGTTTTTGCCTAATGTCCTTTTTCTGTTTCAGGATGCCATCCAGGACAGTACATTACATTTAGTTGTTGGTCTCCTTAGGCTTCTCCTGGTTGTGCTATTTTCTTAGTTTTTCTTTCTTTCCTTGATGACCTTGACAGTTTTGAGAGGTACTAGTCAGATGTTTTGTAAAATACCCCCAATTGGCATTTGCCTGATGTTTTCCTCATGATTATAGTGGGGTGATATGTGTTAGGGTGAAATGACATTCTCATCACCTTATAACAAGAATACATACTATCAACAGAACTTACCTCAACTGATGTTGACCCTGATTACCCAGCTGAGGTAGCATCTGTCAGATTTCTTCACTGGGAAGTTACTCTTTTCCTCCCTCCATACTGTGCTCTTTGGAAGGAAGTTATCATTCACAGCCCACACTTAAGAGAGGAGTTTGCTTCACCTCTTTCCTCCTTGAGGGCCAAGTATCTGCATAAACTATTTGGAATTCTCTTGCACAGGACATTCGTATGTTTTCCTCATTTAATTATTTATCAATTATGTCAGCGTGGACTCACAGATATTTATTTTATATTTGGGGTTATAATCCAACACTACTTCATTTATTTCTTTATTCAAATTGCTCCAGATTGCTGTTGGGAGTTCCCTCAATGGGCTCCTGTATCATTTTGACATATTCCTGTCATTGCGGGCTTTTTTTAAAAAAAGAACTTCCTTACTTTCTTGAACTACAAGATGCTCAGGCTCACCTACTATATACCCTGCCCCAGTCCAACAACAAGCAATTTCATCAAGGACCCTGGTTTCTTTTATAATAAGCAGAAATGTACTAAAAAGCAGAATCTGGGTACTGAGTACACTCACACTCCTGGGGTGTCACTTCTTCTAGGCTCAGCAGACAGAGCAAGGAAATACATGTGTGTATATTAATTGTGTATATACAACACATATAAAGCCATATACAATGGAATATTACTCAGCCATAAAAAAGAACAAAATAGTGCCATCTGAAGCAACATGGGTGGACCCAGAGATTATCATACTAAGTGAAGTAAGTCAGACAGAGAAAGACAAGTGCCCTACAGTATCACTTATATGTGGAATCTAAAATATCCATATTTTAGGAACTTATTTATGAAACAGAAACAGAATCACAGTCACAGAGAACAGACTGGTGGTTGCCAAGGGGAAGGGGGCTTGGGCGAGGGATGGATTGGGAGTTTGGGATTAGCAGATGCAAACTATTATATATAGTACGGATAAATAACAAGGTCCTACTGTATACCACAGGAAACTATATTCAGTATCCTGTGAGAAAAGATAATGGAAAAGAATATTTAAAAAATAATATAGGGCTTCCCTGGTGGCGCAGTGGTTGAGAGTCCGCCTGTCAATGCAGGGGACGCGGGTTCGTGTCCCGGTCCAGGAGGATCCCACGTGCCGCGGAGCGGCTGGGCCCGTGGGCCATGGCCGCTGAGCCTGCACGTCCGGAGCCTGTGCTCCGCAATGGGAGAGGCCACAACAGTGAGAGGCCCGCGTACCGCAAAAAAAAAAAAAAAGAGAGTATATATATGTATGATTGAACCACTCTGCTGTGCAGCAGAAATTAGCACAACATTGTAAATCAACTATAGTTCAATAAAAAATGTTTTAAAAGCCATCTATGTAAACTAACAGAATGTAACATCATATATACTATACGAAACATGAGTTCATACTATGGCTTCACCTGAATCTGTTGCCCTGGGATCATCCTGGCCATCTCCCCTCTCGTGTCTGCAGCCTCTCATCCAACAGCGAGCATCATGGCCCCATCCCCCCTACACACACTGACCTCACGGTCCGATCCCAGCACATGACTGGTTTCACAAGTATGAACCTGTCTCCATCACACACCTTCATCGAGAGAACACAGCACTCGTGTGCAGTTGCTTCTACCTTTGATCTGCACTTGTGTCCAAAGTTACCTAGATCAGCACCTTTTCCCCCATATGGGTGTTTTTCTTGCTGTGTCTTTCTGTAGGTTTGACATATATCAGAATAAAAAACTGTTGAAAGAATAAAGTAAAATCATCTTATTTCAGAAAGTTTATAAAATAATAAAACCATAGGAACATGTTGCTAGGGGTCCTACCAGAGTCTTTGAAAAGAACATATAAAAGACAGACCCTGAAGCTTAAGCTTTATTAACTTCTTAGTATCTTCATGGTACCTTTATGAGGAAAAACTAAAGATGAAGATGAGACTACACATCACATAGGATGCAAAAGAAGATGCTCATCAAGAATTAATAGAAAACCCCAATAACTGTTTTTTTTTTTCCTTTTTTTTTCCCTGTGACAAAAGTATAAGGTCATATATTTGAAATAAGAAGCTCTGGATAAATTTTAGGAAAGTGCTGAAGGCACTAAATAGTTCATCTGAAAATAGAAGGAAAAAATAAAATAAATTGGTTACTAAGTATACCAGCTGAGGTTGGAAAGTATATTTACACCTGTACTAGTCCACACAATTCTGTGTGATTTTCTTCTAACAGTGCTGTTATCACGAATATGAATGTCGAAGGCAGGTATCTGTAACCAGAGAGGCAGCATGCCATCGTGGTTAAGAGCACAATCTCAGTCCCACCATTAACTAAGAGTGTAACTTTAGATAAATTACTAAAATGCTGCGTGTCTAATTTTTACTTGCAAATGGGGATGATTAAACGTTTGTTATGGTGTCTTGCACATAGTTATTGCTCAAAAAGTGTTAGCAATCATTATCATGATTATTTATCAACAGAATCTCAGACTTGGGAGCCAAGTGCAGCAGAAAGACAAAAACAGCCCTGACTACCAAAATTTTTAGTCACGTTATTCTTTTTTCTTGATGATCCCTTCTTCCCCACTTACTGAAATTAAAAATCAGAATACATTTTTGAGCAGGGCTTCTCCACTCCTGACGTTCTGGGACAGTAGTATTTTGTCATGGTTCTGGCATATTTAGCAGCATCCCTGGGCTCTACCTACCAGGTGCCAGTAGCATCCACCCCACCCCACCCGCCCACCCCCGCTGGGACGAATAAACAGTCTCCAGACACAGACAATGGCTCCTGGAGAGAACAGCAACACCAGCTGAGAACAAAACCTCTAGAGGAATGGTAGTTACTGAATTTAAATAGGAGATAATACAGCAAAGAAGAAAAGTATTTGTTAAAGAGAGCTTTTTTCTAGGAGTTAACAGACTAAATTTTATTCCAAAACAGAGTCAACCTCCGTAGCACTGAAGAAAAAAGAAAACTACGTCTCTTTTATAAATCACATCCTCACAAGTAGAGAACTGAACAGTGCACTGTCTCAGAACCAGCGCTTTTCTTGTTTCTTTAAAGACATCTGCCCTTATGGCATCGACACGATTGAAAATTCAATCCAAAGCCGGCCTGCATGTTCGCTTACAGGACATGCCTCTTTGCTTTTATACACTTTGTCAGGTGTCACAACCGTAACCCTCACAGAATGATGAAAGATCTGGAAGAAGCAGTGTGTGTACTCAGATCATTTTTTCAGAAACGCCTTTGCATTCTGTGAGCTATGCCTCAGCTCAGTCCCCAAGTCTGAAATTAAAGGGAAGTGACACAGTGGCCAAAATACAAGATGCAGTGCTATCTGCGTGGGCACGGACAAGTGGCTCTAGCAATACACATCTATATACAGCTTAATTTTTTTAAAGAAAATTTTAGTGTTTTTTAAGGTAGGAAACATTCAGTTTCTATGCGCTTCTACAATGGGCAGAGAACTCTTGGTAAAGATTGACATGATGCAGTTACATGTACTTGTGGATCAACTTCAAATTTATATGTAAATATTACTCCAATATAGTAGTCTCTAAGACTCAGTAACCTCAACATAGAAACCTAACGTGAAGACAATCCGGCTGCGAGTCGGGCTTGAAAATCAACTGCAGAAGTGAGAGGTGATTATACTGAGAGGTCCACCTCCAGAGTGGTCTTCTTAGATTTCACCTTTACTCTGAAGTGTAAGAAAACACAATGTTCAGCAGACTTGAAAATAAGACATAATAACTATCTGAAAAATTAAAATTAAAACAAAAACGCATTCTAATGGCACAGAAAAAATTTACCTACCAGGGACAGAAGTGCTATAATAAGGGACTAATGGCAAAGTATGGACTTTGGGGTCAGATTCTGTGGGTTCAGACCTCATCTCTCAATGCATAATCCTTTTGGTCTTTGTATATAAAATAAAGATATCATTGCTGACCTCGCCAGACTGCTGGGAGGATGGGCTAGGAGGTAACCAAAATGCCAGGTATGTAAAATGCTTGACACAACAGACGTTCACCAAATGGTAGATGTGAGTCTAGAAGATGAAGGAAGTCTCCTATGCACAGTGTACTAAGAATCCATTACAGTTTTTTGAATGCCTTTTTTGAGTTTTTGAATGTATTCCATGTATTCTTTTCCCCTTTAATCAATTAGTGTGATAAATTATATGAATCGTATTTCTAATTTATGAATCACACTGTCATTCCTGGAACAAAACAGAAACAAAATATTCTTTGTTCCTGTCACCTGCTATTTTTCTTTTAATTGGGGTATAGTTGCTTTACAATGTTGTCTTAGGTTCTGCCGTACAATGAAGAGAATCAGCTATATGTATACATATATCCCCTCCCTCTTCAACCTCCCTCCCACCCCCATCCCACCCATCTAGGTCACCAGAGAGCACCAAGCTGAGCTCCTTGGGCTATACAGCAGGTTCCCAAGGCTATCTGTATTACACATGGTAGTGTATATATGTCAATCCCAATCTCCCAACTCATCCCACCTCCCCTTCCCCCCGCCTTGTCCACATGTCCATATTCTACGCCTGCATCTCTATTCCTGCCCTACAAATAGATTCATCTGTACCATTTCCCTAGATTCTGCATATATGCGTTAATATACAATATCTGTTTTGCTCTTTCTGACTTACTTCACTCTGTGTGACAGATTCTAGGTGCATCCACATCTCTACAAATGACCCAATTTCATTCCTTTTTATGTCTGAGTAATATTCTATTGTATATATCAATATGCACCACATCTTCTTTATCCATTCATCTGTCAATGGACACTTAGGTTGCTTCCATGTCCTGGCTATTCTAATTAGTGCTGCAAAAATATTGGGGTGCATGTGTCCTTTTGAAATATGGTTTTCTCTGGCTATATACCCAGTACTGGGACTGCTGTGTCATATGGTAGTTCTATTTTTAGTTTTCTAAGGAACTGCCATACTGTTCTCTATAGTGGCAGTATCAATTTACATTCCCACAAAGAGTGGAAGAGGATTCCCTTTTGGCCACACCATCTCCAGCATTTAATGTTTATAGATTTTCTGATGATGCCCATTCTAATGGGTATGAGGTGAGATTTCACTGTAGTTTTGATTAGCATTTCTCTTATTAGTAGTAATGCTGAGCATCTTTTGATGTGCCACTTTGCCATCTGTATGTCTTCTTTGGTGAAATGACTATTTAGGACTTCTGACCATTTTTGATTGGGTTGTTCATTTTTTTCATGTTGAGTTGCATGAGCTGTATGTATATTTTGGGCATTAATCTCTCATCAGTTGCTTCATTTGCAAATATTTCTCCCCTTCTGAGGGTTTTCTTTTCCTCTCATTTATGGTTTTCTTTATTGTGCAAAAGCTATTAAGTTTAATTAGGTCCCAGTTGTTTATTTTTGTTTTCATTTTCATTACTTTAGGAGGTGGGTCAAAAAAGATGTTGCTGTGATTTATCTCAAAGAGTGCTCTTTCTATGTTTCCTCTGTTTTATAGTGTCTGGTTTTACATTTAGGTCTTTAATCCATTTTGAGCTTATTTTTGTGTATGGTGTTATGAAGTATTCTAATTTCATTCTTTTACATGGAGCTGTCCAGTTTTGGTACCACCACTTATTGAAGAGGCTGTCTTTTCTCCATTGTATATTCTTGCTTCCTTTATCAAAGATAAGGTGACCATATATGCGTTGGTTTATCTCTGGGCTTTCTATCCTGTTTCATTGATCTATATTTCTGTTTTTGCACCAGTACCATACTGTCTTGATGACTGTAGCTTTGTAGTATAGTCTGAAGTCAGGGAGCTCGATTCCTCCAGCTCTGTTTTTCTTTCTCAAGATTGCTTTGGCTATTCAGGGTCTTTTGTGTTTCCATATAAATTGTAAACATTTTCCTTCTAATTCTGTGAAAAATGGCATTGGTAATTTGATAGGAACTGCACTGAACCTGTAGATGGCTTCAGGTCATTTTCATAATACTGATTCTTCCAATCCAAGAACGTGGTATATCTCTCCATCTGTTTGTGTCATTTTTTATTTCTTTCATCAGTGTTTTATAGTTTTCTGAATACAGGTCTTTTACCTCCTTAGGTACGTTTATTCCTAGGTATTTTATTCTTTTTGTTGCAGTGGTCAATGGGATTGTTTCTTGAATTTCTCTTTCTGATCTTTTGTTGTTAGTGTATAGAAATTCATGAGATTGCTGTGCATTAATTTGTATCCTGCAACTTTACCAAATTCATTGATTAGCAACAGAAATTTTCTGGTAGCATCTTTAGGATCTTCTATGTATAATATCATTTCATCTGCAAACAGTGATAGTTTTACTCCTTTTCCAATTTGGATTCCTTTTTTTCTTTTTCTTCTCTGATTGTCATAGCTAGGACTTCCAAAACTATGTTGAATAATTGTGGTGAGAGTGGACATCCTTGTCTTATTCCTGATTTTAGAGATAATGCTTTCAGCTTTTCACCATTAACCTGTTGGCTGTAGGTTTGTTTTATATGGCCTTTATTATATTGAGGTATGTTTCCTCTATGCCCACATTCTGGAGAGTTTTTATCATAAATAGCTGTTGAATTTTGTCAAAAGCTTTTTCTGCATCTATTGAGATGATCGTATAGCTTTTATTCTTAAATTTGTCAATATGGTGTTATCACATTGATTGATTTGCGTATATTGAAGAATCCTTGCCTGGGATAAGTTCCACTTGATCATGCTGTACGATCCTTTTAATATGTTGCTGGATTCAGTTTGCTAGTATTTCACTGAGGATTTTTGCAACGATGTTCATCAGTGATATTGGCCTGTAATTTTCTTTTTTTTCTGACATCTTTGTCTGGTTTTGGTATCAGGGTGATTGTGCCTTTGTAGAATGAGATTGGGAGTGTTCCTTGCTCTGCAAGTTTCTGGAAGAATTTGAGAAGGATGAGTGTTAGGTCTTCTCTAAATGTTTGATAGAATTCACCTGTGAAGCCATTTCATCCTGGACTTTTGTTTGTTAGGAGTTTTTTAATCACGGTTTCAATTTCATTACTTGTGACTGGTCTGTTCATATTTTCTATTTCTTCTGGTTCAATCATGGAAGGTTGTAGCTTTCTAAAAATTTGTCCATTTCTTCCAGGTTGTCCATTTTATTGGCATATAGCTGCTTGTAGTAGTCACTTATGATTCTTTGTGTCAGTTGTAATTTCTCTTTTTTCACTTCTAGTGTTATTGATTTGAATCTTCTCCCATTTTTTATCTTGATGAGTCTGATTTGTCAATTTTGTTTACCTTCTCAAAGAACCAGCTTTTAGTTTAATTAATTTTTGCTATTGTTTTCTTCCTTTCTATTTCATTTAATCCTGCTCTGATTTTTATGATTTCTTTCCATATACTAACTTTCAGTTTTGTTTGTTCTTCTTTCTCTAGTTGCTTTAGGTGTAAGATTAGGTTGTTTATTTGAGATTTTTCTTGTTTCTTGAAGTAGGATTTTATTGCTATAAACTTCCCTGTTAGAACTGCTTTTGCTGCATCCCATAAGATTTGGGTCATCACGTTTCCATTGTCATTTGTTCCTAGGTATTGTTTCATTTCCTCTTTGATTTCTTCAGTGATCTCTTGGTTATTTAGTACCATATTGTTTAGCCTCCAGGTGTTTGTATTTTTTACAGTTTGTTTTTTCATTAATTGATATCTAGTCTTATAGTATTGTGGTCAGAAAATATACTTGATACGATTTCAATTTTCTTAAATTTACCAAGGCTCGACTTGTGAAACAAGAAGTGATCTATCCTGGAGAATGTTCCATGTGCACTTCAGAAGAAAGTGTATTCTGTTGTTTTTGGATGGAACATCCTATAAATATCAATTAAGTCTATTGGTCTTTTGTGTCATTTAAAGCTTGTGTTTCCTTAGTTATTTTCTGCCTGAATGATCTGTCCATTGGTGTATGTGGGGTGTTAAGGTCCTTCACTATTACTGTGTTACTGTCAATTTCCCCTTTTATGGCTGTTAGCATTTGCCTTATGTACTGAAGTGCTCCTATGTTCGGTGCATAAATATTTACAGTTGTTATATCTTCTTCTTGGACTGATCCCTTGATCATTATGTAGTGTCCTTCCTTCTCTCTTGTAAGTCTTTACTTTAAAGTCTAGTTTATCTGATATGACAATTGCTACTCCAGCTTTTTTTTGATTTCCATTTGCATGGAATATCTTTTTCCATTCCCTCACTCTCAGTCTGTATGTGTTTCTAGGTCTGAAGTGGGTGTCTTGTAGACAGTATATATACAGGTTTTGTTTTTGTATCCATTCAGCCAGTCTGTGTCTTTTGATTGGAATATTTAATCCATTTACATTAAAGGTAGTTATCGATATGTATGTTCCTATTACCTTCTTCCTTATTGTTCTGGGTTAGTTTTTGTAGGTTTTTTCTTCTCTTGTGTTCCCGCCTAAAGAAGTTCCTTTAGCATTTGTTGTAAAGCTGGTTTGGCAATGCTGAATTCTCTTAGATTTTGCTTGTCTGTAAAGATTTTGATTTCTCCATCAAATCTGGATGAGATCCTTCCTGGGTAATCTTGGTTGTAGGTTCTTCCCTTTCCTTACTTTAAATAGTTCCTACCACTCCCTTCTGGCCTGCAGAGTTTCTGCTGAAAAATCAGCTAATAACTTTATGGGGATTCCCTTGTATGTTATTTTTTGTTTCCCTTGATGCTTTTAACATTTTTTTCTTTGAACTTAATTTTTGTTAGTTTGATTAATATGTGTCTCGGCGTGTTTCTCCTTCGATTTATTCTGTATGGGACTCTCTGCACTTCCTGATTTGATTGACTACTTCCTTTCCCATGTTAGGGAACTTTTCAACTATAATCTCTTCAAATATTTTCTCAAACCCTTTCTTTTTCAATTCTTCTTCTGGGATGCATATAATTCAAATGTTGGTGTGCTTAGTGTTGTTCCAAAGGTATCTCAGACTGTTCTCATTTCTTTTCATTGTTTTTTCTTTATTTTGCTCCTCAGCAGTTATTTCCAACATTCTGTCTTCCAGGTCACTTATTAGTTCTGCCTCAGATATTCTGCTATTGATTCCTTCTGGTGTATTTTTCGTTTCCATTATTGTGCTGTTCAACACTGTTTGTTCTTTAGTTCTTCTAGGTCCTTGTTAAACATTATTCATATTTTCTCACTCCATGCCTCCATTCTATTTCTAATATTTTGGATCATCTTTAGTATCATTACTCTGAATTATTTTTCAGGTAGGATGCCTACTTTCTCTTCATTTATTTGGTCTTCTAGATTTTTACCTTGCTCCTTTATCTGTAATGTATTTTTTTTTTTTTTGATGGGAGAGGCTGTGTTACTGGTGCGGTTGTGTTGCTAGTTGTTTGGCCCTAGGCATCCACCACTGGATTTTGCAGGCAGTTGGGTGGAGCTAGGTCTTGGTATTGAGATGAGAACCTCTGGGACACCTTCATATACCAGGAAGGTTAATATTCCCTGGGACCTGAAGTTCTCTGTTAGTCCAGGAGCTTGGACTCGGCACTCCCACCACAGGACCTCAGGCACAATCCCGGGCCTGAGAACCAAGACCCAGCAAGCCACATGACACAGAAAAAAAAAAAAAAAAAGCAACAAACAGAAAAGAGCTGAACAATAACAAACAATAAAAAACAAAATAAGCGACCTTCAAGACGGTGGAAGAGTAAGACTTGGAGATCACCTTCCTCCTCATAAGTACATCAAGAATACATCTGCATGTGGAACAACTCCTACAGAACACCTACTAAACACTGGCAGAAGACCTCAGATTTCCAAACAGGCCAGAAAATCCCCACGAACCTGGGTAGGGCAAAAGAAAACAAAAGAGACAAAGAATAGGGACTAGACCTGTGCCTCTGGTGGGGAGCTGTGAAGGAGGTAAAGTTTCCATACACTAGAAAGCCCCCTCACTGGCTCAGAAGGGGAGGGGGGAGCTTTGGAGCCACAGAAAAGAGCACAGCAACATGGGTGCAGAGGGGAAAGCAGAGAGATTCCCACACAGAGAATCAGTGCTGACCAGCACTCACCAGCCTGAGATGCTTGCCTGTTCCCCTGCCAGGGAAGGTGAAGGCTGCGAGCTGAGGGTCAGGCTTCAGAGGTCAGAGCCCTGGGAGAGGACTGGGGTTGGCTACGTGAAGACAGCCTGAAAGGGGTTAGTGTGCCATAGCTAGCAGGGAGCGAGTCCAGGAAAAAGTCTGGACCTGCCTAAGAGGCAAGAAACCATTGTTTCAGGGTGCGCAATGAAAGGTGCTTCCTGCTCCATTGCCCACAGACAGCAGAGCACCACCTAAGCAAGCTCCAGAGATGGGCGCAAGCTGTGGCTATCATCTCAGACCCCAGAGGCAGGCACAGATCTCTACTGCTAATGCTGCCGCCACTGCCACAAAGGGTCCTGTGTGCAAGCGCAGGTCACTACCCACATCCTCCTGGGAGTCTGTGCAGCAAGCTACTGCCAGGGTCCTGTGATCCAGGGCCAACTTCCCCAGGAGAACACAAAGCATGCCTCAGACTGTTGTAACTTCATGCCAGCCTCTGCCACCGCAGACACTCCCACTTGTGACTACCATACCCCTCCCTCACCCCAGACTGAGTAAGAAAGCCCTAATAAGCCACTGTTTTAACCCCCTCCTGTCTGGTTAGGGAACAGACGCCTTGTAGGGCAGTCTACAAGCAGAGGTGGGGCCAAAACCAAAGCTGAACCCCAGGATCTGTGTGAACAAAGAAGAGAAAGGGCAATGTCTCTGTGCAGCCTCAGGAGCAGTGGATTAAATCCCTGAAGTTGGCTTGGTAAACTCTGCATCTGTGGAATACCTGAACAGACAACGATTCCCAAAGTTGAGGCAGTGGACTTTGCGGGCAACTGTGGACTTGGAGTTTCGCTTTCTGTGTTTGATTTGTTTTTGGTTTTATGTTTATCTTAGTTTAGTTTTTAGTGTTTGTTTCCATTTGTGGGTTTCTTTATTGGTTTGGTTGCTCTCTTCCCTTTTTTTTTCTTTTTGTGAGTGTGTCTGTGTATGTTTCTTTGTGTGATTTTGTCTGTTCAGTTTTGCTTTTACCATGTGGTTTGGGGTTCTGTCTGTTCTTTTTTTTTCTTCCTTTTCTTCTGTGCTGTGTGGCTGGCAGAGTCTTGGTGTTCCAGCTGGGTGTAGGCCCTGAGCCTCTGAGGTGGGAGACCTGAGTCCAGGACGTTGGACCACCAGAGGCCTCCCAGCCTCGTGTAATATTAATTGGCAAGAGCTCTCCCAGAGATCTCTGTCTCAACACTAAGACCCAGCTCCACCCAACGGACAGCAACCTCCAGTGCTGGACACTCCATGCCAACAATTACCAAGACAAGAACACAACCCCACCCATTACCAGACAGGATGCCTAAACTCATACTGATTTCATAGACAACCCAAAACACAGCACCAGATGTGGCCCTGGCCACCAGTGGGACAAGATCCAGCCCCACCCACCAGAACACACAAACCAGTCACCTCCACCAGGAAGTCTACACAAGCCACCAAACCAACCTCACCCACTGGGGGCAGACACCAGAAGTAAGAGGAACTATGAACCTGCAGCCTGCGAAAAGAAGACCCCAAACACAGTAAGTTAAACAAAATGGGAAGACAGAGAATTATGCAGCACATGAAAAAGCAAGGTAAAAACCCACTAGACCAAGCAAATGAAGAGGAAGTAGGCAGTGTACCAGAAAAAGAATTAAGAGTAATGATAGTAAAGATGATCCAAAATCTTGGAAATATTTAACAAGGACCTAGAAGAACTAAAGAGCAAACAAACAATGATGAACAAAACAAAAATTGAAATTAAAAATATTCTAGAAGGAATCAATAGCAGAATAACAGGCAGAAGAACAGATAAATGACCTGGAAGACAGAAAGGAAATAACTGCTGCAGAGAAGAATAAAAAGAAAAGAATGAAAAGAATTGAGGACAGTCTCACAGACCTTAGGGACAACATTAAGCACACCAACATTCAAATTATAGGGGTCCCACAAGAAGAAGAGAAAAAGAAAGGGTCTGAAAAAATAACTGAAGAGATTATACTCAAAAACTTCTCTAACTTGGGAAAGGAAATAGTCAATAAAGTCCAGAAAGTGCAGAGACTACCATACAGGATAAACCCAAGGAGAAACATGCCAAGTCACATATTAATCAAACTATCAAAAAATAAATACAAAGCAAAAATACTAAAAGCAGCAAGGGAAAAGCAACAAATAACATACAAGGGATTCACCAGAAATTTGAAAGCTGCTCTTTCAGTAGAAACTTGGCAAGCCAGAAAGGAGTAGCAGGACATATTTAAAGTGATGAAAGGGAAAAACCTACAACCAAGATTACTCTACCCCACAAGGATCTCATTCAGATTTGACAGAGAAATCAAGTTTTACAGACATGCAAAAGTTAAGAGAATTCAGCACCACCAAACAAGCTTTACAACAAATGCTGAAGGAATCTCTCTAGGAGAAAACATAAGAGAAGAAAAAGACCTACAAAAAAAACCCCAAAACAATTAAGAAAATGGTAATAGGAACATACACATCGATAACTACCTTAAATGTAAATGGATTAAATGCTCCAACCAAAAGACACAGACTGGCTGAATATGGAATATGGAAACAAGACCCGTATGTATGCTGTCTACAAGAGACCCACTTCAGACGTAGGGACACATACAGACTAAAAGTGAGGAGATGGAAAAAGGTATTCCAGGCAAATGAAAATCAAAAGAAAGCTGGAGTACCAATTCTCATATTAGACAAAATAGGACACAAGAGACAAAGAAGGACACTACATAATGATCAAGGATCAATCCAAGAAGAAAATATATCAATGAATTTGGTAAAGTAGCAGGATACAAAATTAATGCACAGAAATCTCTTGCATTCCTATACACTAACAATGAAAAATCTGAAAGAGAAATTATGGAAACACTCCCATTACCATTGCAATAAAAAGAATAAAATACCTAGGAATAAACCTGCCTAAGGACACAAAAGACCTGTACTCAGAAAACTATAAGATGCTGATGAAAGAAATCAAAGATGACACAAACAGATGGAGAGATACAGCATGTTCTTGGATTGGAAGAATCGACATTGTGAAAATGACTATATTACCCAAAGCAATCTACAGATTCAGTGCAGTCCCTATCAAACTACCAATGGCATTTTTCACAGAACTAGAACAAAAAATTTTACAGTCTGTATGGGAACACAAAACACCCCAAAGCAATCTTGAGAAGAAAAAACGGAGCTGGAGGAATCAGGCTCCCTGACTTCAGAATATACTACAAAGCTACATTAATCAAGACAGTGTGGTACTGACACAAAAACAGAAATATAGATCAGTAGAACAGGAAAGAAAGCCCAGAGATAAACCCACGCACATACGGTCACCTTATCTTTTACAAAGGAGGCAAGAATATACAATGGAGAAAAGACAGCCTCTTCAATAAGTGGTGCTGGGAAAACTGGACAGCTACATGCAAAAGAATGAAATTAGAACCCTTCCTCACACCATACACAAAAATAAACTCAAAATGGATTAAAGACCTAAATGTAAGGCCAGACACTAACAAACTCTTAGAGGAAAACATAGGCAGAACACTCTATGACATAAATCACAGCAAATTCCTTTTTGACCCACCTCCTAGAGTAATGGAAATAAAAACAAAAAACAAAAATAAACAAATGGGACCTAATGAAACTTAAAAGCTTTTGCACAGCAAAGGAAACCATAAACAAGATGAAAAGAAAACACTCAGAATGGGAGAAAATATTTGCAAACAAAACAACTGACAGAGGATTAATCTCCAAAGTATTCAAGCAGCTCAATATCAAAAAAACAAAGAACCCAGTCAAAAAACAGGCAGAAGGCCTAAATAGACATTTCTCCAAAGAAGATATACAGATTGCCAACAAACATATGAAAGGATGCTCAACATCACTAATCATTAGAGAAATGCAAATCAAAATTACAGTGAGGTATCACCTCACACCAGTCAGAATGGACATCAATATAAAAATCTAAAAACAATAAATGCTGGAGAAAGTGTGGATAAAAGGGGACACTCTTGCACTGTTGGTGGGAATGTAAATTGATACTGCCACTATGGAGAACAGTGTTGAGATTCCTTAAAAAACTAAAACTAGAACTACCATATGACCCAGCAATCCCACTACTGGGCACATACCCTGAGAAAACCATAATTCAAAAAGAGACACGTACCATAATGTTCGCTGCAGCACTATTTACAATAGCCAGGACATGGAAGCAACCTAAATGTTCATCAGTAGATGAATGGATAAAGAATATGTGGCACATATATACAATGGAATATTACTCAGCCATAAAAAGAAACGGAATTGAGTTATTTGTAGTGAGTTGGATGGATCTAGAGTCTGTCATACAGAGTGAAGTCAGAAAGAGAAAAACAAATACCATATGCTAATGCATATATATGGAATCTAAAAAAAAAAAAAAGGTTCTGATGAACTTAATGGTAGGACAGGAATGAACATGCAGACGTAGAGAATGGACCTGAAGATGCAGGGCAGGGGTGGGAGGTTAAGCTGGGACAATGTGAGAGAGTAGCACTGATATATATATACACGACCAAATGTAAAATAGCTAGCTATTGGGAAGCAGCTACATAGCACAGGGAGATACGCTCGTTTCTTTGTGACCACCTAGAGGGGTGGGATAGGGAGGGTGGGAGGGAGGCACAAGAGGGAGGGGATATGGGGATATATGTATACATATAGCTGATTCATTTTGTTGTACAGCAGAAACTAACATACCATTGTTAAGCAATTATACTCCAATAAAGATGTTAAAATTTAAAAAAAAAAGCTAAAAGGCAAGACAAGCTTTTATTTCACATTCCTTTACACGGGTAAGACTTTTCTATTTTCCTTTAGATTCCTCTCTTGACTTCTGAAGTTACTCCACATACAACTTTAAGAGAAAATAGAAACCATTAGTTATTTACCTTCAGCATTTATTCATGACTTCATTCCATAAATATTTACTGACCTCTAACTAAGTGTCATGTGGAGACTAAGCCCTGGACAAGGAGATGGAATATGAAGAAAGCAGCTCCTGCAGAGGAGAAGCTTTACAAACCCAGATGTACGTAAATGTTTCCAGTACAGAGTGGTATGTTCTGAGCTTGTATACTGATTGTTAAAATGGTGAATGCATCTGTACTGATTAACAGGTAGACAAAAAGATTATTTAAAACATTGCAGAGTCAGAATTCAAGCCCAAAATGCCTGGAAGAGCTCACACTATTAACCAATATAATACTCAGCCTCTCATTGGCCATGAAGTTCTAACTAATTAAACCTTACATTCCATTGAATAATTTTTGTGACTTTATCTATAACTAGACATTGAACATATGAGTCTCATATATTTTGTAAGGCTTAGAAATAATTTGGATGTAATTGATTTAGTTCAACAAAAACACCATGAACAATATCATTGCTGTTGAGAGAAATTTTCCAGCAATTAAGGTTATAAGTCACTTAATAATGAACAGTTTGAGGGAAGAGTCTGATCCTATGTCAAATCATGACCCAGGGAAGGTATCCTTTAGCTTGGGAAAGCTGCTTTAAATAAAAGATGACATCAAAACAACATTTTAGGGCTTCCCTGGTGGTGCAGTGGTTGACAGTCCGCCTGCCAATGCAGGGGACACGGGTTCGTGCCCCGGTCCGGGAAGATCCCACATGCCGTGGAGTGGCTGGGCCTGTGAGCCATGGCCGCTGAGCCTGCGCGTCCGGAGCCTGTGCTCGGCAACGGGAGAGGCCACAACAGTGAGAGGCCCACGTAGCACAAAAAAAAAAAAACCCAAAAAACAACAACAACAACAAAAAAAAATTTTTAATTAAAAAAACAAATAAAAATAAAATTAGAAAAATAAAAATATATTAGAAAAAATAACAATAAAAATGAAACAACAAAACAAAACACAATCACCACAGCAAATAAAAAAAGAAAAAATAAGAATAAAAGTTTAAAAATATAAAATTAAATAAAAATTAAAAAAAAAATTCCCTGGTGCCTGCACTATCAGTGTCCTTGCCCCCATGGTGAGCTACAGCCTACCCCCGCCTCTCCAGCAGGCCTCCAATACCTCTAGGTAGGTATCTGGAGCCGCTGTGTCAGCCCCACCTCTGTGTGTGCTCCTTTCACCAACGTCTGTTGCTGAAGCTGGCCCAGAGCACACGTGCCCATGCAGGCCAGCTGGGGTGCAGGCCTCTACAGGCTTGCCCACAGGGGCCAGCAAAACGAAAGGAGGCCTTGGAGGGTGGTGGCGCTCAGCCCGCCTGGACCCACACGGCCAGAGGAGGCCCTGAGGGGGCGGGGCTCAGGCCGGGTGACCCACAGAGTAGGAAGAGGCCTGGGGGTGGTGGTTGGGGCTCAGGCCCAGGGCCCACGGAGCTGGACGGGGCCCAGGGGTGGGGATTCAGTCCCAGGACCCCAGCAGGCTCACTGGGGGCCGAGCTGGTGGGGGAGACTCTGGCCACATTCCCCTCTGGTCCCTCAATCCCCTGAAGGTCCCTCTCCGTCTCTGCCAATCCCCCCGCAGTGAGCGGGACCTTCCCAGTGTGGGAACCCCTCCCCTCCCCCAGCCGCCCCTCAGGGGCGCTGGTCCCATCCCACCTCCACTTTTCCTCCCCCATTCTTTTCCCCCCCAAGCCCTACCTGGTCACATGGGGATTCCTCCCATCCCCTAAGGTGTCCATGGTCCCCCACCAGCGCCTTGTAGGTGTCCTAGTTGTGAGGAGATGTGAACTCCACATCCTCCTACTCTGCCATCTCAAGTCCCAGGAATCCCCTCACCTGCTACTTTTAAAAAGAGGGGTTTTCCATCTAAATGTATACATGAAATTATCCTTTTGGTTTGCTTTACCAGTTTCTTGTGTTGCGTTTTGCTAGCTAGCATAGATACAAGTTGAAATATTTCCATACTTTTCTATGTTAGGAATGTCTTTATATATATATAACTTATGCTTTGTTTTATATATAAACTTTTGCTCTTTATTTTATATATATAATATATATATAATATAAAATATATACTATATATAAAATAAAGAGCATAAGTTCAAGGAAAGTTGGATTGGATTAGTCTATTTTTATTATTTATTTATAATAAATTTATTTTTTTATTTTTATTTTTGGCTGTGTTGGGTCTTCATTTCTGTGCGAGGGCTTTCTCTAGTTGCGGAGAGCAGGGGCCAGTCTTCATTGCGGTGCGCAGGTCTCTCACTGTCGTGGCCTCTCTTGTTGCAGAGCACAGGCTCCAGATGCGCAGGCTCAGTAGTTGTGGCTCACAGGCCCAGTTGCTCCACGACATGTGGGATCTTCCCAGACCAGGGCTCGAACCCGTGTCCCCTGCATTGGCAGGCAGAATCTCAACCACTGCGCCACCAGGGAAGCTCCTTGGATTAGTCTATTTTTAAATGGCTCCTTCCATTGTTAAGCAGCTGTGGTTTTTAAAAAGAATTTAAAAGCATTTGAAATCCAGCTGTCTGTAACATCTCCACAAAGACTCAATCTGTCTTAAAAATCAAAGGCAGAGAAAGCAGTGACGGAAGGGTAACATGTCAACACTATGGTAATAAAGGAAGCACAGAGGCATTGTTAAGTGGCGATTAAAAGACTATTTTCAGAATAAATTAAAGACAGTGAGCTGGACCTCAGGGGAAGCATAGCTCAGGTATAAAGAAGAAATATGTTTCACTGGAAACATAGTCAATATTTTATAACTTTGCATGGTATGTAATCTATAAAAATAATGAATCATCATGTTTTCTACCTGAAACTAATATAATATTGTTAGTCAACTGTATTCTAATAATTGTTTGGTTTTTTTTTCAAAAGAAAGACATGTTTTTTTCTGACAGCCAACATCTAAGTGGGTAGGTGAACTGAGTGGCCATGTTATCAATCCAGTGTCCCACTGTAGATTGATTAGTAGAAATAGACTAAACAACAAATTTCATCTGTTTCTGAAGATCTCCGTTACAGATCTCTGAACTGGGCCTACTTTCATACAAACCCCATGTCTCTGAATGTGATCTCTATGGAACATGGCAGTTGGCACCTGCCTTGCCATGTTTCAGCCCTCACATCTGGATCTGTCTGTGCCTATTCAATGGACTAACGGGCAAAGCCAGCCAGACAATATCTGCACCTCACAGCCTTGGGTCTGCGGTCCCCTGGGCCACATGGCCCAGTCCAACCCTTGCTCACACCAAGGAAGTAAAGGTGACTTTCTGCTCAGGAGGCGATGGGAATTATGGCATTTTATGAGTTCTAAGGCTTCTTCCCAAGATTCTCATGTACTAGAAAACTAAAAACAGCCAACATATTCATGCAGCTGGAAGGTTTTCTGAGGACTATTACCAAATATCTGAACACAGGGTGGGAAGGGCAATTCAGAAATGTTCCTCATCCTGTTACTGTTTACAAGAAGGCTGTGTTCTCTTTGTTTTTGCCATTCTTGGTTACTTTTAAACACATTTTTTTTGTTGATTTTCTAGGATTTTAATCTCATAAATGTCATCTCTGTGGCCCAGATATCTTAAAAAGGAAATTCTAATTGAATGTTCTAGTCCTATGCAGGTTTCACAAAGAAAATCTTAGCCTCACTGCTCTAAAAGACACTTTATTGAATATTGTTTTCAGTGTAGTTCCTCTCAATTCAAAACTGTGGCCAAACTCTTTAGAAAACTCAACATCACATAATTACATTTGATTTCATTTCTGTTTCTACTTTAAGCACTTTCAGTTGAAAGCAAAGCTCTGTCCTAAATATATGTGATTATTGAAATAACTGCTGGCAAGAATCAGCTCAATGTCTATTTACATCTTAAGAGCCAGTCTATATTTTAAATACAAACTAGAAATTATGTGCCAATAGCTCTCTGTTGAGAAGAATTTCTAGAAATATGACAGTCACAGCATTCACATACACATAGATGGACTCATGGCTAAAAAATATGCTCTAATTGGAGACTTTACAAATCTTAGTATAATTATTTGATACATAAAGATAAGTGTTAAAATTGCCACCATAAGCTATTATTAACCTGTCTGATCTGTAAAAACAAGTTTCACCAAAGTGGAGGAATGAATATTACAATAAAGGGTTCTTGTTATAGTGAACTGCCTGCAAAAGAGGACAAGGGAGTGTAACACCCAGAGGACCAGGACAAAGAATCATTGCCAGGCTCAACAGATCCATGATATGGACAAGAACTTTTTTGATTATTCAGCAAGTTACATAAGCTAGATGGAGTGATGTGATTTGGCACCTTTGAAAACTTACTGTCATAGCTAAAATAAACTGGAGAAACCTATATAAGAAAAACCTCTACTCCCCTCTCTTTTCTACCCTAAACAGTTAATTTTTCAAGTGTGGCTTCCCAGATTTTCTTATCAGCTAGACTGGAAAGATGTGTAACAGGAATTCTGTTCTTGTTCTTTGCAATCTACAGCATACAACTTTAAATATCCTATTTTATAAAGTAAGAAACTTTTCAGTGCATTGTACATAGGGCATTTAATCAAAGTCAGCTTTCAGAAGAAAGATGTAGAGTCATTTTCAAATGCTGACAAAGTAGGAAAAGAAAAATGAACCCTCATGTATCTTTAATGAAGCTTTCTGGGGAAATATATCTATACATATCTTAGTGACTTCTGAATTTTGAAATATTCTTCCTAATTTGGTAAAGCAAAATATTATACTGTCATGCCCCCCCTCAAATGATTTCAATTTTAATCAAATATAAAGCATTTTTTTAAGTAAAATAAACATAATTGATCAGGCAAGTCATAAAAAGTGGCAACACTAGATAATTGACTGATGGAGAATTAAGTTTTTCTGAGGAAATTTGTAGACCACTGAGTCCTAGGCCAAAAGATTTGGTTGAGATAACTAAAAAAAACAAGAAAAACCCCAACTCTTTATAAAGATAAAGGCTGGCTGATCAATTGCCAAACATATTCATACACAGAAACTGGCTGGTTGATCAATTGCCAAACACATTCATACACAGAAACTATCTCCTGGGAGAGAAGGGAGAGAGATTTCCTCTAAAAGCTTAGGAAACAGCCACTCGCTCTGCTGTGACTCCTCTGGTGAATGGCAGCATTGTGCTAAACATTTCTGGTACATTTTAAAATCTACCCACTAGGGCCAAAACTCTACTATGAAGTTTAGGTTCTATTTCCATGGATATTACAGTACTGATTACACCAAATAGAGCATATGCTTACATTTCAAATCATTAACACAAACAAGAAATCTCTAGCTTTGGAAGGGAAAAGAGAAAATTTTGTAGAATTATACTAAAATAATATGGAATATCTTAGAGAAATCAACTGCACTAAATATTTTACAAATATTATATTATACATAACAGAGTTAGTTAGAATGCAGACTACTGGGGTCTGCAAACCTGGATTCTAGACCTTGCTGTTCCATTCACTAACTTTACCCTAGGTTCTCCATACCTCAAAGTCCTCATTTGAAAAAGAAAGCAAAGGATTGTTTTTATTTCACAGAGCAATTCCCAGTACGAAAACAGACAAAAGGTATAAGCACTGCGCACAGTAATTGGTACAAAAACAGTGCTTAAAAAATTTCAGCTAATACCACTAAATAAATAATTGTAGTCAATTACAATACCATCATTCCTTTTGTCAATAAAGAGGCTGTAGGTAAGGTATTAATTCCTATTTGAAGGACTCTACAGAGAATAACTCCATTTGTCAAATTCAGTGAAGATGAAGAAAAGCTTTCCTACAGTGTTGTAAAATGAGTCTTCCGTTATATTTTCTCTGATGGAATACTATCCTGAAACGAATACACAACTTCAAATCTCAGTGTCTAAATTATTTTCAGACAGAACTGCTAACTGGGAAATAAGTTACACAAAATTAATAATTCTCAGTTATTGGCCTGCATTAGAGCTGTTAGCTCCACTTTGTAGCTGGTTTGTAGTCACAGGACAAAGTTAATCAGATTACCATAAATTATGGTTGCATCTATGCTACCTTCCATTATCTCTATGATTTTTTTTTAAGTAGTTACTAACACAAGGGCATGTGTAATTAATAGAATTAGCTAAAACTACTAATACAAAGAAGATTTTTTTAAACATGGACCAAGCAAGATGTTTGCTCCAGTCTCATTTTTATTGATGGCATTATATCTTCAACTTCAAGGAACTGATACAGAGCTCAACTGAATTGCTTGATTTTAGTTTGAGGAAAACCACAAAGGGCAAAAGACACTACAAAATAATCACAAAGTAAGCACGGTGTACCACAGGGGAAACGAACACAGGAGAACTGAAATCTACTAAATAGACCATAAAGAGTGTTCTGAAGAGAGTGGGGGCGTATAAATTTGAGGACTTGGGATAGAGAGAGAAGACAGAACAAAACCAGCTTCACTGCTGGCATCCGTGAATGTAACATTTTTGGTTAAATAATCCTTTACATTTCAACATGTACACTTAGCAGAAAATGTAGAAAAATTGAGACATCAATCTTTTATAACTCAGTGCTGAAAAATCTGTTTTAAAAGATTAAAAGGTGAATTTAAAAGATTAAAAGATGAATCAAGAGTGTCCAAGGGTTAATAACTACTGAAGTTTGGTAACAGATGTTAGAGATTCAGTACATGATGCTCTCTATACCTTTGTATATGCTGGAAATTTTTCATAATAAAAAGTGAAATATGCAAAAAGACCAAAGGCTTCCTAAAATAAAACAAACAAACCCAAATGCTTCCCATCACCCATCACGGTCAGAGAGAATAAAAGAGGGAAGGAAGGAAAGAAGAAAGAAAGGAAGAAAGCTTTAAACATGTCCATTCAGCCATTTTTATATAAATTTTCTAAAGTAACTGATAGGTTAAATGTATAAAATTTCTCAGTGAAAATGTTCCACTATTGCTTAATTGCCATACTTATTTATATATGCACATGTCACTACACATTTATTTGTAGTCACAATGATCAAAAATACAGGACATCCATATATCCTTAAGGGAGATCTCAACCTGGATGCCTCCCTCGGCATATTCAGTAAAGCACACCATAAAGTACATTTGGAAAAGCACTGAGGGCCACCTCAACCTGAAAGTTACTTTTAATGTCTATTTCTAAGGAAATACACCGAACACTACATTTGTCATAAAACACACATATTAATGCACTAAAATCTTATTTAAATAATGATATAGTTAACAGATACTCTAGTTTTTCAAAAGCAACCATGCAATATTGGAAAAATATTAATTTGTCTATTTTTCTTATCCCTCAACTTATAAATAAATATATTATAAAAATAAGAGTATATGACAATCACCTATTTAGGAAATATATATTATAATAAAATAAAACCAAAGTTTCATTTTCACTTCACACCCCCCTACAGTTTGTGGGAAGCAGGCTGACATTTAACCCAAATTGAAAATTGCCACCTTGTTGTCCATGTACAAACCAATACATTACACATGTTCTATTTCTCTATCAAGAGCTTATTTTCCATGTGGAATAATTCAGAAATGTGGCTTTCAAATTTATGAAAAGAACATGTTCTTCCACTCTCTACTAATGATTATGTCCATGCTGCACATTTCCATAAAAAAGCCTTGCCTCAAATAACTAATATGATAAATTTATTTAATTAAAGTTCACATTCAAAGAGGCAGTCTCCTCTGATGTTCAGAAGTTCCACTGAGGTACCAATTTTACACACATGTTGTCTTTTAATGACCTTTTTATTAACTATAGCACTCTATTCTTGCACTGAGGACTAGAATTAAATTAGAAGAAAATACTTCTGTTATTGCTTAAGATAATAAATGGAATGGTTCCAGGGGCAAAGGTCTGTCACCAGAAAACCTTCAAAAGTCAACCCCAGGGAATATAAAATGCACACTGATTCCCCTGTCCGATGAATAAAGATTTAGTTATAAAAGAGGACAAAGTACTTCCTCTAGATCAGCCGCTGTTGATGAAACACTGTAATTATAAAGCACGCTCAGACTTGTTTGGGCATGTACAAAATGTCCTCTCTTGGTGATACCCTCTGTAAACAAAACCATAAACTGCAAACTTCAGAACACAACTAGCCTTAATTTATCTAAGTATAGTTAGACAAGTGTCTTATAATTTCATTTAAATAGATAATTTCTAATGAGGAATTCTATAACTTAATTTAGGAAATATATAAAAACTCTGATTTTAAATGTGGAAAAATAGAGTTCATATAGGAAGGGAGGGAGGAAGGGAAACAGAGCAGAACCCTGTGGGGCTCCTGGGCACAAAAGCCTTTCTGTGTTCCCCATTTTCTTGATTACAGGAAATAGGCTTCATTCAGCCTCCATGACTTTCCCTGAGGCCCAAGGAGCAGGTTCAAACAGCTGCTAATCAGGGAAGGGAGGGGATGCAGAGTAAAGGGAGGAACAGTTAAGAGAAACAATAGTGCAGCCTTGGGGCAGGGTCCTGGTTCCCCCTCAAGGGATACACATAACAATAACTTTGAGCTGTTTTGCAGATACTGATACCCCCACCAGGTGGGAGAAGTTAACTATGCTGCCCACAACACAAAGACCCCAGATGGCTGGAACCAGAAGGCTGATGATGGTAACTCCCACTTACCTCACCACCAGCCAATCAGAAGAGTGTCCACGAGCTGACCACGCCCTGTTCCTTGAACACTATAAGACTCCTCACTAACCCTTCTGGGGCAGAACACACAGTCTTGAGGGCATTAGCCCGCTGTGGCCCCCTTTGCCTGGCATCATAGTAAAGATTTTATCAGATGTGAGTTATCAATGGATGTTAAATCTAGAGGGACCCTATACTTGACCCAGGTCAAGTATAATTTCCATTTTACAGAAGAGAAATCAGCCACAGACTGCTTATAGGCTGCAAGGGAGAAAAAAATAATTGTACAGTAAACAAGGAAGATTCCATTTTTAAGGCAGGGCTGGTGGCACTGTATTCTTCAAAATGTCAGTCATCAAAGACAAAGACAGGCTATGGAAATGTTCTGGATAAAGGAGGTTGAAGAGACAGACTTCTTCAACTGAACACCTGACCCTCAACTGGACCCTGTCCTGGAGGAGGAAAGGCTATAAAGAACGTTACTGTGTCCACAGAGACAAGTGTATGAAGAATGACAGATGACATAAAAGCACTACATCGAATTTCAATTATTGAGGTTGACAACCGAAGTGTAGTTATAGAACAGAATGTCCCTAATCCAGGATAATATGCAGTAAACTATGTAGGGGTAAAGAGACATGATACATGTTAAAAATATGTGAATTTGGATAAAGGGTATACTTGTGTTTCTTGTACTATTTTCATTTTTACAACTTCCCTGTTAAGTTTGAAATTATTTTAAAATAGAATGTTAATAGAACACATGGCACATGGATGGGCATTTGCTTTGCGCATTTATTTTTTTCATTAAACAAACAAATGAAACGTTTACCAAGTGCTCCAGCTTAATAGCTATTTGCTCATTTAATTCTTAAGACAGACCTTTGATATATGTACCTTCTTTTCACAAATAAGGAAACTAAGGCACAGACAGGTTTGCCACTGCCATGTAGCTCATAAGTGACAAGCCTAGATTCAAACCTAGAGTCTTGAGTCCAAAGTTCCTACTCTTATGACAAGTCTATGTTTCATTGAATAATAGAATATTAGGTCAGTAGAAATAGCCAAGGAAGCTCAGGGATTTTAAAAAACACAGACGCCAATGAAGTAATACAATTATCCCCACAGATGGTTTAGAGGATGCCTACTTCATAACAACTCCAGGTACTAAAACCCTTACCTACATAAACACTTAACACTTTAAATTTGATAAAATCACACATTATGGAAATCATTTTCAAAACCAAAATAATAGATGATATTTCCTGCACCCATGCAGGGCATCACCTTTTTACTTAAAATTCACAAATATTAAGAAGGAAAACAGTAAATGTAGTTTAAAAGGGAAGAGAATAAAAATATTTAAAGTTGCGAGAATATTAAGATTCCTATTAAATTAAATTCAAAGTAATTTAAATTCCGATTCCATTACCATTTAAAGTCATAGCAGTTTTTTTGTTTGTTTTTTGCTGTACGTGGGCCTCTCCCGTTGCGGAGCACAGGCTCCGGACGCGCAGGCTCAGCGGCCATAGCTCATGCACCCAGCCGCTCCGCGGCATGTGGGATCTTCCCGGACCGGGGCACGAACCCGTGTCCCCTGCATCGGCAGGCGGACTCTCAACCACTGTGCCACCAGGGAAGCCCCCATTACCATTTATAATATCTCAAAGTGGGATATTGTGAACATCGCTGAATAGCTTACCTGTTACCAAGGAGGAGGACACTCTTGGCTCAGCACCTCACATAATAATACTTATCAACTGAATTCATAAGAGGAGAGGTATAATAAATGTCTTAGAAATGTGTTCATCCCCTCAGGTTTTGATATTTCTAATAGGCTCTGACAAACAATAAAGATCATATTCATTGCTTGATGCCACCACACAATGCTGAGCCCCAGACACCCTCTGTGGAGTGTCGCAGGGTCAGGTTCACAGCTGCACTTCCTGCTTTCAGGGCAACTCTGCTCCCACTGTAGCATCATGCCAGCCAGAGACATGGCTGTTTCTCTCTGCTCATCCCTTAAAATAATCTAGCCTCTTTAAATAAAACTTTTCCTGACTATTTCAGACTCAAATGCTTTCATTCATTTATTAATAAATACCAACTTCTAGCATGCCTTCTCATTAATTTGAACAGATTATTTAAATCTTATTGTAGAAATTGGAATTTTTTTACCAGTTTTATCATTTCCAACCAAACTGATTATAAACTCTTTGAGACCAGGGCCTATGTAAGATATCTTTGCATTAATCATAGTGCCTAATAGCCTCTGGATGAATCAATTCAATGTTTATTTACCGATTTTATTTTTGATTTGTCCCAAAGTTTCATACAGAAAGTTAAAATGACTTTAAACACTGTTTGACAATACTACTGATTACTTAAAAGAAAACAAATGGTGAGAACATTCCTCTTCTCTCTGGTTAAAATATTCAGTTTCTTAAAAACCCAGTTCAAAGGAAAGCCTCATAAAATGTTCCAGATATAAAGAACAGACTTGTGGTTTCGAAGGGGGAGGGGTGGGGGAGGAATGGATTGGGAGTTTAGGACTAGCAGACGCAAACTATTATATATAGGATGGATAAACAAGGCCCTACTGTATAGCCCAGGGAACTATATTCAATATCCTGTGATAAACCATAATGGAAAAGAATATGAAAAAGAATATATATATATATATATATATATATATATATATATATAAAACTGAATCACTTTCTTCAATAAAATTTTAGAAAATAAAAATTAAAAAAAATAAAATGTTCCAGTTACCCTTTGTCTTCTCATGGTTGGGCTGTTGACAGTTTGAATCTCTATACTTAAAGTATGAAATAATAACAACAAACCAAAAAGTGTATATAAAATATGATCACAACTATAAAAAAAATTTATACTATAAAACAACTAGAATGGCACATGTAAACATATTATGAGTAGCAGTCTTAAAATGGTTAAATTAAATTGGTAAACTGAATCCTTAATAAAATCCTGCACTGACACAGATTAAAAGAACTGAAGAAGACTCTCAGACTTTGAACAGCAGCTACAGGGGGCACCTCTGGCTGGGTAATCAGAGGGTACCATCTGTTACTGTTTGGCCCAGTTTCTTACCTGCATCTACTTTTGAAGAACTTTATTTTTTTTCCACAACTGCAAGAGGGGCAGCAATGCTAATCCAGCAGTCAGGGGAAGGGGCCAAAGCAGTCACTTCTGTGAACTCAGGATGCACAAGAGGAGAAACAATATGGAATATAAGGACGGAAAATACTGGATTCAGATAAATTGGGCAACTGTAGCCCAGTTATTTATGTTCTTTAACCCTCAGTCTCCCCAAATGGGGCTATGAAAGTATCCACCTAATGAGGCTGTTGTGCAGATGAGTAATAACAAGGTCGTGGGGAGGGGAAGTAGCAGCTACTTCACTAGGCGTGTCCCATGCGTCATGCACTTTATCAGTGATGCAGACGGATCTACCCTCAGAACTACCACAAATGTCAGGTCAAGTATAATTTCCATTTTACAGAAGAGAAGATGAGACATGCAGAATGATAAGAACTTTCTCCAAGGTTACACAGAGTGTAAGCATGGCCACTGGGATCTGAACACCGGCGTCTGGATCTCAGTCCCAATCTTAACCACTAGGTGTAGCACTCTCCTCCACAAAGAGCACCAACAAAGTGCATCTCCCCATCATCAACTCTCCTGTCGGGCTATTAGGTGGATTAAGGAAATGTGAAGCACTAGAACACTGACCTGCAAATAACCAATGTTTCATATGCTAATTGCCTTCTCTGTTTTGCAAATAGTGTATTATCTGTTTGGATCTATTAAAACTATCAAAGGTCAGATTATTGAAATAAATATGAAAGCAGATAAATTTTAGAGAAATGTGAGGCAATTAACCCTCCTACAATAGACATTTGAATCTGTTATTACCAATTCTTATTTGTCCTCTAATAAATCACATTATTTTGAAAACTCACTGTGAATATTAAGTTAGTGCCAGAAAACCTTCAGGCAGTTTATCCTCCTCAACCCTCGGCTTATTTTCCCACTAAATAAGATCAGGACCGCATTTTTCTTGCTGACGAGCAAGCATATTCTGCATATTACCCCTCTTTTCCTGATCTGCTCAAGAGTTTCAAACCTCTTACTCAACCTGGTCTCTAACAAGCTTTTTTTTTTTTTTTTGCAACAGTTAAGCCATGGAGCAAGCATCTTGCTTCTTCCCAGAAGCTTAACTCACACCCATCTCCTAGTCTTTACCTGATTACAAGAAACTTTTCTGCTCTGTAATCCCTGGGATGACCTGGCTTGGCCTCAAGCCTAAGGCAGATTTAACTGGTTAGCAAATAATTTATGGACATGAGTGGTGTTCCCACTGGTGGCCCTGGGAAGTTGGCTCTGCTCTCCCACGTCCCATCAGGGTAACCTCTCAGGTAAGGCAGCATCCTGGATGGTACCAGTGTGAGGGCAGAAATGGTTCTTAGGTGATCAGGTTCAATGCCTCCTTTCAGAGAGTTAAGGAGCAATGGGGAAGTGGATCTTTTTTCAAGGTCCCAGGTACCAAAGCACAGCCCAGGAGAGAAGCCATCTCTGCTCCAACAGAGAGGAAGGGGACCTGGATGTGTTTCAAGCACTAGCTCAAAGCTTGAATATCTAAGAATACTTTTCTGATTCTAAAAAAAATACACGGTCACTAGAAAATTTGGGAATTACTAAAAATATAACAAAAATAATCATGGATAATTCCAGGATTCAGAGAGAACTTCTGGTGTACACAGTCCAATGTTTATGCCAGGGGCACACTGCCTATGAAGTCTAATTTCCAAGGCAGCTCTAAGGGGTCAGCATCACACCGGGGAGTCTGTTACCTGTCAGTGTCGGTGAATGACTGGGCTGCCCAGCTGCCCTCAGGAAGACCTTGCAGTGCTTGGCAGGGAACCGGGGCTGCGCTGTCCAGTGGGTCTGAGGTACAGGCAGAGCGTGGCCTCTCTGGCCTGGGCTCCAACGTCAATGAGATGCAAACACTGCTATGGATCTTGCAAAGCTCCGTTTGAGGCTCAAAGTAATATGAACCTTAATCTTATAAAAACTCAGATTTATGTACATTGTGCTTCTGGAAAAAAGGGAAGAATGGCTTTCTCATCAAATACAATTCTTGGTCCCATTACCCAAATCTGATTGTCAGAGGAGCCTGAGCTAAGCTGTGTGTTTAGACTGAATGGAACTCAGTGGTGGCCACCTTCTGCCTCTTGCTAAACCACACCAACCACACTGCTTGTCATTCCCAGTGCTTCAAAGAAAATGAAGATTCTACCCTGCCCTCACGCAGTTATCCACCCAGCCCTTAATCTGGGCTTCTCTTCTCCTGTCCAGAGAAAAGGTATCTGGCCTTTTCAACTGAAATGGCCAGCGACCCCTTTTAAGACTGACTTGGAAACTATATTCTACAGGAAATTCATTTTAAGAACAGTCTCAACCTCTCTGTGGCAAAACTGATCATGAGAAAAGTTCTCCTCAATTTTTAGGTCTGAGCATTTCCACTTCTATTGCTTTACCACCTTTATTTTAATTATAATGAGTCAGCATAATACCTACATAAATTTTTCAGAACCAGACAAAATTAAGAAATACTTTATGAGAAAAAGTAATTTAGTGACAATTCATAACAGAGTTAGTGTAGCTTTTGTTTTCCAGTATCCTATTTTAAGGACTTTATTCCCTTTTCTCACAACCAGAGTTCTCT
Organism: Grampus griseus; assembly: GCF_964374135.1. Lineage (NCBI taxonomy): Eukaryota > Metazoa > Chordata > Mammalia > Artiodactyla > Delphinidae > Grampus > Grampus griseus. The sequence goes on along the minus strand of NC_139004.1, from coordinate 45,179,520 downwards.
CCTCCTGAAAGCTAGACACTGGCAATACATCTAATTCTAGGCTACAAAACAGAAACACTTGCTCTTATTAGTCCATACTGCTAGCTTTTCATGTGAAAAATAAAAGAGACTCCAAATTAATGTGCTAAAGTTATTTAAGTAGCAGTGTTTAAGTAGATTTAAACACATTAATAATTTTGCTCTTGACTTAAGATCTATAATTGCTCCTTTTTACTAAAAGAATAAATGTTCAACTCATTAGGGCATAAATTTCTTCATGACTTTGTCCCTGTCAGCTTCTCTGGTCTCACCTGTTCCACAGGTGCCTCTATGTTCCAGCTCCATGGACCTGCTCACCAGTTCTAAGCTGGAAGATCAGAATTAGCAGCAGCAGCATTTTTTCCATTTGATAGAAGCCCACCTGTCTCAATGAGTCACAACTAGTTAGCTCCCTTTTACAGTATGAAAAATGTGTTACTAAAATGATACCAAAAGTCATTATGCACAATGAGTTACAACTAAGGAAATGTAAGTATGTTCTACACAATGCTACTAATGCAGCTAAAAGTGAGGAGGCCTCAGAAGAAGAAAGATGAATGAACCATTTTCCATTACTGCAGAGTTAGACAGCAAGTGTTCTTAAAGCAGAAAGCAAGCAATTTTCTTTGTTACTATTTTAAATAAATCAGATGAGATTGGAAGAAATAACATTTTAAAATCATATATTACCCATCTACACCACAGGTAATTGGCTAATAGTATAAGAATTTCTGGATTTAGTATTTTAATCCAATAAATATTAATTCTAAGATCTTTATTGTTATCTTGTACATGGAGTATTAAATAGCTTATAAATTGGATAATTCTGAAAATGCTTATGTGGCAATGAGATTTTTCTCTACCCCCAAATGGCCAAAACAATCTTGAGAAAAAAGAACAAAGTTGAAGGCACCATGCTCCCTGATTTCAAAGTAAACTACAGAGCTACAGTAATCAAAACAGTATGATATTGGCACAACAACAGACACATAAATCAATGGAACAGAATAGAGAGTCCAGAAATGAAGCCACACTAAAATAGTCAATTAATCTACAACAAAGAAGGTAAGAATACATGATGGGGAAAAGGCAGCCTCTTCAATAAATAGTGTTGAGAAAAGTGGACAGCTACATGCAAAAGAATCAACATGGACTACTCACACTATGCACACAAATAAACTCAAAATGGATTAAAGATTTAAATGTAAAACCTGAAACCATAAAAATTCTAGAAGAACACATAGGCAATACACTCTTTCCCTTGGTCTTAGCAGTATTTTTTTTTTTGGCTCTGTCTCCTCAGGCAAGGGATTTTTCCAAAGAAGACATACACATGGCCAACAGGTACATGAAAAGATGCTGAGCATCACTAAACATCAGGTAAATGCAAATCAAAACCACCATGAGATACCACTTCACACCTTTCATAATGGCTGTCATCAAAAAGTCTACAGATAATGAATGTTGGCAAGGATGTGGGGAACCCTTGTGCACTGATGGTGGGAATGTAAATTGGTGCAGCCACTGTGGAAAACAGTATGGAGGGTCTCAAAAAATTAAAAATATAACTAGCATATGATCCAGAAATTCCACTCCTGGATATTTACCTGAAAAAATCAAAAACACTCATTTGAAAAGATATATGGACCCCTATGTTCATAGTAGCATTATTTACAATAGTCAAGATATGAAAGCAACATAAGTGTCCATCAATAGATGAATGGATAAAGAAGTGGTATAAATACACAATGGAATAATATATATTCATAAAAAATATGTAATTTTGCCATTTGGGACAACATGGATGGACCCAGAGGGTACCATCCTATGTGAAATAAGTTCAGACAGAGAAAGACAAATACTGTATGATTTCATTTATATGTGGAATTTAAAAAAATTAAAAATGAATGAATATAGCAAAATGGAAACAAGGTCATAGATACAGAGAACAAACAGGTAGCTGCAAGAGGGGAGGGAGGTGGGGAAAGAGAGAAATTGGTGAGGGAAATTAGGGGGCACAAACTTCCAGTTACAAAATAAATGAGTCACAGGTATGAAATGTACAGAGTGGGGAATATAGTCAGTAATTACTTAATACCTTCGTATGGTGACAGATGGTAACTAGACATACCTTGGTCATCATTTATAAATATACAGAAACATTGAATCACTACATTGTGTAACAGGAGCTTGCAGGTCAATAATACTTCAAAAACAAACAAACAAACTTATAGAAAAAGAGATCAAATTTGTGGTTACCAGAGGAACAGGGTAGGGAGAGGGGGAACTGGATGAACGTGGTCAAAGTTATAAGATAAATAAATACTAGGGATGTAATGTACAACATGATACATATAAATAACACTGCTGTATGTTATATATGAAAATTGTTGAGAGTAAATCCTAAGAGTTCTCATGAAAAGAAAACACTTTTTTTCTAGTTATCTTTGTACTTATATGAGATGATAGTTCACTAAACTAATTGTGATAATCATTTCACGATGAATGTAAGTCAAACCATTATGCTGTACACCTTAAACTTATACAGTGCTGAATATCAATCATATCTCAACAAAACAAGGGGGAAAAAAAGAGATCAAAATTTGACCATGAGTGTAAACATAAAAGTTATATGAAAGAGAGACTTCCCTAAGGTCCAGTGGTTGAGACTTCGCCTTCCAATGCAGAGGGTGTGGGCTCGATACCTGGTCAGGGAGCTAAGATCCCACATGCCTCATGGCCAAAAAACCAAAACATAATACAGAAGCAATATTGTAAAAAATTCAAAAGATAATTTAAAAAAATGGTCCACATCAAATATATATATATATATATACGAAAGAAACCTGATATTCATAAATGCCATACACTGTATTTGCCAAGGAATTGCAAAGAAAGGGCTCATTAGTAACAGAATTTTATATCTGCATCTTCTACAACACTTGTGGTAAGTATATTTTCTTCAACCTAATTTTTAAAAGCACATTAAATGAAATGAATTTCCATTGGAAAAAGATCTAGTCTACTTTCTACAGTAATTTTATAACATTTCTTACAAACGTATAATTCAACACAAGATGTACAATGTTTTTTATGCTTAAAAATGCACAATCTCTTTTAGGTATTTTTAGAATTTAGAAGGCTGTTGTAATATGAACTCTTTTTTTTTCATTACACAAATTATCAATTATATTTATTGAAAATATTTTTTAAAACAAGAGTTGCTGCATTTTGTCTCAACCAACCATTACTCACACATGACTAAGGTCCACTGCAGTGAAAGCAACATGTATTTTTGTTTAGCAAAACGATAATGTCTTAACTCCAACTAGAATAATTAATACCAATTGTTTTCATATTTTAGCATTTAAAAATATAACTGCATCTTTCAAACAACTGCAAATACACACATATTTTTTTCAACTACTCTCTATAACGCAACTTTACAAATGTATATAACTAATGGTTTCTTTAACTTGTGAAACAAGATTTCTTTAAATAACAATATCTATTGTTATCTTAACTACCACTCATATTCAATACTTTACAAAGATTTGCACCAAGCCTTGAGTGAAATGGCCTTCCCTCATTGGTTTTACATCCTGCCTATAGAGTAACATTTATAATGAATTCATGCACTAAGCTGAGTTGTTCAAAACCGCTCAAGTCAGAAATTAATTTCAGAGATATAATCTGAACCCTCAGGATGAAAATCACAGGACATCACTGTCCTTCTTACTACATATAAAAGCACCAAGGGAAGCTTTCTTCTCAAAAAGTACACTCAGATACATAGTTACATATATAATGCAATCAGAAAACATCACCATGATATTATTCCTCATTTAAAGTAAACCTGACTTCATATGAAAACTTAATTGGATATCCAGATGAAGAAATGGAAAGATGTTAACAATATGTATTCTTTAAAATCACCTAAAATCAGGGTGTAGAATGGTGTGTGCTCACCCCTTCTTACGAGAACACTGGAATCATAAGCAACTGCTGAACAACCATCAACAAAAAAATGCTGGAACCTACCAAAAAAGATACCCTACATCCAAAGACAAAGGAGAAGCCACAATGAGACAGTAGGAGGGGCACAATATCAATAAAATCAAATCCTATACCTAATGGGTGGGCAACCCACAAACTGGAAAACAATTATACCACAGAAGTTCTCCCACTGGAGTGGACATTCTCAGCCCTATGTTGGGATTTCGAGTCTGGGAGTCTGGCAATGGGAGGAGGAGTCCCCAGAGAAATTGGCTGTGAAGGTCAGAGGGGTTTGATCACAGGAATTCCACAGGACTGGGGGAAACAGAAACTCCACTCTTGAAGGGTGCACACAAAGTCTCGTGCACACCAGGATCCAGAGGAAAAAAGCAGTGACCTCATAAGAGACTGGGCCAGACCTACCTGCTAGTGTTGGAGGGTCTTCTGCAGAGGCTGGGGGCAGCTGTGGCTCACTGGGCGGGGGAGGGGGGGTGCAAAGACACTGGCAGCAGCAGTTCTGGGAAGTACTCATTGAAGTGAGCCCTCCCAGAGGCCACCATTAGCCCCACAAAACAGCCTGTATGCTCCAGTGCTGGATCACCTCAGGCCAAACAACTAACAGGGAAGGAACACAGCCCCACCCATGACCAGACAAGTGGATTAAAGTTTTACTGACCATGGTCCTGCCTGCCAGAGGGACAAGACCCAGCTCTACCCACAACCAGTCCCTCCCATCAGGAAGTTTGCACAAGCCTCTTAGATAGCCTCATCCACCAAAGGGCAGACAGCAGAAACAAGAAGAACGACAATCCTGCAGCCTGCAGAAGGGAAACCAAAATCACAGAAAGGTAGACAAAATAAAACGGCAGAGGATTATGTCCCAGATGAAGGAACAAGATTAAACCCCAAAAAACAACTAAGTGAAGAGGAGATAGCCAACCTTCCAGAAAAAGGATTCAGAATAATGAGAGTGAAGATGATCCAGGACCTCAGAAAAAGAATGGAGACAAGGGCTGAGAAGATGCAAGAAATGTTTAACAATGAACTAGAAGAACTAAAGAACAGACAAATAAAATGAACAATACAATAATTGAAATGAAAAATACTCTAGAAAGAATCAGTAGCAGAATAACTGAGGCAAAAGAATGGATAAGTGACCTGGAAGACAGAATGGTGGAAATCACTGCCACAGAACAATAGAAAGGAAAAAGAATGAAAAGAAATGAAGACAGTCTAAGAGACCTCTGGGACAACATTAACTTCACCATTTGCATTACAGGGGTCCCAGAAGGAGAAGAGACAGAGAAAGGACCTGAGAAAATATTTGAAGAGATAATAGCTGAAGAATTCCCTAACATGGGAAAGGAAACTGTCACCCAAATCCAGGAAGTGCAGAGAGTCCCAGGAAGGATAAACCCAAGGAGGAACACACAAAGACAGAGAATAATCAAACTGACAAAAATTAAAGACAAAGAAACAATATTAAAAGCAACAAGGGAAAAATGACAAATAACGTACAAGGGAACTCCCATAAGGTTATCAACTGATTTCTTAGCAGAAACTCTGCAGGCCAGAAGGGAGAAGCATGATATATTTAAAGTGATGAAATGGAAGAAGCTGAAACCAAAAATACTCTACCCAGCAAGGCTCTCATTCAGATTTGACAAAGAAATCAAAAGCTTTACAGACAAGCAAAAGCTAAGAAAATTCAGCACCACCAGACCAGCTTTGCAACAAATGCTAAAGGAACTCCTCTAAGTGGGAAAGAGACCAGCAACGTAAAACAGCGTTGTACGTATATAGACTGCTATATCAAAACCTCATGGGAACAGCAAACCCAAAAACTACAATAGATACACACAAAAAAAACAAAAAGCAACCCTAACACAACACTAAAGATGGTCATCAAACCACAAGAGAACACAAGAGGAAGGGAAGGAAAAAGACCTACAAAAACAAACACAAACCAATTAAGAAAATGGCAATAGGAACTTACATATCGATAATTACCTTAAATGTAAATGGATTAAATGCTCCAACCAAAGGTATACGCTGGCTGAATGGATACAAAAACAAGACCCATATATATGTTGTTTACAAGGGAACCACTTCATACGTAGGGACACATATAGACCAAAAGTGAGGAGATGGGAGAAGGTATTCCATGCAAATGGAAATCAAAAGAAAGCTGGAGTAGCAATACTCAAATCAGACAATAGACTTTAAAATAAAGGCTGTTACAGGAGACAAAGAAGGACACTACATAATGATCAAGGAATGAATTCAAGAAGATATAACAACTGTAAATACATATGTACTAACATAGGAGCACTGCAATATATAAGGCAAATACTAACAGCCATAGAGGGAGAAACACAATAACAGTAGGGGATTTTAACACCCCATTTTCATCAATGGACAGATCATCCAGACAGAAAATCAATAAGGAAACTCAGGTATTAAATGACACACTAGACCAGCTGGACTTAATTGATATTTATAGAGCATTCCATCCAAAAGCAGCAGAATACACATTCTTCTCAAGTGCATATGGAACTTTCTTCAGGACTGACCACAGGCTGGGCCACAAAGCAAGCCTCAGTAGATTGAAGAAAACTGAAATCATATCAAGCATATTTCCTGACCACAATGCTATGAAATTAGAAATAAACTATAAGAAAAAAATGTAAAAACATAAACACGTGGAGGCTAAACAGTATGCTACTAAACAACAAATGGATCACTGAAGAAATCAAGAGGAAATCAAAAAATACCTACAGACAAATGAAAATGAAAGCACAACGATTCAAAATCTATGGGATACAGCAAAAGCAGTTCTAAAACGGAAGTTTATAGCAATACAAACTCATCTCCGGAAAAAAGAAAAATCTCAAATAAACAGCCTAACCTTACACCTAATGCAAATAGAGAAAGAAGAACAAATCAAACCTAAAGTTAGTAGAAGAAAATAAATCATAAAGATCAGATCAGAAATAAATGAAAAAGAAATGAAGGAGGACACTACATAATGATCAAGGGATCGATCCAAGAAGAAGATATAACAATTGTGAATATTTATGCGCCCAACATAGGAGCACCTCAATACATAAGGCAAATACTAACACCCATAAAAGAGGAAATCGAAAGAAACACAATCAAAGTAGGGGATTTTAACACCCCACTTTCAACAACGGACAAATCATTCAAAATGAAAATAAATAAGGAAACACAAGTTTTAAATGATACATTAAACAAGATGGACTTAATTGATATTTATAGGACATTCCATCCAAAAACAACAGAATACACATTTTTCTCAAGTGCCCATGGAACATTCTCCAGGACAGATCATATCTTGGGTCACAAATCTAGCCATGGTAAATTTAAGAAAATTGAAATTGTATCAAGTATCTTTTCCGACCACAACACTATGAGACTAGATATCAATTACAGGAAAAGATCTGTAAAAAATACAAACACATGGAAGCTAAACAATACACTACTTAATGACAAGGTGATCACTGAAAAACTCAAAGAGGAAATCAAAAAATACCTAGAAACAAATGACAATGGAGACACAATGATGCAAAACCTATGGGATGCAGCAAAAGCAGTTCTAAGAGGAAGTTCATAGCAATACAATCCTACCTTAAGAAACAGGAAACATCTCAAATAAACAACTTAACCTTGCACCTAAAGCAATAAGAGAAAAAAAAACTCCAAACTTAGCAGAAGGAAAGAAATCATAAAGATCAGATCAGAAATAAATGAAAAAGAAATGAAGGAAGCGATAGCAAAGATCAATAAAATTAAAAGCTGGTTCTTTGAAAAGATAAACAAAATTGATAAACCATTAGCCAGACGCATCAAGAAAAGAAGGAAGAAGACTCAAATCAATAGAATTAGAAATGAAAAAGAAGAAGTAACAACTGACTCTGCAGAAGTACAAAGGATCATGAGAGATTACTACAAGCAACTCTATGCCAATAAAATGGACAACCTGGAAGAAATGGACAAATTCTTAGAAATGCACAACATGCCGGGATTGAACCAGGAAGAAATAGAAAATATGAACAGGCCAATCACAAGCACTGAAATTGAAACTGTGATTAAAAATCTTCCAACAAGGTCTTCCCTGGTGGCACAGTGGTAGAGACACAGCATGCGGATGCAGGGGACACGGGTTTGTGCTCCGGTCCGGGAAGATCCCACAAGCCGCAGAGTGGCTGGGCCCGTGAGCCATGGCCACTGAGCCTGCACATCCAGAGCCTGTGCTCTGCAACGGCAGAGACCACAACAGTGAGAGGCCTGCGTACCGCAAAAAAAAAAAAAAAAAAAAACTTCCAACAAACAAAGGCCCAGGACCAGACGGCTTCACAGTTGAATTCTATCAAACATTTAGAGAAGAGCTAACACCTATCCTTCTCAAACTCTTCCAAAATATAGCACAGGGAGGAACACTCCCAAACTCATTCTACGAGGCCACCATCAACCTGATACCAAAACCAGACAAAGATGTCACAAAGAAAGAAAACTACAAGCCAATATAACTGATGAACATAGATGCAAAAATCCTCAACAAAATACTAGCAAAGAGAATCCAACAGCACATTAAAAGGATCATACACCATGATCAAGTGGGGTTTATTCCAGGAATGCAAGGATTCTTCAATATACGCAAATCAATCAACGTGATACACCATATTAACAAACTGAAGGAGAAAAACCGTATGATCATCTCAACAGATGCAGAGAAAGATTTCGACAAAATTCAACACCCATTTATGATAAAAACCCTGCAGAAAGTAGGCATAGAGGGAAATTTCCTCAACATAATAATGGCCATATATGACAAACCCATAGCCAACATCGACCTCAATAGTGAAAAACTGAAACCATTTCCACTAAGATCAGGAACAAGACAAGGTTGCCCACTCTCACCACTCTTATTAAACATAGTTTTGGAAGTTTTTGCCACAACAATCAGAGAAGAAAAGGAAATAAAAGGAATCCAAATTGGAAAAGAAGTAAAGCTGTCACTGTTTGCAGATGACATCATACTCTACATAGAGAATCCTAAAGATGCTATCAGAAAACTACTAGAGCTAATCAATGAATTTGGTAAAAAACAGGATACAAAATTAATGCACAGAAATCTCTGGCATACTTATATACTAATGATGAAAAATATGAAAGTGAAATTAAGAAAACACTCCCATTTACCACTGCAAGAAAAAGAATAAAATATCTAGGAATAAACCTACCTAAGGAGACAAAAGACCTGTATGCAGAAAATTATAAGACGCTGATGAAAGAAATTAAAGATGATACAAAGAGATGGAGAGATATACGATATTCTTGGACTGGAAGAATCAACATTGTGAAAATGACTATAGTACTCAAAGCAATCTACAGATTCAATGCAATCCCTATCAAACTACCACTGGCATTTTTCACAGAACTAGAACAAAAAAATGTCACAATTTGTATGGAAACACAAAAGACCCCTAATAGCCAAAGCAATCTTGAGAACAAAAAATAGAGCTGGAGGAATCAGGCTCCCTGACTTCAGACTATACTACAAAGTTACAGTAATCAAGACAGTATGATACTGGCACAAAAACAGAAATATACATCAATGGAACAGGATAGAAAGCCCAGAGATAAACCCACGCACCTATGGTCACCTTATTTTTGATAAAGGAGGCAAGAATATACAGTGGAGAAAAGACATCCTCTTCAATAAGTGGTTCTGGGAAAACTGGAGAGGTACATGTAAAAGTATGAGATTAGATCACTCCCTAACACCATACACAAAAATAAGCTCAAAGTGGATTAAAGACCTAAATGTAAGTCCAGAAACTATCAAACTCTTAGAGGAAAACATAGGCAGAACACTCTATGACATAAATCACAGCAAGATCCTTTTTGACCCACGTCCTAGAGAAATGGAAATAAAAACAAATATGAACAGATGGGACCTAATGAAACTTCAAAGCTTTTGCACAGCAACGGAAACCATAAACAAGACAAAAAGACAACCCTCAGAATGGGAGAAATTATTTGCAAATGAAACAACTGACAAAGGATTGATCTCCAAAATTTACAAGCAGCTCAAGCAGCTCAATAAAAAAAAACAAACAACCCAATTCGAAAATGGGCAGAAGACCTTAATAGACATTTCTCCAAAGAAGAGATACAGATTGCCAAGAAACACATGAAGGAATGCTCAACATCATTAATCATTGGAGAAATGCAAATCAAAACTCCAATGCGATATCATCTCACACTGGTCAGAATGGCCATCATCAAAAAATCTGGAAACAATAAATGCTGGAGAGGGTGTGGAGAAAAGGAAACACTCTTGCACTGTTGGTGGGAGTGTAAATTGATAGAGCCACTATGGAGAACAGTATGGAGGTTCCTTAAACAACTACAAATAGAACTACCATACAACCCGCAATCCCACTACTGGGCATATACCTTAAGCAAACGATAATTCCAAAAGTGTCATGTACCAATATGTTCACTGAAGCTCTATTTACAATAGCCAGGACATGGAAGCAACCTAAGTGTCCATCAACAGATGAATGGATAAAGAAGATGTGACACGTATATACAATGGAATATTACTCAGCCATAAAAAGAAACGAAACTGAGATTTTTGTAGTGAGGTGGATGGACCTCGAGTCTGTCATACAGAGTGAAGTAAGTCAGAAAGAGAAAAACAAATACCGTATGCTAACACATATATATGGAATCTAAGGAAAAAAAAAAAGTTCCTGAAGAACCTAGGGGTAAGATGGGAATAAAGACACAGACCTGCTAGAGAATGGACTTGAGGATATGGGGAGGGGGAAGGGTAAGCTGTGACAAAGTGCCAGAGTGGCATGGACATATATACACTACCAAATGTAAAATAGATAGCTAGTGGGAAGCAGCTGCATAGCACAGGGAGATCAGCTCGGTGGTGCGTAACTACCTAGAGGGGTGAGATAGGGAGGGTGGGAGGGAGGGAGACGCAAGAGGAAAGAGACATGGTAACATATGTATATGTATAACTGATTCACTTTGTTATAAAGCAGAAACTAACACACCATTGTAAAGCAATTATACTCCAATAAAGATGTTAAAAAAATAAAAAAGAGCTAATCAACATACACACACAAAAAAAGAAATGAAGGAAACAATAGCAAAGATCAATAAAACTAAAAGCTGGTTCTTTAGGAAGATAAACAAAATTGATAAACCATTAGCCAAACTCATCAAGAAAAAAAGGGAGAAGACTCAAATCGGTGGAATTAGAAATGAAAAAGGAAAAGTAACAACTGACAGCACAGAAATACAAAGGACCATAAGCGGCTAGTACAAGCAACTGTATGCCAATCAAATGGATGCCCTGGAAGAAATGGACAGATTGTTAGAAAGATACAATATCCAAAGACTGAACCAGGAAGAAATAGAAAATATGAACAGACCAATCACAAGCACTGAAATTGAACCTGTGATTAAAAAACTTCCAACAAACAGAAGTCCAGGACCCAATGGCTTCACAGGTGAATTCTATTAAATATCTAGAGAAGAGCTAACACCTATTCTTCTGAAATTGTTCAAAAAATTTGTAGAGGAAGGAAACCTCCCAAATTCATTCTATGAGGCCACCAACACCAGACACCAAAACCAGACAAAGATACCACACAAAAAAAGAAATTACAGGCCAATATCACTGACAAATATTCACGCAAAAATCCTCAACAAAATACTAGCAATCCGAATCCAACGATACATTAAAAGGACCATACACCATGATCAAGTGGGATTTATCCCAAGGATGCAAGGATTTTTCAATATCTACAAATCAATTAGTGTGATACACCACATCAATAAATTGAAAAATAAAAACCATATAATCATCTCAATAGCTCCAGAAAAAGCTTTTGATAAAATTCACCACCTATTTATGATAAAAACTCTCCAGAAAGTAGACATAGAGGGAACCTACCTTAACACAATAAAGGCCATATAAAACAAACCTACAGCTAACATCATACTCATACTGGTGAAAAGCTGAAAGTGCTTCCTGTAGGATCAGGAAAAAGACAAGGATGTCCACTCTTGCCACTTTTATTCAACATAATTTTGGAAGTCCTAGATATGGCAATTAGAGAAGAAAAATAAGTAAAAGGAATCCAAATTGGAAAAGAAGAAGTTAAACTGTCACTGTTTGCAGATGACATGCTATTGTATACAGAAAAGCCTAAAGATGCTACCAGAAAACTACTAGAGCTCATCAATGAATTTGGTAAAGTTGCAGGATACAAAATTAATACACAGAAATCTGGTGCATTTTTATACACTAACAATGAAAGTTCAGAAAGAGAAATTCAAGAAACAATCCCATTTACCACTGCATCAAAAAGAATAAAATACCTAGGAATAAACCTACCTAAGGAGGCAAAAGACCTGTACTCAGAAAACTATAAGACACTGATAAAAGAAATCAAAGATGACACAAACAGATGGAGAGATATACCATGTTCTTGGATTGCAAGATTCAATACTGTGAAAATGACTATAGTACCCAAAGCAATCTACAGATTCAGTGCAATCCCTATCAAACTACCAATGGCATTTTTTACAGAATTAAAACAAAAAATCTTAAAATTTGTATGGAGACCAAAAAGACCCTGAATAGCCAAAACAATCTTGAGGGAAAAAAAACGGAGCTGGAGGAATAAGACTCCATGACTTCAGACTATATTACAAAGCTACAGTGATCAAGACAATATTGTACTGGCACAAAAACAGAAATATAGATAAATGGAACAGGATAGAAAGCTCAGAGATAAACCCACACACCTATGGTCAACTAACCTATGACAAACGTGGCAAAGATATACCATGGAGAAAAGACAGTCTCATCAATAAGTGGTGCTGGGATAACTGGACAGCTATATGTAAAAGAATGAAATTAGAACACTCCCTAACACCATACACAAAAGTAAACTCAAAATGGATTAAAGACCTAAATATAACACCGGTCACTATAAAACTCTTAGAGGAAAACATAGGAAGAACACTGTTGGACATAAATCACAGCAAGATCTTTTTTGATCCACCTCCTCGAGAAATGGAAATCAAAACAAAAATAAACAAATGGGACCTAATGAAACTTAAAAGCTTTTGCACATCAAAGGAAACTATAAACAAGATGAAAAGACAACCCTCAGAATGGGAGAACATATTTGCAAATGAATCAATGGACAAAGGATTAATCTCCAAAATACATAAACAGCTCATGCAGCTCAATATTAAAGAAACGAAAAACCCAATCCAAAAATGGGCAGAAGACCTAAATAGACATTTTTCCAAAGAAGACATACAGATGGCCAAGAGGCATATGAAAAGCTGTTCTTCATCACTAATTATTAGAGAAATGCAAATCAAAACTACAATGAGGTATCACGTCACACCAATTAGAATGGGCATCATCAGAAAATCTAAAAACAACAAATGCTGGAGAGGGTGTGGAGAAAAGGAACCCTCTTGCACTGTTGGTAGGAATGTAAATTGATACAGCTACTATGGAAAACAGCATGGAAGTTCCTTAAAAAACTAAAAATAGAACTACAGTATGACCCACCAATCCCACTACTGGGCATATACCCAGAGAAAACCTTAATTCAAAAAGTCATACACTTGTTAGAATTAATTATTCCTAGACCTCAACGTAGACTTACAGAAGCAAATATCCAGAATTAGAACCTGGGAACCTGCTTTTCTTATAGTTTCCCGGTAAGAATCTTAACATCAGTTTACTGAATGCTGCTAGTCTGTCTTTGCAAGAATACAAGATACAAAAGTATATATAAACTTCTATAAGTGGCCACAAAGTGACCATTTCTCAATCACTAGTTAATTTCTGCAACAACCCCCCATTTCACAGTCTATATCCAAAGTTGGTCTCCCCAGTCAGATAAACTTAAATATGGGTTTGTTATTAGTTGCTGATAATTAAATTATTATTTTTTGAGAGAAATTACATAGTAATGATATAGTCAAAAGGAAGTCCATGAAAGATTAGAGACAGATACAGAAGTATTATGGGTGAAAAGAGATATTAGATCTGTGTTTAAAAGGTGGATAGAGACTAAATTACATAAGATTGACACAATGCTGTATGTTTTCAAACTGTATACATTAAAGTTTATTATACTACATTCCTTACTTTTATTAATGTTTGAACTTTTCTGAAATATACTTTATAAAGCACTAAGATTGTTGGTAGTAGAGGTATCTGTTCTTACACTTCTTCTTGGTTCAGCAACAGACTATGCTTTCCAGCCCTACTGCAGTTTAGGGATGGCCATATAATTAAATTCCTAACAATGAAATATGAGCAAAAGTGATCTTTGTTGTGTTCCTGGTCTAGGACTTTAAAGAGAAAACGTCTCCTTCCTAGTTATTATCTTTCACTTTTTTCCCTGCTAGAACCTGGGTGTGGTGAGCCAGTCTCAACAAGGCACCCTCCATGGCAACACCCTATGGTGCTGTTGGAGTCCCCAAAGGAATGACTGGGTTTTGATTGAATGATTGGAAAAGAGTCATCCTCAAGTCTTAAAAAAAAAATCAAAACCTTGAATGGTTATGTGAATAAGAAATAAACTAATTTTGTGTTAAGCCATTATACTTTTGAGTCATTTTTATATCAGTTTAGCCTATCCTAATGAATATCATGAGAATTTGTTGTGTATGCTTTTCTGAAAACAAAATAAAGCTAATTTAAAGGTTAGAAATTTTTAGGGAAAACATTAAATATTAATCCAAAGTAATACTGATAGAGTAATTAGATTATTTACAAATTATTTACAAAAGTCATAATATCTCTTGAAATATAAATGTAGCTAATTGTAGGTAATGTTAATGTTCAAAGAAGGAAATTGTGTTAATGAAGATGTACTATTAAACTAGTTGTGATAAAATTACATGATCAAATTATTGTATCGTTATTGTGTTGTGTAGGCTTTTGTTATAAAATTAAAATTATAAAGTTCATGTTCATAGTATATAATCTGCTGTTTTTAGGAAAAGCTAATGTTAACAAGGCATAATAATAGCTTATGTAGTAATTATATTATATTTGTTATTCATTTACTCTAAATATTTTATTGAACACATACTGTAAGCAAATAACTGATCATTCATCACGCAGTCTATTAGGAAAAATGAAAAAAATTAAATATGCAAATACAGTACAAAGGATTTAGTGCCACATAGGGCTAAATGCAAGTGACCATGAGCTCAGTAGTCAGATAAATTGGGGACTTGGTGTGATAAGTTTAATTATGTTCCATCCAAGAAATGAGTGCACAGAATTTTTGAACATTTCAGTGATATGTATGTATATACATATATATGTGCACACACACACACAGCAGTAATGAAAAGCATCTTAGTATCAATTTTATCTGGATCCTCAAAACAATAGATGCTATCAA
Organism: Grampus griseus; assembly: GCF_964374135.1. NCBI lineage: Eukaryota > Metazoa > Chordata > Mammalia > Artiodactyla > Delphinidae > Grampus > Grampus griseus. The sequence goes on along the minus strand of NC_139004.1, from coordinate 45,164,008 downwards.
TAAAATCCAAAATGAATGTAAAACCATCACACAGAACTTCTCAGGTTTGGTTGCTTGGTAATAGATTCCCTGATGGAGTTTCGTTTACAGGATATTCGTTAGGGATAACTCTTGTGGAAAAGGGAAATGAAGAAGGACTGGGAAGAAGTTATCCTGAAATGAAGGCCCTGCAAACCCTCAGTCAGTCCCATCAAGAGCTCTGTAACAACATGGCTTGTCAGAGGTGTCCTGCAGAGGCTCAAAATAGCTGCATTTTTATAACTGGCTAATGCAGGCTGTTTAGGGAAGGGACCCGTTGGTAAAAGTGGTTCTATCAAGTTAAGACAAACCTTGAAATAGATAACAGCTGGAAAATGTATTGGTACCTGGCACAATTTCTTCCCTTTGTCAGGGATCTAGGGGTCAAATCCCCATGTTCCCTTGAACTTGGAAGATATAGTGAACTAGGGTCTTCCTCTGAACTAATATGATTTAAAAATGTGAATGCTTTATAAATGAACCGGCTACGAAAGAAGGAGAGGTGGCTGGGTTAGGACTGGTCCCATATCCCACGGTTTGTCAGAGCAAAGGATGCTTAGAACACATACCCCATGTACCAGGTAAGAGCTATGAACTGTAGGGAGCTAGCATGGGGTGCACAGAGCTCTTCAAGACAGCTTGCTAAGGGGATGAGAAACCTCAATAGAAAGCACCTAGAGGTGTACCTCCAGATATCTAGGCATCAACTAAGGAGTTGAAAACAACAAGCCAGAATAAAGATGCATGTTAATTATTGAACTCAAGTTGTCTTTATGACTAGAAGTACCTAAAAATCTCTTTTATTATTTGATAATCATCAGAAGAATATAGAATGCATCCTAGTTTTCTTCTAGAAAGACGGAAAAATTCATCTTGCAGAATAAGATAAATGGAGAGTGATAGAAAAGTTTCAGGTTCTTTTCTCATTATTTTCTGTGCACCCTACTTGTTCAACAAAATAGTGAACTCACACTGATTTTTATGCTTGCTTACATCATTTTGCTTAAATTATGTGTAAAAAATATATTTTCTAAAATAGGAAGTAAGGTTAAATTAAAAAAAAAAGAGTCATGCACCCCAATGTTCATTGCAGCACTATTTACAATAGCCAGGTCATGGAAGTAACCTAAATGCCCACTGACAGACAAATGGATAAAGAAGATGTGGTACATATATACAATGGAATATTACTCAGCCATAAAAAGGAACGAAATTGGGTCATCTATAGAGACGTTGATGGACCTAGAGACTTTCATACAGAGTGAAGTAAGTCAGAAAGAGATAAACAAATATCGTATATTAACACATATATGTGGAATCTAGAAAAATGGTAGAGATGAACCAGTTTACAAGGCAAAAACAGAGACACAGATGTAGATAACAAATGTATGGACACCAAAGGGGGAAGCGTGGGGTGCGGGGGTGATGGTGGTGGGATGAATTTGGAGATTGGATTGACATACATACACTAATATGTATAAAATAGATAACTAATAAGAACCTGCTGTATAAGAAAGGAAGGGAGGGAGGAAAGAAGGAAGGAAGGAAGGAATGAAGGAAGGAAGGAAGGAAGGGAGGGAGGGAGGGAGGGAGGGAGGAAAAAAAAAGGATTGCTGTTATCCTAAGATCAGTTCTGTTTTCTCTTAGTCAAAGTTATTTTGGTTGCAAATAACATAAAACAATCAGAGCCACCTTAAATAATTATCAGAAAAGTGTATATCTTGGAAAAATCCTGGGGCTTCTCAAGGAAGTTAGGTTAGCTGGGGCCCTGGAAAGACCTCCTTGGAATGGCCTCAGTCTGTGTATCTGTTTTGTTCTGAAGAACAGACTTAGAACCCCAGAGTCTACTTTCCCCCTGTATCAGGAACCAACCCAAACTGGGTGACCTCTTTCCTTTAATGCCAATTTCTCACCAGAAAAAGTTGGGAGGCTGCTCTGATCCCTTTGGCAGCAGCCAAGTGAACAAGGGTGAGTAATTCAGTGCCCTGAAGAAGCGGGTCAGGGTTTAAGAGAATATGGGTCAAAACAAACTTAGAGAATCCTGTGAAACATCAGTTATATGATATCAGTCATCAGGAACTAGAAAGTGAATTGCATCTAAGAAAGTTGTACTTATTTTTTCATTTCTAATTGGAAGTGGTCAAAATGAGCTACTAACAGTAAACATCAGACACTTCAGAGACTTTTTTTCTCTCCTTATTCACCTAATGTGGATCTTAAAACTAATACTGTGAAAGTCTGATACATATATAAAAAAGACATTTCTTTCAGGGGTTTAAATATATCTATAAACTATTATTTAACATAAATCATACACTCTAACATTTCATGTTCAGACAAATTTCAAAAGCAGTTTTCCTTTATGGTAAATAAAGAATTATTGTCCAATACTATGAAATTTTTAAAATGAGATAAAATTGATATTCATAAATCATCTAATCCAAGCTTCCATTTCCAAGGAAGTATCAACATATATCTTTTGAGAAAAACAAAATAGTTATTTTTCCTTTTTTCAATTTTCTATAGGAGGTTTTAAATACCCCCACAGGAACAGACTTCAGTAATTCACAAGGCTATCTCACTTTATGGCATGTAAATTCATTTTACTTCTTGTCCAGATCCAAACAGAAATTGCCCACTACATCCCTATTTCTAAAACCCAGAACACAACCATCTTCCTTCAGGGAGTAGTCTTCCTGCCTGTATAAACACACTCCCCCAAGAATTACCTTGTCAGAATCCAGCACTGATGTACTGTGTCAGTCTGGATCATTGTTAAATCTTTTTGGCTATTAGTGTTGAAACGATGGGCACCTGCGTGTTTACGAAGTCATAGTGGTATGGTACCTGTGCTTTAGGGATTAATCTAAAGTCAGCAGTCACTTATGCCCTCGGGCAGTTTTCAAAACTATGTCACATTTCAGGGTAATTGCAATGCTATCTCTTAATATGCCACTGATGATCAAGAGGTATCAATGGGCTATCACTGTGGATGGAGATGTTGGTCCCAGTTGTTCATCTGCAGGTGTACCTATTTTACCCAGGGTAGATTTGTCAATTCTGTACAGTGTATTGTTTCTGTACAATATATTTTTTACCTGAAAAAATAGAAAAAGCATATAACCTACTATCTAAAATTATATGGTCTTTTTTTTAAATAAAATGTTTAATGCATCTACTTTACGCACTATTTTGTGATTCTAGAACTTACTTTGCTAGTGAGGACAGGGCAATAGTTCAAATTTTACTAGATATCACTACTGCTGAGTAGCAGCAAGTACCTTACTTCTTTATTGAAAGAATGCTATCCTTGTCATAGTCAGTAAACTTCAAGGCCTCTGGGATGGCTAGTCTCCTCCTCAGTTACAGTAAGAAAGTGTATTCATAATGTTCTTAAAAGATTATGTTCTAAATTCTGAGGAAATGGCAAAAAATTCATATAGCTATATATAATTTTAAAGCACAGTCCAAAAACATGTCATGCTTAATCATTCTAAGGCAGCCATTGTTCCCTTTGTATTGGAACAAACATACTGAGGGACAATATTGCAGACAGTTCACATATACTTAGACACTATGATCTTTATTTATCTATATTTTATGTGCTTAAACACTATACTATGTCTTTTAACACTTTAAACATGATAATGAGCAAAAAGTATATATTTTCAGTAAATGATACTGAATATTTAAATCTTAAAAAAAAATAAGAACTTTGACCCTATCTTGACACCATATACAAAAGTTACCTCTAGATGTGTCATAAACCTATACTTAAAAGCTAAAACCATAAAGCCTCTAGAAAAAAATATTGAGAAGACCCTTTGTGACTTTGAGGTAGGCAAAGATTTCCTAGGGAGGACACAACACTAAAGTATAAGAAAAAAAAAAAACAATGAATTAGACTTCAGAAAAAAATTAACTTCTGCTCTTCAAAAGACACTTAAGAAAATTAAAAGCCAAGCCGCATATTGGGAGAAAATATTTGCAGTATGTATATTTCACAAAGGATGCAAATCCAGAATATACAAATTACTCCACCAACAATAAAAAGACCAACAATCCAATTAAAAGTTCGTCAACATTCTAACCAATTGTTTCAAGTAAGATAACAGATACAAATGGCCAAAAAGTATTTGAAAACATGTTCAACATCATTAATCATCAAGGAATTGAATATTAAAAGGGGAAAGGGGGGGATAAAATAGGAGTTTGGGATTAACATATACACACTACTATGTATGAAATAGATAACCAACAAGGACCTATTGTATAGCACAGGTAACTATACTCAGTATCTTGTAATAACCTATAATAGAAAAAAAATCAAAAAAACATATAAAAATAACTGAATCACTTTGCTGTACATCAGAAACTAACACAACATTGTAAATCAACTATACCTCAATAAAAAATAAAATTTTAAAAAGATTCAAACAAACAAACAAACAAAAACTACAATAAGTTACCACTTGAAATACTAGAATAGCTGTTGTTAAGACTGAGAACTTCAGGTACTGGCAAGCAAGTAGAACAACCAGAGTTTTCATACAATGTTGGTGAGAGATAAAACAGTGCAACCACTTTAGGAAATTATTTTGCAATCCCATATAATATAAATAAGGTTTACCATATATACACATACACACACATTCTAAGACCCAGCAATTCTGTTTTATGTAAAGAGAATGCATGTCCACAAAAATCTTGCACATGAACATTCATAGCAACTATTCATAATAAGCATAATAAGCTATCCCTGAAAACAGCCCACATGCCCATTCACAAGAGACTGGATAATCAAATTGTGAGATATTGATACAATGGAACATTACTCAGCAAGGAAAAATAAACTATTGATAAATGTAGGAACATGGATAACTTTCAAGACTATGTTGAACTTAAGAAGGAGGAAGAGTGCATACTCTTTGAGCTTCTGAGTCTTTCCTAATCCCGCATCTATCGCATGCACCTACTTTTTTCTTTGAGGGTTCTTAGGACTTGTGGTCACATGTGACTTTGTTGACCACTGACACCTTCTTGATACATTTTCCCCATGAATTTGTGATTCTACAGTCAATGTAGAAATTTACTGCCTCCATTCTGATCAGTGATCCACAGTGAGCATGAGATTGGCACCAGAATGTGCTGGACATTTAGATCCTTTAAGCTTGTATTATGAGCATTTCTCCGCACTAAGTGACATTATAGTGTGAAAAGATGTATGTATTATCTTTCCAAGATTTGTTTTGGCACTGGAGGAAATATTAACTATGTTGGATCTGAAAGAAGACATTTGCATATGCAAAACTTTATTTATTTTAAGGTTAAGCATTACTTCATGAAACATTTATTTTTGTGTGTGTGTGTGTATGTGTGTGTGTGTGTGTGTGTGTGTGTGTGTGTGTGTGTGTGTGTGTATGTGGTATTTCTTACCCTGGAATGTGATAAAAATTATTTGAGAGCTACTGTTATAATAGAAAGAACACAGTAGGTGATGTCAAAACACTAGTGTTTGAATCCTAGATCTGCCATTTGGCTGCTTTGTGACTCTGGGCCAATTTCTAAATCTGTTTGAGCCTTTGCTTCCTCATCTATGATACAGGCTCTTGTCAACTATACCACGGATCAATCATCAATCATCTCGTGAATCCTCTGCAAGTTTACCTGCAGTATTTATCCAACAGCAGAAATCAATGAAGATTCTTTTCTTTACTCCACTTTTTTTTAAAAAAATAATTGAGGCAAATCTTATGAATAATGAAATGCAGTTTTTAGGTTTACAATTTGATGAGTTGTGATAACTGTATAGGCTGTATATGCAGGGCTCTTGACAAGAATAGAGAACATTTCCATCAGCCCAGAGACTCTCCTTATACAGCTTTACCATGACTCTGCATTCCTTTGGCAACCACTATTCTGATTTCTATCATCATAAATCACTTCTTTCTTCAACTTTATATAAATGTTCTTTTAGACTGTGCAGTTTTTACAGTCGACAAGTCCAAACTTCTTAACGTAGTTTACAAGACATGTGTGATAAACCACTCTCTTTAGACCCACTTTTCTACATGCTTTCTCTTTTACTGTATTTTCCAAGCATATTTAATCTGTTTGGTTCCTGGACCCATTTCCAACGACCCCTTTCTTGTGCTTCAGATGACAGTTGCAAGTCCAGGCTGTTACCTGTACTTCTAACCTACTGGTTGTAAACCAGAGGTTTCCAGGGTCCCCCCTCTCCTTGGGGACAATTAATTTGCTAGAGAAGCTCACAGAACTCAGAGAAGCATCTTACTTACTAGAACACCTGTTTATTACAGAGTGATACACTCAGGAACATCCAGGTGGAAGAGATGCACAGAGCAGGTCTGGAAAAGAGCGCAGAGCTTCCAAGCCTTTTCGGAGCTCAGCATTCTCCCCAGATCTCCATGTGCTACCAATATGGAAGAAATCTGAATCCAGTCCTTCTATGTTATTATCAAGGTTTCATTACATAGGCATGATTGATTAAATCACTGGTGACTGGCAACTGATTCAAGCTCTAGCCCCTCTCCCCAAAGGTCTGGGGGGTGGGAAGGAGAGGTAGGACTGAAAGTTCCCACCCTCTGATTACCAGTTGGGTTCCCTGGCAACCAGCCCCCATCTTTAAGTTACCTAGGGGCTTTTCAAAAAGTCACCTTATTTACATTACAAAAGACACCTTTACATCTCTCTTCACTTAGGAAATTCCAAGAGTTTTAGGAGCTCTGGCCAGAAACAGGTAAGATGATCAAATATATATATATATATATATATATATATATATATATATCTTTTTGTAAATCATAATGTCACACCTAACTTCTACCTATTCAAAAAAATGTTCTCTTTCTTTTCAGGCTTTGGAGATGTTCGCTGTATCTATGTATCATTCTCCCATATTATAACCCCTTCTTCACTGAATCTCCACCATATCCTACTTCTGTGTTAGATCTCAACTAACATGGCCCTTCCCACTGAGGCCGCCCATGATCTCTGTGGGCTCCTAAAGCATCATCTATTTGCCTTGTCATTGCACTTCTCAGATCCTATGGAGATTGCGTATTTAATTGCCTGTAACTCTGTCCTCTCCTCCACCTAAAAGCAGGTCTCAGATAGTAATACAGAATACAGATAATAGCAACCAATTGGACCAAGTCTGTACTGTTTCTCATTTATCACCTGTTTTGTATATGCTTAACACACACACACACACACACACACACACACACAGTCTGCTCATTTTACTCAAAGAGAAACCATTTGGCTTATTGTACTTCATTCCAAATACTTATCATCTCATCTAATTCCATTAAATGGCTTTTAATTATCATAATTCTTTCTTCTACCAGATTTTCCTTATATGGATATGATATAATTTCCAATCTTTCACTAATTTCAGAATACTAGCTTACTACAGAGTCATCTATCCTCATGAAGTCCATTCGAAAACAACTGCATATAACAAATTGCCATCTGCCTCAGCACATCAAATGACTTTCATCTTCACAGAATTCCTTAAAGGCCCCCTCTTGCACCAGATCTTAGATGGATTAAAAGGCAGCTTCTAGTTTTTGGCTTCTAAGAAGAAAAACAGACTATATGGAGATATGGATGATACTTAATTTAACACTCACATTTACATGCCTAAATATACAGTAAGAACTGTATTCTGTTATGTATTCATGTTACTGTTTTCATTTTATAGTCTTCTTTTATACAATGAGTATATTGCTACATGTAAATCAAATTTCTAAAAATCAAATTCCTTAAATTTCCTAAAGGAAATTATTTTAAAGGAAACAAATTCTCTAGTAACAGATATTTAACTCTCCTAAAAGTTTTTCAAAGCAAGATCTTGGTATTTCCTTAAACCAGTCATATTCTGCAATACTGTTTAGTGTTTCAATGTTTAATGGTTGCTTTTTGAGACTTTCACATTATAGTTAGACATTTACTTAACCTCTGATTTATTACTTAAAAAATCCAAATGGATTAGGCTATCCTCTAATCTGAATCTTTATCTTTCCCATAATATAAGGACAATATTACCTGCCTTTTTGGATATAATGTAAGGACATGACCCACAGTATATGTTCAAGAAAAGTAGCTATTACTCTAGTCATCCCTTTCTTCTCAAAATGTACAGATTTCTTCTCCTTCAGCCTCTACTGAGTTTCCGTCACCGAGGCTCTGTCTCCTGAGTTGCATCAGGGTCTATCATTTTCTGACATACAATGAACCTGCTAAAAATAGCTATACTCGAGAGAAAACATGTTCATTCTGCTTTTCTATTAGAAGGTAAAATCTAATCTTCAATGTTTTGAAGGAAATGGACATCAATTGTGCCATTCCTGATAAAAGTGTAATAACACAGACCAATCTGTTTCAAAGTAATTAAATCCTAAAGCCTCATTACCTATAGATAACATTTGTATCAGGCCATGCTGGTGAAATGGGTTCTCAGTTTCTGACCACATGTGAACTCTGCTCAACTCCCAAATTATAAACAAAACTGACACTCCCTCAAGACACAAGAGAGGACCTATGGTTGTTCTTCCTTCCTAGAAGAATTTGGCAAATATAAGCAGTTCTCTTAAAAAAAAAAACATGGAAAGAAAAAGTCTCAGCAAATCACACAAAGGTCTCCAATCCCTCTTTTGGATCCAAGAAAAGAAAAAAAAGTGTTCTCCTGCTCTTTACCATCTCACAACTAAACTCCCTCAGAAACAACAGTCAATGTAAGACACTGAAAATGTAGGCTCCCTTGATAATCCTTAACCCAATTCTGTACTAAGGTAAATTTCCCATTTATAAATGTATTTGCCTTTTATATACTATACTTATTTAAAGACACTGGGAAAGAATTCATCCAATACTTGCATTCAGGAACATATTTAAGAAGTGAATGATGACCACCACGCTGATCTCCTCAAAGTACTTTGCATGTTAATATCTGAACTTCCTGCAAAGCCTGCCTGAAGCAGTGTCTCCCACGGGAGACAGGATGCTGTAACCAGTACACCTGTCTCTGGGTAAGAAAGCCTGGGTTTCAGCTTTATAATTTATTTGCTGTGTGATCTGAGATAAATTAACTTCTCTAATTCTTAATTTTTCTCATTTGTAAAATAGGGTAATGCTAGTAACTATCTCATAGGATTGGCGAGTGGATGCATTGTGGTAGGTGTGTCAGCATCCAGTACACTGCGTGACAAGGAGTATCTCCTCACCAATGCTGACAGAGTGACCACGAGAATGAAGAACTACAATCACGGTGACCTCCTTGGAATCTCTGTGACACCAGCAGTCTGTAAACCCCAGCAGCTCTTACCATGCACTGTTATTTATATCTTATGTATACTGTTAAAAACTAATAAATTAAACATCTGATACCTCTTCATATACCAATAACACATACTGAGGACCGGTGTTACCAACTCACATTCAAGGGCACATGCAATCACATAGTCAAGGATCACTGAGTCCTTGCCCCACAGAACTCATCCCCCAAACTGTAGCTAAACTACAAGTTCATCTATAGTAAAGGACCGAAAACTTTGTCATTCAGGTGTTCTTGAATGTTTATTCTCTCGCTCTACCGCAAAAATTTTTTGGAAGTAGTGCTCCTGAGGGTAAGGTAAGCAATGGAGGATACGCTACAAATGATTTGCTTCCCAAAACAGTTAAAAATATTTGTGCAACAAGATACTTGGCTGTGACCTCTCAACTTTTTGACAAATAAAACATGCGGTTATTTCAGAACTCTCCTCTGGAGAAAATGAAGAAGTCATATAACACGGGTATCTGCTAACATTCCTTTGGGAGATCAGCTATTAACCAGTACTCTATTATTTTTAAAAAATATATATTTCTATATCATACTTATTTTACTGAAATTCACCATTTCTGTAAGAAAAGGATCATATTACAATCTATTAATATATTAAGCCTTACACTGTTTATAGCTTTAAAGAACCAACTGGTGTCAGGATATAATTCCGATTAAGCTACATTTCTTATAATCTGTATTCAGACAAGAAAAGGGATCAAATCAAATGTTCAAAAAATAAGAACATAGGAAAGGCTGGTGATACTAGAGTCATCTCCAAGGGTTTCTAAAAACCATCTCTAAAACTTCCCTCCTTCTGCAGCTGCCATGAGAACACAGAGCTCCAATCTAGATTGTATACTTAATAGAAACCAAAAATTTTGATCAGATATTATGTTCATTATCCAGATGGATTTATCCTGGTCATGCTCATTCTTACATAATTAATGAAATATTAATGTACAAGACTGAACCTGCCTTCAAAAGAAAATCTTATAAAGAAATAAATTAAAACACAAATGAATGGAGACTGGATATTATATATAAAATAAACACAGAAGACTTTGCAGAAGGGGGCAGGAAGAAGGCAGGCTGGCTGGGTACCATGTGACTCAGGCAGTGGTTTTGCTAGTTTTTCTTGTGTTTCATATATGCCAAAGTGGCAGCTGGAAAGGTTGGAAACCCAGGAACATTAACAGAAGGAGACCAAAAAAAGGCTCAAGCAAAGCCTGCTCTCTCCGGCCACAGGACTAGAAAGAGGGCAACCTTGCAAGACAGAAAACTTTTAGACAACAAACATCCTTCCCCAGCCAAACAACCCAGAAAACAAAACAAAACCCAAAAACCGGTGTCTCAGGCTCACCCCCATCAAGAAAAATTAAATAGGGAGCCTGGGCGTCCAGCCTCCCTCCACTGTGAAGGGGCACTCCTTCTCTCTGGGGGGAGGCAGGGGGACTGAATAGGCAACAGCACTTCCGTACCACCAGCAGTGGGGACAGAGGCTACGTGGAGACCCGGATGTCCACCCCCAGGAGCAGGACCAATGCATCCTTCCCCGTCCAAGCCGGGGGTGTCAGAGAATCTTTCACTCCTGCTGGAATTCCTCCCCACCCCTCTCGGTGTCACTAAAGACCACACGGGAACAGCAAAAAGGGGCTCCCTCCCTCCCCTAGGCACCTGGGGAAGCCTGGACTCTCCCTGCCCCAGAAGCATCCAGGCAGGCAGCATCCCCTCCCTCTGATGGCCTGCTGTCAGAGATGGCCTGCCTATGACAATAGCATTTAAAGGTGTGACATGGTCACACTCTGATCTTGAATGAACCACTCTTGACAGGGTGTGTGTGTTGGGGTGGGGAGGAGAGAGAGGGAGGATGGTGAGCCCTGGTAAGAGAGACAGAAGAGAAAAACCAACAGTGTGTAGTGCTTGTAAACCAAGGGAGAAGCCAAGAAATTGGGAGAAGAACAATAGTGGAAAGTGCAGCCAAGTGCCCTGATGAGAGGTCAGACACATTTTACTGGATTGGGCAATTAGATGATTCTCACTGGAGCCTCTGGTTTCAAGACAATGATGAGGACTGCAGCGAGATGGAGGACCTGTGGAAGGTAAACTGAGAAAGTAAGCAGCTGTATGGACTCATGTCATCAGAAACTTGAAGGAAACAAAGGAGAAAAATTGTCAAGAGAGGTTATTTTTATTACTTTCAGCAAGTGAAACAAGTATTCTATTTTTTTTAAGTGATTCCGATTGAATCATGTTTATAGGCTGCTCCAAGGAAAGCTGGGGATGAAGACGTTGGAACTACTGAAGAAAGGATATAATAGGCCAGACCTGGAGGGGATGATGGGTGCTGGGATTAAGGATGCTGTGAACAAGTCAGCCTTGAACAAAAAAATTAATTTCACCTTCTGGGAATGAAAGGAGTATGAAATTTTTTAAGTGGTAGGAGGCTGAAGAACTTCGGAAGACAGAAATCCACTTCCCTTGAGGAAAAGGAGAATGCAGCCAGCTGCCCAGAGTGATGAACATGTGGCCTGATGAGGAGGCCAAGCAGGTGCAGAATGAGCCTCGAGAGATCCAGGTCCTGGGCTAACCAGGCTCAAGTCAGACACGGGCAAGCGACCACTGATGGAGGGAACACGATATTTTAAAATCTCTCGTTGGAATCATCTTTTATAAGATAATCTATTTCATAATTTGGTGTATGAGTTCAAATTTCACTCAGCAGTGATTCAGAGAGTTAAGTCAGTGCTCATTTTATTACAAAATCAAGCTTCAAGTTGAGGTCAAGTCCACAATGCCATTAAAACATTAAGGAAAACCTTAAACACATCATCTTATATTTGTAGAATTTCTGCTTATGTTTTTGTTTTAGTTGTACAAATATTCCTATTTTAAAATACAGCTTACATAGTCACAAACAGCATTTTTTAACATTAAAAGAACTCTGGCTGGTGGATATTCGTTTTGCTGTTTTACAGATGAAGAAACTGAGAATCAGAAAGGAAATAAATGAAATATCCTTTATTTCACAGTTGGCAGGGGTGTCAACACTCCATCCCAAGTGTTTTGTTTGCTAAAGCAGAATTTCTCCACTATATGATAAATGTGTTTTAACTGCAGATCAAAGATACCTTTAACTTAGTTTTTTTTTGCCAATTTTTATTTTTATTTAAGAAACATAAATAAGGTTATCCCAAATTTATTGGGAGAGAAAAGAGATTACATCAATCAAAGGAAAAGTCACATGAATACTATTTTTTATCATAAGTTGGTTTTAGAAATTATACCAATACCTTTCTTTAACTTAAGAACTCACCATGTTTTATGGAAAATATTTCAAGGAACACATTCTGAGTTTAAAAATGATCCTTACTGAAAATCTAAATGTAGTTGAATCACTACAAGTCAGCATTTGTGATAAATTATTAATCCATGTTCCTCTCATTCATCCACACCTGCAAACAGGCCAATTCTAGATGGAAGGGCAAGCTTTTCACCAAAATTTGAAAAAAGCACCCAGAGTTTTTTAAAAATCACTTGAACTGTTGGGATATTTGGCAATATTTGACTTCATCATATGATGAGTCAACCAAAACAATGATGAACCTACCAATATTTGTGAATAATTCAGGTTAGGAAATCTTGCCAGCCAGAGAACCCAAAACACTCTCAATTGGACAAGAATTTATTAATCCTCCTAAAGGTATGGAATTGCCATAACTGAATCTATAAATTTGAACAGATCTATGTATGTCAGCAGACAGGCAGGCTTTACTGCAAACAAGAATATTTCCATGCATATACATTTTTAGCTCCCAAGCCTTGAGAATGGTTCAGTAAATGTAAATCTGTCCCCAGTACCCAAAATAATGTTTATGCTTCAAATTGCATTATAATGCAATAAATGTATTATTAATCATTAAACTAAGAAGGAATGAAAAAAGCTTCCAAAATATTTAGCCACTGATTTTGGTATTCTGAATACACAAACACCACTCCTTTGCACCAGCAGTAGTCCCAGACTTCATTAGAATTCCAAAGAAATCTAGTCCAACTCCTCAATTTGAGAGACTGGTTCAGGGAAGGGAAATTTACAAGATTCAGTTTACGCAAAAGTGGAATTAAAATCCAGGTATCTGGATTCACAGTTTAGTGCACTTCCCAGCAGTATCACAGATATAAATAACCTCGTCTAATTTCATCTGGCAAGCAAATTCAGAGGCTGAGTGGAACTTCAAGAATCATGCTGAATTTGCTGTTTTATCATACTCCAAAGCACCTTCCATACAAATAGGTAATTAAACAATATTATCATCACAGAAGAAAATTCTTTTAACTGCTCAAACATATTATACTATTCAAACCATATTATTCAAGATTTTTCTAAGTAACAACACAATACATAAAATGTTTGGGCTCTTCCTTTAACTTTCTCAGAATCATTCCTACTGAAAGTACACAGCAGGAACAAGTGAAATAACAAACTACAACAAAAATAACAAAATAACCAACAAACTAGCACTTTTAACCCTATGGCCTTCTATTCTAAGTGAAGTAGTCACAGTTGAGCACTGATTTGCATCTACCACCAATCAAAAAATCAAAATAAATCACTGTGAAAGCTCATTGGTTTACATCACTGCCCTTGTATGTATTAGCTTCCAGAAAATCATTCTGAAGAACTGAATCATCTGGATCATTTTTATTACTCACTCAGTCTTGAGACGGTCTGCACAGTGCTGGCTGAAATGTACTTCACTGAGCACCTTCTTTCCAAATGAACATCTGTGTCAGGTTTATTTATAGCCGCTGCCTTCAATCAGTACATTTCCAGGGATGAGAAATAAAATTATCTCAACAACACTCTCCTATAGATATCCGAAACAAGACTTAAGAATCTAGGCAGATGGCCTTTGAAAAGATAATGACAGATCTATAATGTAAAATGTATGTTAAGGTTTATTAGAGATTCAAAAGGACACTCTTCAATAAGCACACATAAAGAGCCTCAGGTACAATTAGAGAATTTAAGTCTTGTGTCTCTTTTGGCCTATCTCTTTATATACTCAAGATTATTATCATCACCTCCTCCATCCTCTTTTCCTCATTATGTTTCCTCTGAAATTTGGACACCTCTCTCTGTTTCTTACTTAGATGTTTTTCTCTCTATTTAGGAGCTTTTTCCTCCTAATTCTTCACAAAAGCAGAACATGCTTCCCCCTACTGGGAAAAAATTAAATTACAAAGTACATAGGAACATGTTCCTAAGTATCAAGAAACGAAGTTCCTGAGAAAAATAAAATGTTAAGGAACCAGGTGCACAGCCTTCTCTGACTGTTTTATCAGCGGCAGAAATACTTGCACTCTCTATTTAGGGCTCCTCACACGCATTGCTGTAGTTTGGCAGTTTTCAGTACGCTAACTCTCATTAATGACTGATGAATTAATCAAGTCTGCTGTCCCCAAAAGAAGTCCAATTAGCAGGTCTGAGAAAATGATCAATTTGTAACTTTTTTCCATTTTAAAGCATTAACAGCTAAATGAAGACACTTCTGGAAAATATATTGAAGTAAATGATTTAAGAAGACTTTTAACTGCATTTTTAATCATTTTGAACAATCTTAATCATTTACCCATTAATTTACAATATTTCTATTATTTTTATGTAGTTATCTTTATTTTTTAATAGAGTAGAGGGAGAGTTTAATTTTTTAATTGACTTTCATTTTCAACTTTAGGTTCTATTTATTTTTTTTCATACAGTAACCAAGAAAGTAGTAAGCATGATTGCATTTTCTGTCCTAAATCCTCCATAAAACCAAACTTGTTCCTTGAAAAACAGTTTAGTTGTTTCACACATTCAATATTTCGATTATAAAGCTTTTCTTAATTACTTAGTATACAAAATAGAAAAAACACCTGACACTTTATTGTTGTAAATAATAATCCATCAACAAAACATTTAAATAAACCTAATGACTATTTGACTCATACATGGAGGATTAGAATTTTTCCTTCTATGTACAACTAAATCTTGAAAAAGAAAACATTTCCTTTAATGCTTAAGGGCTGAGGAAGAGAAAGTTTTAACTTTTAGTTTTACCATAGGTAAGTTCATAAGAACCTAAGCTACAAAACTGCACTGTAGTCAATTTGATGATGAAGCAGTTTATTATTAATGAGGCATTCATCAAGAAAAAAAAATCTGGAGTTGTTTTTAAAGACAGGTGTAGACTGCTACAGATATCTTGAGTACCTTTAGCAGTTAGACGGCATTATTTCAAGATAAATGAAGTAATTTGGTTAATACTTCTGTCATACAAAAGTTCATGTTCGTGTGTGTGTGTGTGTGTGTGTGTGTGTGTTTAAACGACCTTTCAAAAGAACGCAAAAGACGACATTTCTGTTCCTCTGGGAATGAAATCTCTTTTAACATTACAGGTACACAAAAGAAAATGCACACTTGGTAAAACAGTTGATCAATTGTGGAGCGTTCCCAGAGATCAGCATCTCCCAGAGCACGCAATCATCACACTTCAAATAAACTGATAAGCACTTTAGCCTCTTCCACGTTCACAAACATTGAAGAACACGCAGAATTTAATCTAGGTTAATTCTGACTTTCCATAGGAAAGACTGTAATTAGACTAAAGAACATCAAAATCGCTTCCCAAGCAGAAGAGAAAGAAAAGAAAGAAAGAAAGAAAGAAAGGAAGAAAGAAAGACTGATTTGTAGCTAAGAAGCTGTTAAAACACTACATTGATCACCATTCACTCGAAATTGATTTCCCTTCCCTCTGCGGAGTGAAAATATCCCCGTGGACCGCGTAGCTCCTCACTTCTCTCCATCAAAGATCCTAACAGGGCACGTCTCCACCGCCACAGAGCTCGCAGCTCCGGGCTCCCCAAATTCAGCTGCGGAGGGAGGGAGGGAGGGAGCATCCGCCGCCCGAGGACCTGCTCTGTCCGCAGCTCTGGGTCGAGCACCTTAGAGGACAGTCTCCGCGAAGGAGACGGGCGTCCTCCCCAACTCCGCTCCCCGAACCCCGCCGCGGTGACAGGGGCCAGCTGTCTGTTTCCACCTGGGGAGCAAGTCCTACCTTCGGCTAGCAGGCGCGAGGCGTGCACAAAAGATGGATCCAGGCTATCTTTTTCTGCCATCAGCTCAGGCAAGTATTTCTCCTCTTTCATAGCGCGGACTTCGGACCGACCCCGGCCAGGCGCAGGGCTCCGCGCGCTCGGACGTAGGTCGCCGGTACCCTGCTCGCCCACCTCCCGCCTCCCGCCTCCCGCCTCCCGCCTCCCGCTTCCCGCCTCCCGCCGCCGCGGCTCGGGGTCTGGCGCCCTCTCCGGTCCCGCGCCGCGCCCGCCCCCGCCGTCGGGCTACCCGGCCCCGCGCCTCCCGACCCGTCCTGCCTCAGTCCCTCGCTCGCGCCCAGCCCGGCTCGTACCAGCAGCCTGAACAGGAGAGGAGGGCACAGGGCGCGTCCCGCCTCCGCCCAACGCTGATTGGAGAGGGTGTCGCGAGAGGCGGGGTCCCGCGAGGCCGCGGGCCCTTACTGGACCTCGCCGCAAGTCGGGTCGCCTGAGTGGCAGGACGCGGCAGGAGAGGGGAGGGCAGCGCGGAAGGTGCAAGCGCTTTCTTCTCGCAGCCAGAGCCCGCCCTGGTTATTAGGCATGCCTAGTTGTGTGGAGCCCTCCTTACTGCTGAGGTGCCGAGAGAGAGCGGGAAAAGCACCGGTTGAACAGAGAAGCTGGGGTCCATGACGGGACGGCAGATGGTGATGAGGAGGGCGCGCGGAGGGAATGGGAGAGCACTCGGGAAAGCCTCGGGAAGGTAGATGGGGCTTTACCTGCGTCGCTAAGGCACAGGTGTCTCCTCTCCGTCCTGCAGCTCTTACGCACTCCAGTGTGCAGGAATCAGCTGTGCACCCGGCCTGGAAATATAATGAAGACTGCATGTGATCGGCGGCTGGTATTTCCAATGAGCCTGACCTACATCGCAGAGACGCAGTAGAATGTTCATTGATAAACAAATAAAGCGGCTCCCGAGCTATATTCTTGCACAGCAACACGCCTCCCCTGTGCAATCATTGGGGTATTGACATAGTTCTGGTTGTCCTCCATCCATGCCTCCTCCCCCAAACTGGGAGGTGGCTGAATTTTAAAACTAAAAAGCAACATAATCAGTAAGTTTGTGAAGGAATTAGGAAAATATGTGGAAGAAGGAAGAGACTAGGAAACAGGTAACTACGGTTGCTCCAATCTCCCCCTTTCTCCTTTATTTAGTTTTTTTTTTTAACATCTTTATTGGAGTATAATTGCTTTACAATGGTGTGTTAGTTTCTGCTTTATAACAAAGTGAATCAGTTATACATATACATATGTTCCCATATCTCTTCCCTCTTGCGTCTCCCTCCCTCCCATCCTCCCTAGCCCACCCCTCTAGGTGGTCAAAAACCACCTAGCTGATCTCCCTGTGCTATGCGGCTGCTTCGCACTAGCTATCTATTTTACGTTTGGTATTGTATATATGTCCATGCCACTCTCTCACTTTGTCACAGCTTATCCTTCCCCCTCCCCATATCGTGAAGTCCATGCTCTAGTATAGTAGGTCTGTCTTTATTCCCGTCTTACCCCTAGGTTGTTCATGACCTTCTTTTTTTTTTTTTTTTTCCTTAGATTCCATATATATGTGTTAGCATATGGTATTTGTTTTTCTCTTTCTGACTTACTTCACTCTGTATGACAGTCTCTAGGTCCATCCACCTCACTACAAATAACTCAATTTCATTTCATTTTATGGCTGAGTAATATTCCATTGTATATATGTGCCACATTTTCTTTACCCATTCATCTGTGGATGAACACTTAGGTTGCTTCAATGTCCCAGCTAATGTAAATACAGCTGCAATGAACATTTTGGTGCATGACTCTTTTTGAATTATGGTTTTCTCAGGGTATATGCCCAGTAGTGGGATTGCTGGGTAATATGGTAGTTCTATTTTTAGTTTTTTAAGGAACCTCCATACTGTTCTCCATAGTGGCTCTATCAATTTACATTCCCACCAACACTGCAAGCATGCTCCCTTAGCTCCACACCATCTCCAGCATTTATTGCTTCTAGATTTTTTGATGATGGCCATTCTGACTGGTGGGAGATGATACCTCATTGTAGCTTTGATTTGCATTTCTCTAATGATTAATGATGTTGAGCATTCTTTCATGTGTTTGTTGGCAATCTGTATATCTTCTTGGGAGAAATGTCTATTTAGATCCTCTGCCCATTTCTGGATTGGGTTGTTTCTTTTTTTGTTATTGAGCTGCATGAGCTGCTTGTAAATTTTGGAGATTAATCCTTTGTCAGTTGCTTCATTTGCAAATATTTTTTCCCATTCTGAGGGTTGTCTTTTTGTCTTGTTTATGGTTTCCTTTGCTGTGCAAAAGCTTTGAAGTTTCATTAGGTCCCATTTGTTTATTTTTGTTTTTATTTCCATTTTTCTAGGAGGTGGGTCAAAAAGGATCTTGCTGTGATTTATGTCATAGATTGTTCTGCCTATGTTTTCCTCCAAGAGTTTGATACTTTCTGACCTTACACTTAGGTCTTTAATCCATTTTGAGTTTATTTTTGTGTATGGTGTTAGGGAGTGTTCTAATTTCATACTTTTACATGTACCTGTCTTGTTTTCCCAGCACCACTTATTGAAGAGGCTGTCTTTTCTCCACTGTATATTCTTCCTTCCTTTATCAAAGATAAGGTAACCATATGTGTGTGGGTTTATCTCTGGGCTTTCTATCCTGTTCCATTGATCTGTATATTTGTTTTTCTACCAGTACCATACTGTCTTGATGACGGTAGCTTTGTAGTATATTCTGAAGCCAGGGAGCCTGATTCCTCCAGCTCCACTTTTCGTTCTCAAGATTGCTTTGGCTATTAGGGGTCTTTTGTGTTTCCATACAAATTGTGAAGTTTTTTGTTCTAGTTCTGTGAAAAATGCCAGTGGTAGTTTGATAGGGATTGCATTGAATCTGTAGATTGCTTTGAGTACTATAGTCATTTTCACAATGTTGATTCTTCCAGTCCAAGAATATCGTATATCTCTCCATCTCTTTGTGTCATCTTTAATTTCTTTCATCAGTGTCTTATAATTTTCTGCATACAGGTCTTTTGTCTCCTTAGGTAGGTTTATTCCTAGATATTTTATTCTTTTTGTTGCAGTGTAAATGGGAGTGTTTTCTTAATTTCACTTTCAGATTTTTCATCATTAGTGTATAAGTATGCCAGAGATTTTTGTGTATTAATTTTGTATCCTGCTACTTTACCAAATTCATTGATTAGCTCTAGTAGTTTGCTGGTAGCATCCTTAGGATTCTTTTTCTATAGTATCATGTCATCTGCAAACAGTGACAGCTTTACTTCTTCTTTTCCGATTTGGATTCCTTTTATTCCTTTTTCTTCTCTGATTGCTGTGGCTAAAACTTCCAAAACTATGTTGAATAATAGTAGTGAGAGTGGGCAACCTTGTCTTGTTCCTGATCTTAGTGGAAATGGCTTCAGGTTTTCACCATTGAGGACGATGTTGTCTGTGGTTTTGTCATATATGGCCTTTATTATGTTGAGGAACGTTCCCTCTATGCCTACTTTCTGCAGGGTTTTTATCATAAGCCAGTGTTGAATTTTGTTGAAAGCTTTCTCTGCATCTATTGAGATGGTCATATGGTTTTTCTCCTTCAATTTGTTAATATGGTGTATCACATTGATTGATTTGCGTATATTGAAGAATCCTTGCGTTCATGGCATAAACCCCACTTGATCATGGTGTATGATCCTTTTAATGTGCTGTTGGATTCTCTTTGCTAGTATTTTGTTGAGGATTTTTGTATCTATGTTCATCAGTGATATTGGCTTGTAGTTTTCTTTCTTTGTGACATCTTTGTCTGGTTTTGGTATCAGAGTGATGGTGGCCTCGTTGAATGAGCTTGGGAGTGTTCCTCCCTGTGCTATATTTTGGAAGAGTTTGAGAAGGATAGGTGTTAGCTCTTCTCTAAATGTTTGATAGAATTCAACTGTGAAGCCATCTGGTCCTGGGCTTTTGTTTGTTGGAAGATTTTTAATCACAGTTTCAATTTCATTGCTTATGATTGGTCTGTTCATATTTTCTATTTCTTCCTGGTTCAGTCTAAGAAGGTTGTGCATTTCTAAGAATTTGTCCATTTATTCCAGGTTGTCCATTTGATTAGCATAGAGTTGCTTTTAGTAATCTCTCATGATCCTGTATTTCTGCAGTGTCAGTTGTTACTTCTCCTTTTTCATTTCTAATTCTATTGTTTTGAGTCTTCTCCCTTTTTTTCTTGATGAGTCTGGCTAATGGTTTATCAATTTTGTTTATCTTCTCAAGGAACCAGCTTTTAGTTTTATTGATCTTTGCTATCATTTCCTTCATTTCTTTTTCATTTATTTCTGATCTGATCTTTATGATTTCTTTCCTTCTGCTAACCTTAAGGTTTTTTTTGTTTTTCTTCCTCTAATTTCTTTAGGTGCAAGGTTAGGTTGTTTATTTGAGATGTTTCCTGTTTCTTAAGGTAGGATTGTATTGCTATAAACTTCCGTCTTAGAACTGCTTTTGCTGCATCTCATAGATTTTGGGTTGTCCTGTCTCCATTGTCATTTGTGTCTAGGTATTTTTTGATTTCCTCTTTGATTTCTTCAGTGATCACTTCGTTATTAAGTAGTGTATTGTTTAGCCTCCATGTGTTTGTATTTTTTACAGATCTTTTTCTGTAATTGATATCTAGTCTCATAGCATTGTGGTCGGAAAAGATACTTGATACAATTTCAATTTTCTTAAATTTACCAAGGCTAGATTTGTGACCCAAGATATGATGTATCCTGGAAAATGTTCCATTAGCACTTGAGAAAAATGTGTATTCTGTTGTTTTTGGATGGAATGTCCTATAAATATCAATTAAGTCCATCTTGTTTAATGTATCATTTAAACCTTCTGTTTCCTTATTTATTTTCATTTTGGATGATCTGTTCATTGGTGAAAGTTGGGTGTTAAAGTCCCCTAGTATGATTGTGTTCTGTCGATTTCCCCTTTTATGGCCGTTAGTATTTGCTTTATCTATTGAGGTGTTCCTATATTAGATGCATAAATATTTGCAATTGTTATATCTTCTTCTTGGATCGATCCTTTGATCATTATGTAGTGTCCTTCTTTGTCTCTTGTTGTAGTCTTTATTTTAACGTCTAATTTTCTGATATGAGAATTGCTACTCCAGCTTTCTTCTGATTTCTATTTGCATGGAATATCTTTTTCCATCCCCTCACTTTCAGTCTGTATGTGTCCCTAGGTCTTAAGTAGACAGCATATATATGGGTCTTGTTTTTGTATCCATTCAGCAAGTCTGTATCTTTTGGTGGGGGCATTTAATCCATTTACATTTAAGGTAATTATCAATATGTATGTTCGTATTCTCATTTTCTTAATTGTTTTGGGTTTGTTATTGTAAGTCTCTTCCTTCTCTTGTGTTTCTTGCCTAGACAACTTCCTTTAGCATTTGTTGTAAAGCTGGTTTGGTGGTGCTGAACTCTCTCAGCTTTTGCTTATCTGTAAAGATTTAATTTCTCCATCAGATCTGAATGAGATCCTTGCTGGGTAGAGTAATCTTGGTTGCAGGTTTTTCTCCTTCATGACTTTAAACATGTCCTGCCAGTCCCTTCTGGCTTGCAGAGTTTCTGCTGAAAGAGCAGCTGTTAACCTTATGGAGATTCCCTTGTGTGTTATTTGTTGTTTTTCCCTTGCTGCTTTTAATATGTTTTCTTTGTACTTAAATTTTGATAGTTTGATTAATATGTGTCTTGGCATGTTTCTCCTTGGATTTATCCTGTATGGCAATCTCTGTGCTTCCTGGGCTTGATTGACTATTTCCTTTCCCATATTTGGTAAATTTACAACTATACTCTCTTCAAATATTTTCTCAGTCCCTTTCTTTTTCTCTTCTTCTTCTGGGACCTCTATGATTCGAATATTGTTGCATTTAATTTTGTCCCAGAGGTCTCTGAAACTATCCTCAGTTCTTTTCATTCTTTTTTCTTTAGTCCGCTATGCAGTAGTTATTTCCACTATTTTATCTTCTAGGTCACTTATCCGTTCTTCTGCCTCTGTTATTCTGCTATTGATCCCTTCTAGAGTATTATAAATTTCATTTATTGTGTTGTTCGTCATTGATTGTTTCCTCTTTACTTCTTCTGTTAAATGTTCTCTGTTTACTTTCCTCTTTACTTCTTCTGTTAAATGTTTCTTGCATTTTGTCTATTCTATTTCCAAGATTTTGGATCATCTTTACTATCATTATTCTGAATTCTTTTTCAGGTAGACTGCCTATTTCCTCTTCATTTGGTAGGTCTGGTGGGTTTTTATCTTGCTCCTTCATCTGCTGTGTGATTTTCTGTCTTTTCATTTTGCTTATCTTACTGTTTTGGGGGTTTCCTTTTTGCAGGCTGCAGGTTTGTAGTTCCTGTTGTTTTTGGTGTCTGTCCCCAGTGGCTAAGGTTGGTTCAGTGGGTTGTGTAGGTTTCCTGGTGGAGGGGACTAGTGCCTGTGTTCTGGTGGATGAGGCTGGATCTTGTGTTTCTGGTGGGCAGGCCCACGTTTGGTGTTGTGTTTTGGGGTGTCTGTGGCCTTATTATGATTTTAGACAACCTCTCTGCTAATGGAGGGGGCTGTGTTCCGTCTTGCTAGTTGTTTGGCATAGGGTGTCCAGCACTGTAGCTTGCTGGTCATTGAGTGAAACTGGGTCTTGGTGTTGAGATGGAGATCTCTGGGAGATTTTTACCGTTTGATATTATGTGGAGCTGGGAGGTCTCTTGTGGACCAGTGTCCTGAAGTTGGCTCTCCCACCTCAAAGGCATATCACTGACTCCTGGCTGTAGCACCAAGAGCCTGTCCTCCACATGGCTCAGAATAAAAGGGAGAAAAAATAGGAAGAAAGAAAGAAAGAGGATAAAAGAAAATAAAGTAAGATAAAATAAAATAAAGTTATTAAAATAAAAAATAATTATCAAGGAAAAAATTTTAAAAAGTAAAAAAAAAAAAAAAAGAAAGAAAGAAAATGGATGGGCAGAACCCCAGGACAAATGGTGAAAGCAAAGCTATAAAGACAAAATCACATACAGAAGCATACACATGCACACTCACAAAAAGAGGAAAAGGGGAAAAAACAATCTGTGTTGCTCCCAAAGTCCACCTCCTCAATTTGGGATGATTCATTGTCTATTCAGGTATTCCACAGGTGCAGGGTACATCAAGTTGCTTGTGGAGCTTTAATTCAATGCTTCTGAGGCTGCTGGGAGAAATTTCCCTTTTCTTTTTTCACACAGCTCCCGGGGGGGGGGGGGGGTTCAGCTTTGGATTTGGCCCCGCCTCTGTGTGTAGGTCGCCTGAGGGCATCTGTTCCTCGCTCAGACAGGACGGGGTTAAAGGAGCAGCTGATTCAGGGGCTCTGGCTCACTCAGGCCCGAGGGGAGGGAGGAGTACGGATGCTTGGCGAGCCTGCAGTGGCAGAGGCCGGCGTGACGTTGCACCAGCCTGAAGTTCGCCCGCGTGCGTTCTCCCGGAGAATTGTCCCTGGATCACGGGACCCTGGCAGTGGCGGGCTGCACAGTTTCCCGGGAGGGGGTGTGTGGATAGTGACCTGTGCTTGCACACAGGCTTCTTGGTGCCTGCAGCAGCATCGTCTCATGCCCGTCTCTGGGGTCCGCACTTTTAGCCACGGCTCGCGCCCGTCTCTGGAGCTCCTTTAAGCAGCACTCTTAATCCCCTCTCCTCGCGCACCAGGAAACAAAGAGGCAAGAAAAAGTCTCTTGTCTCTTCGGCAGGTCCAGACTTTTTCCCTGACTCCCTCCCGGCTAGCCGTGGCGCACTAACCCCTTCAGGCTGTGTTCACGCCACCAACCCCAATCCTCTCCCGGCATCCGACTGAAGCCCGAGCCTCAGCTCCCAGCCCCCGCCCACCCCAGTGGGTGAGCAAAACAGCCTCCCGGGCTGGTGAGTGCTGGTCGGCACCAATCCTCTGTGCGGTAATCTCTCCGCTTTGCCCTCCGCACCCCGGTTGCTGTGCTCTCCTCCGTGGCTCTGAAGCTTTCGCCCTCAGCCACCCGCAGTCTCCAACCGCGAAGGGGCTTCCTCGTGTGTGGAAACCTTTCCTCCTTCACGGCTCCCTCCCACTGGTGCCGGTCCCGTCCCTCTTCTTTTGTCTCTGTTTTTTCTTTTTTCTTTTGCCCTACCCAGGTACGTGAGGGAGTTTCTTGCCTTTTGGGAGGTCTGAGGTCTTCTGCCAGCGTTCAGTAGGTGTGCTATAGGAGCAGTTCCACTTATAGATGTATTTCTGATGTATTTGTGGGGAGGAAGGTGATTTCCACGTCTTACTCTTCCGCCATTTTCTCAAATCTCTCCCTTATTTAGGATGTGACAGTCTCTTTCACCAGGTGTTGCTGCTCGGCTACTTTGTATCTATTCCTCTTCTGTTTTAAAGGAGAGTTAAACCCTCCGGTATCACCAGCACTGCCCATCCTTCTTTTACAATTGGGTCATGAAAATGCAGCTTCCGTGCTTCAGATACTACAAAACAATCTTTCTACCGTCTCTTTTCATAAACAATCATTTTCCAATTCACCTCTCCTCCACCATTTTTGTTTGTGGAAAAAATGGAGGCTAATTTTCCTACAAATAAAGCATACTGAAACTTTCCCAAGTTCTCTTACTGTATTCAATTTTTTCTTATTTATTTTTCAAGATAAGGTTGGAGATTATCTCTTACTTATATATTTTTTAAAAAATTTAACATGACTTGACATCCATTATCTCAATTTGTCCTTACTGAAGCAGTCTGAAAAAACACAGGCATAAGTATTACTTTCTTTGTTTTATAGTTGTGGAAACTAAGGCAGAGACAGAGAAGCTCAGTGACCCAGAAGTAACAAATATGACCTCATTTGGCATCAGTCACCTTCACCCCACCCAGAAGCTGAGCCTATGCTACCACGTGACCAATGGGAAGGGGCTATGTCACTAACACATGTGATAGAAATGTTAAAAGTTCATGAAATAAGCTGTGAGAACCATGACTCATTGATAATTTTGTTTTTTGACTGTAGGGAAAAAATCACATTTTTTCAGGAATTTTTTTTTAAATCAAGAGCTTTCCTATATAAAATATATAACACTTTAAAATGATCTGTGTTCCCTACAGTGTTGTTACCCTAGGTCTATAAGGGTATCTTGTGATAAGGGGGTGGCCAAAATGTGTGAACGTTGTCAAAAGGTACAAGCTTCCAGTTATAAAATACGTAAGTCCTGGGGATGTCATATATAGCATGATGACTATAGTTAATATTACCATACTGCATAGTTAAAAGTTGATAAGAGAGGAGATCTTAAGTTCTCATCACACGAAAAAAATTTAGCATTAAACTAGTTAATGCTAAAGTGAGATTAAAATTCAAGTCTTTTAGATACCATTTACACTGCTTTAACCTACATTTTTGTACATTAAATATTTAATTTATTTATGCATGTATGCATTCAATAATGTTTATTGAATATTAAAAAGAGCCTAGGGAGAAATTGGAGAAAAATTGGTGGATGAGCTACAAGCATTCATGCTCTGTCATCATAGAGATGATTTTCAAATGGGGAAAGACAAAACCAAATACACAAGAGAACAGGTAATTGCTGGCTGCAATAAAGGCCAAGAGGGAACCAAGCAAGGAGTTAAGGAAGAGAATAAGGGAAGGCCTCATTTTTTTGCCAGGATAGACATGCAGTCTTGCTCAGGAGTTGACATTTAAAGCAAAATCTAGTGGAAAGGAAGGAGCTATCTGTGTGAAATGAACAGAGAAAGGCATTCCAGGCAGCTGGGTTTGCCCATGTGAAAGCCATGTGATCTGAAAGAGCTTGGCTTACTCCTGGAACTGACTAGCCTACCAAGCCTTTTCATCTAAAGCATATGGTGCTGATGGGGGACGTGCACAAATCCAGTTTCATGAATCAAAAAATGCAGTAACTCTTGTTCTGTCCAGCAACAGCATTTACATTATCCATTCACAGTCCTGTTTCCCACAGTCCTGTTTTCCAGTGATTAAAGGTGCACTAAGGAGATACCATGGAGAACTGTCCAAGGGGTGACTTTATCATACAGTGTCTCTGGATATCCAAGTCATTAATAAATATGGTAAGCTAGCTAACTTTTACTTTTCTTGCTTATTATCAGGAAATATTTATAATTTTATTTTCTCAGGTAAACACTCAGCAAAGCCTAAAATGCATTCTAACAGAAAAAAAAAGTGCATTTATGTATCTTTAAAAAATTAAAAGAAAATGAATGTTAACCTAATATTTAGAATAGTTCGTATATTTAACACATAATGGGCATTATAGAATAAAAATATAGAAGCTACATTGGTCCTTAATAATCAATATGCTTCAGAACTTACTCACAAATATTGCTTATTTCCAAACAGGATATGGCTGAATAAAGGCAGATTCTCCAAGTGCCCTACACATACACTTATCCAGCATCAAATTCATGTGTTTTCAGTAGATGATTCTATGTCACTGTGTGTTCTCCATTTACTTCACATATAAATATTTAATAGGTGCCACAACTGTTTAGTGGATTTTCTCAGGGCAACCTTAATAATGCAAAAATTTAATAAACATAAATGTAAATAAATTGAGAGCCGTCTATAGATCATTGTTGAATTGAGAGTATTATGTGCCTATACATGAATATATTATAATTACTGGTAAAACTACCACCTCTTCTTATGGTGTAAATAACTTAACCAAACTCACCACTGAATTGATTCACATATCTTAAAGATTTATCTTATTTTAAACATGAGTTCTGGTCCTGAAAGGCTTTTTTTCAATGGCATTCTATTTACTGCACTATAATTTCAACAACGGGATATTATGGAAAATTTTGCACCAACCAAAGTTGGTTTTGAAGGATGAATAAGGCATGCACTGAAGAATATGTCCTGTAGTTAATTCAATACTTTCACAAACACTTATAGGTAAGGCCATGTTGCAGGGCATTTAATCAGGCTTATCTTTGCACACTAATAAAAAAATACCCAAATTGTATTATCAAGTACAACATGCAGTTTCTATTTCAGAGTTCTCATCAACTTTAGGGATACCACACTAACCTACTTACTCCAAGGATTAGTAGAACTCACAATGAGAACTATGGGTTAATAAAATTGTAGCAGCCCAATCATTTATGTAATGACTCTAGGGCACAGTATAATGAAGGACCAAAATACTGACTCATTTTCACCTACTGAAGAGCTTGACAGAGCCCATTACACAGAAGTTGCTGCTTTAATATTTCTATTAATTTCAGTCATAACTTCCATGATATGTTTTAGGGTTGCAAGAAGGGAAGGGAATGGAGAGTTGGCTCTGTTGACAACCAAGCAGTAGTGCATGTGCAGTAAAAAATCTATCATATATAGTGTGTTCAGAGCCAAAACTGATGCTATAAGCTAATATGCCACAGCACAAAATGAATATTCTCCAGTCAAAGTTGGCCTATATATCTGTGTGTGTGTGTGTGTGTGTGTGTGTATGAAATAAGTGTTTTCTGATTGCAAAGCTTTAAAATTAGCATATTGTATGGGATTTAAGCTGATACAACTGTATAATTAAAGGGCAGAAGAAGAGAGACAAAGGAACTGATATTTGTTGAAAGCTTACTATTGTGTTTGGAATACTGCTATTCTGAATCCTCACAAATGTAAGCTCTTCTTAATTCTAAAGTGGCCTAACAATTCAAACCATTTCTGATGTTGAAATTATCTCTATTTGGAAAACTGACCAGTTCATCTTGTTGTATCTCTGTGGACAGTCACTGCATTGACACACTTGTGCTGGCCTTGACAGCACCCGAAGAGCAGTCACTGTGTTTTGGGGAAGGGAAAGGAAGCTTTTGTTCCAAGGTGAAAGTTATCGACAGTCTTGTTAAAGTTAAATCCTTGAATTGTTGAATTGTAGCTCATATATTGATTAGTTCTGGAGATCAATATATTAAGGTAAAAAAATCACAGTAAAATATTTTTCATACACAGCAAAAAAAGATTTGATGTCTGTTGTATTTAGTATAAAATAAATAGATGAAACAGTCTTCAAGTACACTAAAACTTCTGCCACAGACATAAAACTATAAGCAATTGTATATCATGATTAAAACAAGGGAAAAAAGAGTGGATTCAATTTCAGTTGGAGGGATTTTAAAAAAAAAAAACACTCATGGAAAGGATTAGTTAATATTGAAATAGTACTTTAAGAGAATATCATTCCATTCAAGTTTTTAAAATACTGCAGATGCTTGTTTGGTGTAATTTTTTTAATCATCTTGTTCTCTCATATTAAATGATATTACCATATAGGAAACATTCATTATGAAATCCTACTGTATAAAATAGTTCTTATAAAGCAGGTGTGAGCCATTTGAAAAGAATGATAATGAAATTAGAAAACACAGTTCCAGAGCCGAGATTTCATCGGCCCAACACAGGAGAGACAACAAATAAAAAAATCAAAGACACAGACATTGTGTAAGATGTTGGGTGATACCATAACCATCCAACCAGCAAGGAGCTAATAAGTATTGTGAAAAGTATCTCGATACATGGCAACTAAACACAAAATGTAATTCTAGATTGGATCCTGGACAAGATTTTGGTTTTATTTTATATTTATTTTTTACCATAAAGGACAGTGATGGGATAATTGGCAAAATGTGAATAAGGTCTATTCTTTTAGTTTACAGATTTTGCTAATGGTATTGTGATTTTACAAGTGAATGTCTGTGTTTGAACATAAAGTATTTAAGGGATAAAAGGGCATTGTGTATGTAACTTTCAAATAATTAAGGGAAAATGTATGTACATACATGTATATACAGAAAAAGGGAAAAGGAGAGACAAAGATACAGAGAGAGAGAAAAAATTATAAAGTGATAGAGCAAATGAGGCAAAATATTAACATTTGAAGAAATTGGATGAAGGATATGTTGGAATTTTCTCTATTATTTTAGCACTTTTCTGAAAATCTGAAATTACTTCAAAAAAAAAAAAACCCCAAAAATATAGATATGGGACTTCCCTAATGGGGCAGTGATTAAGAATCCACCTGCCAATGCAGGAGACATGGGTTTGAGCCCTGGTTCGGGAAGATCTCACATGCTGTGGAGCAACTAACCCCATGCTCCACAACTACTGAGCCTGCGCTCTAGAGCCCGCAAGCCACAACTACTGAAGCCCATGTACCTAGATCCCGTGCTCTGCAATGAAGAGTAGCCCCCACTCGCAGCAACTAGAGAAAGCCCATGTACAGCAACAAAGACCCAACACAGCCAAAAATAAATAAATTTAAAAAAAGAGTTTATTAAAAAATATCATTAAATTACCCCTAAATAGTGGGAATTAAAAAAAAAATCTAGATATGACCAAAAATAACTTCAAAGTATCTTATCCAAACCCCAGTTTACTAGCTAGCCATGGACAGCCATACTTACATCATGTAGTCTTTGTCGTAGCATGCATTGAATTAATTAATTTGGCCACAAATTACCAAACTTTTTAAACAACTTTACAAATCTCACTAAAAGTACAAAACACTTATGTGTGAATTACCAGCTTATTTCTTTCCAAAGAAAAGTAATACAATAATTATGTTGGCTCAATTATTCCTTTTAAAATAACAGTTGCAGATAGTTACTACACAATTAGCCATTTTTAAAGAATTAGTCAATGAAGAACTGTCTTCTTTTTAGGTGAAAATAATTTTTATGTATGATATGACCATTACATCAAAAAAGTATTCATTTCCTGGGGGCAGGGTAATGGCCTTCAAAGGCTTTTTCCTTTCTTAAAATTCTCTGATAAGTCCTCCATAAAAAGAAAAATTATTTGTACAAAGCAGCCAAATGGAAATGTGACTGAACTCAAAATATATTCTCACATGAATACTAATAATCTTTCATTAAAAATAAAATATAGCTCAGCTAAAAGGACTGGCAGTGCACTGTTCTACCAATGTCCATAAAGTGCTCTTTGGCATAGGTTAAAAAAAAAAGGGACTGAAGTCTCAAAGACAGCTTGTAGAAAGTAAAATGAGGATAAATTTAAATTTCCTGCAAGGCAAACCAAAAGAACACATGAAACCAGATTGATAAATGCAACAAAAAAAAAAAAAACTGAGAAAAATCCAAATGGTAGACCAACATCATATGACAAAAAAATCTTTAAATAAAATTAAAGACGGGGATAGCTAAGAGCACTAAGAACAATCTAATGTTATTCAGGATGAATATTGGCTTCAATTAGTTTTTTATATTCATTACTGAAGATAAAAGTGTCATTTGGTGAAAGGCAAAACATGACTATTGACAATGGAACACAAAGCAAGTTTAAGAGAGATGTTTAGTATTGACAAACTTTCATAAGGTATGCAGGTATTCATCCAATTGGATTGATTTCTAGGAAAAATAGGTGATTTTATATTCAGCAGAATACTTTCATGTTCATTACTGTACAGGCAAAAGGCCTTTTAATGTATTTTACTTCCTTACAAACAATTATAGTAGCAGACAGGGCACTTTATAAGACATTCATAAATTTAATCCCTATATTTCTGTTCCTGGACTTGCAGAGAAGTCTGTTAGTCTTGACCCATAAACATGATTACAAAAGGTATGCAGAGTATTTTCTTGGGAGGCAGTATCTAAACATGATTTATAAAATTTCAATTTACCTGTTTCATTTTCACTTGGAGAGTTGAATCTAGTGGATATGGATTTCAAAACAATATTTTAAGATCAATTCTGATTGTTTTCACATGTAAGAGCAAATTATTCACTCAGTGAATATTGAACTGAATGTACTTTTTTTCTGGACTGTAACTGTGAGACCAAAAAATGGAAAAATGACTAAGAGGAAGATAAAAGGCAAACCAGCAAGCATTCCATAAAGGTTAGCATCCCTGGGTTTTCGAAAGAATTTATACTTTCTATCTTCTTTCCTTAATCCCTTCCTTTTTTCCTTTTCATTTTTTCTTGCTAATACTTATTGGGCATCTACTGTGTACCAGGCATGTACACTGAGAAAAAAGAAACATAGTCCCCACCCGTATAGATCTTTTAGACCAGGGGTCCCCAACCCTGGGGACGCAAACCAGTACTGGGTCTGTGGTCTGTTAGGAACCGGGCCACACAGCAGGAGGTGAGTGACGGGAGAGCGAAGGAAGATCCATCTGCCACTCACCTCACCACCACTCCCCATCGCTCACGGTACCACCTGAACCATACCTCCCTTCCCTCCCCCTACCCCGCCCCCTCCCGTCCATGGAAAAATTGTCTTCCACGAAACTGGTCCTTGGTGACAAAAAGCTTGGGCACCACTGTCTTAGACTAGTGGATAAGGTAGAGAGAAATCAAGAAAAATAACAGATACATAAATGTCATTGGTAATTAGTGTCATCAAGGAAAAAACTGGGTTCTCTTAGAGAGAGGAATAAGGGGGTGATGGAAGGAGACAACTTTAATTGGATTTTCAGAGAAAAGCTATCCAGAGAAGTGATACTAGAGTAAAACCTGAAAGATAAGGCGTTATCAGGGGAGGAATGGAGTTAGAAGCCTCTGAGCAGAGAACACAATGTGTGCTAAGGCAGCAGTCCTCAACCTCTTGGGCACCAGGAACCGGTTTAGTGGAAGACAATTTTTCCACGGACGTTGTGGTGGGGGACGGTTCAGGCAGTAATGCGAGCAATGGAGAGCGGCAGATGCTTTGCTGGCTTGCCCGCCGTTCACCTCCTGCTGTGCAGCACAGTTCCTAACAGGCTGCAGACCAATACCCGACCGAGGCCCGGGGTTGGGGACCCCTGTCCTAAGGCACACTGTGTGGGAGGTACTTTAGTACATACCTAAATACCTGGGGGCATAGTTGGAGTATCCTACAGCCTTATGTTGGGGGGAGACAAGAACCAGATAGAAGCAACCACAGCTATTAGCTGATCACATTGACTTCAAGACATTTTCCAGTGAATGGAACTAGTGACCTGTGGGATTAATTTCTGGCCAATGTAGCCACAAATCGAAGTGTCATGTGTACTTTTAGGTAGTCCGTAAAGAAAAGAAGGGTGTCCTTCTGCCCTCTGTCCTCACACTGCTGCTAGCCTGGCTGGAGCTCTGGCCTTCCTCATGGACCAGGAGCTGGAGGATTGCACCTACATGGTGCACAGGAAGCAACTGGGCTCTGTGGCAGCTTCGTAGAACTAGTGGCAGCTCTGGGCTACTTAACTCTGTTTCTTTTATCTTAGGGGGGAAACAACTGACTTTTTTTTTTTAACATCTTTATTGGAGTATAATTGCTTTACAATGGTGTGTTAGTTTCTGCTTTATAACAATGTGAATCAGTTATACATATACATATGTTACCATGTCTCTTTCCTCTTGCGTCTCCCTCCCTCCCACCCTCCCTATTCCACCCCTCTAGGTGGTCACAAAGCACCGAGCTGATCTCCCTGTGCCATGCGGCTGCTTCCCACTAGCTATCTATTTTACATTTAGTAGTGTATATATGTCCATGCCACTCTCT
Source organism: Grampus griseus (assembly GCF_964374135.1). Lineage (NCBI taxonomy): Eukaryota > Metazoa > Chordata > Mammalia > Artiodactyla > Delphinidae > Grampus > Grampus griseus. The sequence continues at coordinate 45,130,976 of NC_139004.1, read as the reverse complement.
CACTTTGTCACAGCTTACCCTTCCCCCTCCCTATATCCTCAAGTCCATTCTCTAGGAATATTACTCAGCCATAAAAAGAAACGAAATTGAGTTATTTGTAGTGAGGTGGATGGACCTAGAGTCTGTCACACAGAGTGAAGTAAGTCAGAAAGAGAAAAACAAATACGGTATGCTAACACATATATATGGAATCTAAGGGAAAAAAAAAAAGTCATGAAGAACCTAGGGGTAAGACGGGAATAAAGACACAGACCTACTAGAGAACAACTCACTTTTTAAAAACATTAGTTACTTTGGGTGTTTCTGTTATTGCAGCCAATACCTCATTCAGGAGATTGATGTAACAGTTCAAATGGGAGATGACAATTGCTTGTTCTATAATGGCAGTGGATGCAGAGAGAAAAGGAAATATTCAAGGTATATTCTGGAGGCAGAGAACAAAATGGCTTAGCAGTAGACTGGATATGGCAAGGTAAGGGGACTAGAAATGTCACCACTAATCCAGACAAGTGCATGAGAAACCACTTGGTAGATGGTGTCACCGTCCCTGAGTGGGGATGAAGCAAGGGGGGCAAATAAAGACTTCATTTTGGATACATTTCAGAAGTAGTAAGTTCTTCCTTCATGTTTATTTTAAATCTGTGCTAAATTCATCAAGCTATATATATATATAATACACACACACATACATATACCTTCAGAAATGAACATATTTGTTAAATGCATTATAAAATTCATAATTATTTATAATTTTACCAGTAGATCTATAGCCAGTTTAGTAATTCTCACTGAACCTGGGTTTTTTTTTTTCTCTTTATGTTACGCATAAGTAGATTAAGTTGCTGTGCAAACATGTCATTTTCTTTTGGTTGTTATATATTCTAGAGAGGGAAAAAAAAAGACAAGAGGACCTATATTTAGACCAGTAATTTCTCTCATTTTTCTCTAAGAGGAATACTAATGTTTTTGAAGGCTAGTGATTTACAATGTTATATAACTCAGACCTTAGTCACAGAGCTTGTCATCATCATTTTCCAGATGGGTAACTCAGAGAAGTTAAGTAATGTCACCAACATTACATAGCCAGAAAAAAAGCAGAACAAGAATTCGAAGCCAGATCTGCCAAATCCCAAGGCCTGAGTCCTTACTACTAAAAAGTGCTTCCTTTTTGTATGTGAATCCTATAAATAAAGCCAAACAAATTCCAAGATTCTATCAATGCTAATTAGCTATAATGATGAAAATTACTTTTGCAAGTTTATTTACATATTTATTCACACATATTCATGTATATATACTCTGCAAAGTTTCCGATAAAGAACAATATATAAAGAGTTCAACTAGAGTAGAACTTTTCATGAGAAGCCCTATATCTCTGGTAGCCTCTGGCATTGATTAAATTGAAGTTTAAAAAAATCATAATTTTATTCCATCTTTAGACAGGCCATTATCGAAGCATAATGCCTTTCAAATGAGTTGAAAAAAGCCCATAGGTAGTACAAAGTAGTAAAATCAGGAGTGACAATCTAGTGCATGATATTTAAATGAGAAGTAAGAGGAGTAAATAAAAGGGCGCTGCCAATTCCAGCCAAGGGAGATGACAGTGCAGCTCCCGGGGAGAGGCTGTAATACATTTTTATAGAAAAAATAATAATTTAGTGATATAGAGAGTTCTTTCCCCTAGATTCCTTCTTTTTAAAGTGTCCTGCTTTTCTTTAGCATGTCAATTGCTCAGTGTCCTGGAGTTCAGGTATTGTGAGATATGTATATATATAGTGTAAACCATCATGAAAACTGTCCTAAGCATTAGATTGCTCATCCTAAGTATTAGATGCAAATGTAAAGAGGTTATATCAAAACACAAACTATATCACTCTTACAGTCGTTGGAAACTCATTATATGAAAGGATTTGCACTAAGTGATGAGTGGATACAAAAGAGAACTTAATTGTTTGTTACTTTAAAGAGTTCATATCCCAGTGAAAGTAGTAAACATACACACACAAACTGTATTCAAGTGAAGGCTGTCAGTATGTGTATACTGTATCTCTAAGTTGACAAAAACAAGCTTCACTGTTCATGAACTTACTTGGTATATAGTTCACTGCTAATGGTTGTGTGAGAATAATACACAAAAATTTAATATCAAATAAATTATGTATCTTTATATTTGGTCTTCACATTTCACTCAGTTGGCATATTTGTACATTGTATGTTGAAAACCCAATCATTTTAACTCTAAATGAGGATTTTTTGAGACAGGCTGGAACCTGGGACCTGAGACCCTTTGCTGCAGTGTTTGCACCTGGACAAAAGTGTCCTCAAGCAACAAAATACAAAGAAACTATAAGGGACTAAAAATGACTGCATGCATGCTCAGTTGGGGCAAATTATGGACAACAAAATACAAAAAGACCAAAAAACAAACCCAAACCCAACTACCAATTCTGAAGAGCCGGGAGCAAAAGCAGGGTGTCGGGAGCAACAGCAGGGTACTGCACATGCCCCCTGCACTCAACACCATCAAAGAGGTGGGCAAACCACCTAAGTCACCCCTCTGGCCCGACCCCTGGACACACCCCATGTAAGTAACCTGCTCGCTCCCCTTGGGGAGTGAGCAAGGGAACCCGAACTTGTTCTCACTTCCCCCTGTTGCAGCAGGGGCCCAAATAAAGCCTTGCCCGAATTTCTTGCCAGGCCTCTGATCAATTTCTATTGGTTAAGGAGACCAAGAACCCTGGTCCAGCTGACTCCTGAACAATTAGAGCAACACTTTACCCACCCTCCTCCCATTCTGTACTTTTCCTTCCCAATGATGTTTTCTAACTTATTTTGTGTTCCATCAGGCCATACCCCTCCTATTCTACCCTCTATTTTGAATTAGGAAACTACACACTTTCTGTGACAGGTAGCCTTTTTTCATCTGCACCTTCCTTGCTGTGTCCCTATTAATTAATTGAGAGGCAAGTTCCAGGCTTCGTTCTCGCTAGTATTGAGGGAATAAGAGAGGCCCATGACTTGATACCTGGGGATTCTGTGTTTCCCTCTTGAGCAAAGGTTACTTAGCATCCCTTACCCTCTCCCAAATTTAACCCCTGATTTATCCAATCTTGACCCCAAACTTCCAGATAGACATTTTAATTTTGTATACTTGAAGTTACATTACTGTTTGGTAATAATTGTAGTCTTTTTCTTAGTACAGTTGTTTCTCCATGTTCTCATTTTTTCTATTAATTTATCTTATTAATACTTTTTTTTTAAAAAAAAAAAACAGCAAACATTTATTTCCCACAGTTCTGGAGGCTGGAATTCTAAGATCAAGGTGCCAGCAGAGCTTGTGTCTGGTGAGGTGCTTTTTCTGAAAATAAGTACATCTTATAGGAACTTACTATTTTGATCAAAACAGAACTTACAATATTTTTCAAGTAAAGAGAATTAGAGTTCACTGCTATCTTTTGGTATATTTTAATGCATTGGGAATAAAAGCAAACTTTGAGAGACACCTGTAAAAGTACAATTAATGTACATAGGCATTCCTTTTAAGTATGACAGCTATTTAAGTTTGATAGATATTTTTAAAATGTTTTTCTAATTGTCTGACATTTAGATATATTTTCTTTCTAGTTCTAAAGAAAATATTCCTAATTTGAAATACAGAAATTCATTTTAAAATCTCAATAAAAAGTAATTTTCAGTTTGAAATTAAATCCTGTATTGCATACAACATGTAGTTTACAGTTAAAATTTTAATACAGTAGACTGATAGTAATATATCCTTATGTGTTAATATAAAACATAATATCCTGGGAGGCTTAAGCATATAAAATAATTATGTTTACTCTATGAAGGTAGATAAAAGCTTTATTAAAGCAGAACACTGTAGTCCCACACTGGATACCCTTTCAAATAAGTTAAGGTCAATTTACAGGTGAGATAAAAAAAAATTATTTCACAGAGAAAGTTTCTAGAATATCAGCAAGCAAATTCTACTTTTTCTAGTTACAAAAATATAAGTTCAGAATAATTCTATGGGAAAATATATTTTACCAAATGTGGCACAAGGAAATTTCACAACCTGAATAAAGGATAGTCAGGTAAGAGGATGAAAATGAGTTGAAGAATTACCTCCTGAAATTTCCAGTCTGAGGGTGTTATACAGGTGAGTTCAATCCCCTTTCCTAGAGCAGCATTATTCATATTCTGTACCACATATTTCACAGTAAGAAATAGGGCACTGCCATCATTTTAAGAATATTAGTGAACCAAAACTTTATTTTTAACACCCCAATTCCAGTTGTAGACAAAAATGTAAAAATCATAAGTTAAATATAAGCAAATATGCTCATCACTATATTAAAATATTTTCTATTCATCAAGTGAGATTCTCAGGCTTGCAAAGGTAGTATAATAAGAGGAAACATAAATCTGTGTTTAACAGAGGATTTGAAGACTAGCTCAGCTACTTAATGGATATTTAACTCTGTCAAGTTAATGAAACTTACCATGCCTCACTTTCCTGATCCATGACATAGGGCTAACGTTATGTATCTCAGACAAGTGTTGTGAACATTTAGGTTGGTTAATACTGTTAAACACTTAAGAGAGTGTCTGGAAAATTGTAAGAGTTCAATATTTGTTTATTATTAGTAGTAGTAGTGATTACTACAGTTATATTTTTAGGAAAAGGATTAATAGTAATTCAACACAATGTATCATTGGAAAAAATAAACAAATATAAGCTGGAAAGGCATTACATAAAATGCAATACCTATTACTGAAAACTTAAAAAACAACAGTTAATTTACTTAACTTGAGAGAGAATATAAAGTTTAATGATTTATATAATATTGTTGTTGTAATTTTATAGTCATTTATTCCAACACCCTCATTTATCCACTTCCCCTGCCCACAGGGCACTGTGTTTTAAATACCTGTATATAGATAGAGGGGTGGAGCGTTTAGGAATCCAGCACATCACTTCTGCCCACATTCCGCTGATGCACAGACTCAGCCACATGCCCCATTTAATAATAGGGAGAATAAAAACATAGTGTGACCAAGAGGAAAATGGTATTGGTGAGCACATATGAGTGTCTTAGCCACACACCTACTGATGCACATTTAGGATGTTTTCAATATCTTATTAATATAAACAGGGTATGTTAAGTCATTTTTTATGTATATGAACATATCTCTAATGTAATTTCCTATCAGCAGAAAATAGATATTTAAAATATTGAGAGATATTTCCAAATGAGCCTCCATTTCTTTTTTCTTTAATAACGATTTTTAAATTTTTTTAGAGCAGTTTTAGTTCACAGCAAAATTGAGAGGAGGGAACACAGATTTCCCGTACACCCACTGCCCCCACACATGTATAGCCTCCCGCATTATCAGCATCCCCATCACAGTGCTATCTTTGTTACAATTGATGAACCTACGCTGACACATCATAATCACCCAAATTCCATAGTTTACATTACAGTTCAGTATTGGTGTTGTACACTCTGTGGATTTGGACAAATGTATAACTATGTGAATCCATCATTATAGTATCATGGAGTGTTTTCACTGCCCTAAAAATCCTCTGTGCTCTCCCACTCAGGTCCTGGCAACCACTGACTTTTTATTGTCTCCATAGCATTGCCTTTTCCAGCATGTCATATAGTTGGAATCACATAGTATGTAGCCTTTCAGACTGGGTTCTTTCACTTAGTAACATGCATTTAAGTTTTCTCCATGTCTCTTCATAACTTGATGATTCATTCCCTTGTAGTGCTCAATAACATTTCATCATCTGGTTGTGTTACAGTTTATCCATTCACCTAGTGAAGGACATCTTGGTTACTTTTATGTTTTGTCAATTATTAATAAAAACTATAAATATCTGTGTGCAGTTTTTTGTGTTGACTTAAGTTTTCAACTCCTTGGGTAAATATCAAGAAACATGATTGCTGGATCATATCATAAGAGCGCATTTAGTTTGTAAGAAACCACCAAACTATCTTCCAGGTGGTTGTACCATTTTGCATTCCCATCAGCAATGAAGGAGGGTTTCTGTTGCTCCACATTCTTTAAAGCAGTTGGTATGGTCAGTGTTCCATATCTGAGCCATTCTAAAAAGTACCCTCCATTCCTCTATTACTGTTTTATGCTCCCACCAGTAATGTATCAAGTTCCTGTTTCTTCATACTTTCATGAAGACAGTGTGTTGTCAAGCTTTTGGATTTTTGCTAATTTAATCGTAGATGAACCGTTATATCAGTGTTATTTGAATTTGTGTTTATTTTATTATGAAATAGATTGAGCATCTCAGTATTTATGAAAAATTTTCATTTACTTCTCTATGAAGTATGTTCATGTCAACTGGTGATGGTAAAAAGATGCTGATAGTGTTTTTTTATGTATTCATAGATATACTTTATATATTAAAGAAAATGCCAACTGTGTTAGGAGATTCAAGTAGTTTCACAGTTGTTAATGGTTGTTTTATATTTTAACTTTTATTGACATATAATCTACATAGAAAAAATTTTACAAATCTTAATGTACAGGCAAATAAATTTTCACAAACTGAACACACATGTAAAACCAACATTTAGAGCAAACAGCAGAACTGTAGTAGAATCTCAGACAAATCTTTTTAAATTTATCTTGTCTCTAATCAATTTCCAAGGCTAACAATAATTCTTTTTTCTAATATTATAGAGTAGTATGCAAGTTTTAAAAATTTAAACAAACAATTTTTATATCTCGTTCCTTATGTTTGCAATATATTTACAATATTGTTTCTAATATGTTTTAAAATGTCCTCCATGTTTTGTGTAGCAATTGATCAATCATTCTTATTTCTGTATAATATTGCATTATTTAAATATACCAAGTTCCCTTCTTGATGGATATTTGGGGAGTTCAGCTTTAGCCTACTAAAAATTGTTCTGCTATTACCATTCTTTTGCTTGTCTTTTGGTAAATGTATGTACGTATTTCTGGAAAGTCCCTGTACTGGGTTCTAGCCAATCTCTGCCACAGTCTGCTAACAGTCCTCCTGGCATGGGAACTTGTCAGGAGATACTCCCACCTATGTCCCAGGGATCCTGAAAGTGCCATGTAACAGGCTCCCTCACAGCCAAGTCCACGGGCAGTCCTGCCAACACAGGGACCCAGTGGAAGATGCTCACACCTACACCTCAGGAGACCTTGACGAGCTCTACGCTAGGCTCCAACCCCTCCAGTCATGGTCAAGGAGCAGTCCAGCCCACCCAGGTACCTGGCAGGAGACACATCCATCCATGCCTCCAGAGCCAGATCTGCAGACCTCAGTCCTGGCTGTGAAAACCAGGGCCAGGTTTTCCAGCCCAGCTTATCCAAGGCCCAGGGCCCAAAATATATATGGAACTCATATGACTCAGTGGCAAAAACAAACAATCTGATTAAAAACTGGAAACAGGATCTAAATAGACATTTTTTTCAAAGAAGACATACAGATGGCCAACAGGTACATGAAGAGATGCTCAACATCACTCATCATCAGGATAATGCCAATCAAAACCACAGTAAGACATCACCTCACACCTGTCAGAATGGCTATTACCAAAAATAAAGAAATAATGTCACTGAACCATGTGTGTTGCCTGACTCACAGCAAGCCAAAACACTGAGACACCAAGGTTTGCAACAAAGAGAGCATTCGAATATTCGAAAGGCAGCCAAGCGAGGAGATTGGAGAACAAATCTCAAAACTGCTTCCTGAAGGCAAGGGGCTCAGGGTATTTATGGGATGACAAATAGGAAGCAGGGCAGTCTGAAGCGGGAGTGTGGGGAGCCTGGGGAAAGGGGATTGGAAACAGGTGTGGTGATGGTCATTTTGTGCAGGTGTAACTAAGCTACAGGCCTCTGATGGCAAAAGGTCCTGGAGCACATGCCCAGTTGGAGGATGGGCAGTTCCATCCAGTCTTAACTGGCTCAGCTCAAACTAGATACAGCTAAGCCAAGTTCACAGAAAATAACTTAGACAAAGATCTTATTGTTTAGGCTCCGTGCAGCCTGGAGGATAGGCAAGTCTTAAAACCTTGATTAGCGAAAGTAGGTGGAATGGATTTAACCCACAACAACCAGTTTCAACACTGGTTTCAACATCCAGTGTTGGTGAGGGTGTGGAGAAAAGGGAAACCTATGCACTGTTGGTGGGAATGTAAGTTGATGCAGTCGCTGTGAAAAAGAGTATGGAGGTTCCCCAAAACATTAAAAATAGAGCTATCATAAGACCCAGCAATTCCACTTTTCAGTATAAATCAAAGGGAATAAAAATAGGATATTGAAGAGATATCTGCACCCCCCACGTTCATTTCAGCTTTATTCACCTTAGTTAAGGTGTGGAAAGAATGTCTTCTTAAATATAAAATATATTTAAATTATATATTAAATATAAAATATATATAATGTAATACTATTCAGCCTTTTTAAGGAAGGAAATCCTGCCATTTGAGACAACATGGATGGGCCTTGAGGGCATTATGCTGAGCGAGATAAGTCCGACAGAGAAAGATAGATGCTGTACGATCACATTTACACAGAGAATCTAAAAAAAGCCAAACATGGCGGAATGTTTAGAATGGCGGTAGGGGCTTGGGATAGGGAAAATTAGGAGATGTTCGTCAAAGGGAAAAACTTCCACTTATAAGATGAATAATTTCTAGGGATGTAATAGCCACGTGACTATGGTTAACAATACTGTTATATACTTGAAAGTTGCTGAGAGAGCAAATGGTAAATGTTCTCACCACACACAAAATAATTATGTGAGGTGAGAGATGTGTTAACTAACGCTATTGTGTTCATCACTGTGCAAAATATATGTGTATCAAATTGTCACACCTTTATCTTATATGATGTTATGTCTCATGTATAATCCAATAAAGCTGGAGAAATAAAAAGCAAATAAAAAATGAGCACACACTCTGAATTAATCTGATCCTGTGAAATTTATTTATGGTAATTTATTACTTAGCTTCTAGTTTTTTGGTAAGATTCCTTGTATTCTTACAAAGTTTGTAAATGCTTATTGTTGGTTTCAGTATCCTATAAATATTATGTCAAGTTTGTTCAAGTCATTTGTATTCTTACTAGTTTTCTTATCAGTTTGTTCTATAAGCTCTTGGGAGAGTTATGTTAAGATTCTCACTAAGATTGTGGATAATTACCTTTATATTTTTAGTTCTATTTTTTCTCTATGTTTTGAGTCTTATTAAATTATTGTATGAATATAAATTTATGATTTATTTATCTACCTGATTGATCAATAGTATCTTATCACACATTTAAATGTTTCTTTGTGGAGCTATTTTTCTCTAGCTAAAAATTCCATCAGTATTTCTTTTAATGCAAATCATCTATATGTGTTTATTTGAAACTATTTATTGTCTTTATTCTTAAAAGATATGTCAGTGAATATGGTACTCAACATTGGTGGGGTTCTTTCCCCTGGCACTTCAAATACGTCATTTCAATGTTTTTGTTGTTGTTTTACATCAACTTTATTGAAGTAAAATTTACATACAAGCAAATTCACACATTTTGAATGTCGTTTGATAAGTTTATTGCCTTTTCTAAAATTTTATATGCATTGAATTATATATTACATAATTCACTGTATTTTATTTCTCCAGATCATAGAATTTGTTCATATAATTGGATATATCAGTACTTTATTCCTTTCTTTGCTCCTACTTCCTTATACCAAAATTTGGTTACTCATTCACCTGTTGTAGGATGCTTGGGTTATTTCCAGTACTTTATTATTATGAATAAACCTGGTATGAGATCCATGTACAAGTTTTTGTGTCAATATGTATTTTCATTTCTATAGGATATATTCCTATGAGTAGAATCTCTCATAAAATGGTAAGTTTTTAACTTTGTAAGAAAATGGAAAAGCATTTAATAAAGTGGTTTGTACAATTTTACATTCCTGCCAGCTATGTATAAGAATTCTAGAATTGTCAACACTTGATATTGTCAACACTTGATATTGTCAACACTTGATATTGTCATTCTTTTTAATCTTAGCCATTTTAATGAAAGGGTAGTAACATTGTTTGTATTTAAATTTACTTTTCCTGATAACAAATGAGGTTGAGCATTTTTATATGTTTATTGGCCACTTGTGTACCTTTGTTTGTGAAGTGTGTGTTCAAAGTTTAGTTCATTTTTTTGATTTTAGAGCTTTATTTTTTCTAATATAAACATTGAAGTTGTAAATATTACAAAGCAGTGCTCTAATTGAATCTTACTGAATAGTATCACTGCTAATTGTGTATACTGAGTTGTCATTTTCATTTAATTCCTATTATTTATAATTTACTTCAAATTCTACTCATGAATTATAAAGAAGCGTGTTATTTACATTCCAAATATTTGAAGATTATTGGGATATTTTTCTGCTATTGATTTCTAAATTGATTTTGTTATGATAGAGAATGTACTATGATGTAAATCATATTATATTTGTTGAGGCACATTTTATTTCTGAGCATAAGTTCTATCTCTGTTAATATTCCCTGGGTTGTTGTTGGGTGGATTGGGATGTGTGCTATATATGTGATATTGGAGATATATATTACATCTAGGTGTGATAAATGGATATCTATCCTCTATCTATCTATCTATCTATCTATCATCTATCTACCTATTTATCTATACAGATGTGATAAATGGATATCTATGAGATGATAGATAGATAGATAGATAAATGGGAAGCAAATGTGATACATTAAGCTCTATAAATTATTCTTCAGATACTTCAAAGTTTAATTGTTCAATCTCATACACATTTAGGGTTTTCATAGCCTATTGATAAGTTGACTCCTTTATCATTATCATTATGAAATGATAATGCAATGTTGCAGCTATAGATGTCTTATGATTAAGGTTTTCATAGTTTCACTTCCAGCATTTTTTAATTTTAAAGTTAGGTTACTTATAGACAGCATAAAGTTGGGTCTTATGATTTTATTGTCTCTGACAATTGGAATAATTACACCATTTATGTTTAATTTAATCATCAATATATTTGGGCTTATATCTACCTTCTTGCTAGTCCTTTTCTGTTTTTCCATATTCTTTTTTTTCCCTTTCCTTGCTTATTTTTTTCTTCTTCTACACTTTGTCAGGTGGTTCTGGAGCATTGCTAAATCTGGGACTACTTATTCTCCATTTCCAGGGTGAGACTTCCTGAGTACTCTACCCAATATCCTATAAATTACGACGGATTATTTTCAGTCTGGTTGGTTGGAATGAGCACTGTTATTGGTCCTCCTGGATTTGGGGCACTGGTCCCTTTAATACTTCCAGATGGTTTTTTCCCTAGACCTTGGGTATTCTCCTCACATGTGTGGGTTATTCAGCTTTCTGCTGAAGACTTGAGGGGGACCCTCTGCAGGTCTCCACTCTGTGCTCTGCCTTGTGAACTCTAGTGTCCTCGATGTCTCCACACTGTCACCTCCATCTCCAGTGGCTGCTCTCCCTGTGCCTTGGCTTAGAATCTCCTTCACAGTAGTCAAAATGTTGGTGTAATCACAGAATTCACCTTTTTTGTTTTCTATCTCTTGGGGATCATTGTCCATCACTACCTGATTTTTCATTTTTCAAATTTTTATTGTTTTAGCAGCAGGATAAATCTACTCCCTCTTTCTTTATCTTGGTGGAAAGCAGAATTCTACAATTAAAATTTTAAAATAAAAAACTGAATATACCCATTTCAGTCAGTGTCCCAAAAGAAGTGGACGGCAAACAAATTAGAAAAATTTAAAGAATGTTTATATTCAAAGGGGTTATTTACAGAGATTTGGTGGCATATGAGGAGACCACAATAAACAGTGTAACAATCCTAGGCTAATAGCAGCAGAACTGCCACTAACCCTAGTCCCTTGGGGGAGGATCTGGCTGAGAAGTCTTCCTGGAGATACACTGACTTCACTCTCTTCCATCCTCCTTTCTTCTGCCTATGGGATAAGTCTAAACCAGAGGCCAAAGGCAAGGGAGAGTGTGGAGCAGTTTGCACAGGTCAGCTTCTCAGAGTACAGAGTGAAGTGGCTTTGCAAGGGAACTGAGAGAGTCTAGCAGAGATGCTGACAAGCATCCCTCGGTCCACGTGGTCGTGAGCCCTGGTGACCGCGTTTGACTCTCCTGTCTCTCACCTCCCTGTTCCAGGTGGCCACTGATTCTGTAGATTCTATATTTAATATGTTACATATTTATTGCTTCCTCTTCAACATACTACTGCCACTGTCTTAATTAACACTGTCACTGTGCTTCCTAGCGCTTTGTCATAACTTCCTGAATACTCCCTGTTTCCCAGCTCTATTCTGTCTGTCAGTCCATCCAATTCTTTAGAGATAATGGGATTGTTTTTCTCTTTTTAATTCAAATCTGATCACCTTCCATTTCCCACCTTTACATTTTCCAGTTGTTCAAACTTTTCAATGTGGGTTTCAAATGATCCATTTTCTGGCTTCTATCATTGTCACCATCTTAAGCGAGAGGAAGTCATAATAAAATTAAAAAAAAAATAAAGTTCATTGGTTTCTCTTAATTCCCTATTTCCTCGTCCTTTGAATGTCACAAATATTTTGTTACAATTGTTACTATGTTACCATTTCTCCACAGTGGTGAACTGGTGTCCTATCTCAACCGAGTGATGCCTCTTTAGCGCTCATTAAACTAAGAATTACTTCTATTAATCTTATATTATTTCTCTTGATAAAAGACTACTTTTTATGTAAGGTATGCCTCATATCAAATTCAAATGTGAACTAGTTTCTCACTCTTAAAGTATTCAGAATCAATACTTAACTCACTTTAATTCAATTTCACTTAATTCACTAGTGAACCATCAATTAATTCAGTTTCTAATCCAATTTTTATTTTATGTGCACAATTAAACACTTTATATAGTATCTTAACATTTTAAAATCTTGGCTGCAGAGAATACATTTGAGCCATTTTTCTGTATCTCAAATAAATACCCAGGAATATTGTTCCAATGACACTTCATTTACCTACATCATTCCAGGACTGTAGAAGCCATTTGCCGTGTTCAGAAGGGAGCAGAGGACTTGGTGAACAGCGATGGTAAAAAGCAATGTGAACATACGGACCCAGCTTCTTATCACCTCTCCCCATTGCAGTTCCTTCTTCACTAAAATTCCACCCCTCACAACGTTACTCTCATCTTCACATTCTGTTCCCTCTGAAGTTTAGTCATTTCTGGACTGTCTGTGTTTTCATCTGAGTCCACTTATTACACTTATTAGATTGTGACCTTGAACAATTCTTCTTTGGATCTCAGTTTCCTCATTTTTTAAAATTTTTTTGCGGTACGCAGGCCTCTCAACTCTTGTGGTCTTTCCCGTTGCTGAGCACAGGTTCCAGACACGCAGGCTCAGCGGCCATGGCTCACGGGCCCAGCCGCTCCGCGGCATGTGGGATCCTCCAGGACCGGGGCATGAACCCGTGTCCCCTGCATCGGCAGGCGGACTCCCAACCACTGCGCCACCAGGGAAGCCCTCAGTTTCCTCATCTTTAAAATGTGAATAATAACTCCTACCTCAGGCAATTCTGTGAGAAATGACTGAGTTAATGCATTAAATGCTTAGAGCAGGGTTTGGAATCTAGGAATCAACCTACAATGTTGTTATTATTATTAAATCAAATATAGATGCTCACTCTGTCCTTCCTCCTCTCTAAGGCCAACCTGTTAACCTGATCTGTGCTCTTGCTGCTCATCAATTTACACCTCATCCAATGTCTCACTCTCATTAACTGTCAAAATTCTGGTCCTGGGTTGAGGAGGACTTGGGCAACCCAGCTGATCACCTGAAGGCAGGAATAGAGGGGCCCTGACAAAACTGCAGGTTGGTCTCTCCTGATTCCTTCTCAGGGCAGGGGATACCATGTATCTTTTCTCTGTGTGGGCTCAATTCAGTGGCTGTCATAGTGCATGAACCTGCAAATATGAATGAAAGATTGAAAAAATTAATATAAAAGGCAAAGGATTAGTCACAAGAAATAGGACAGCTATTTAGTTAATAGAACTTGGGCCTAAAGTCAGTAGGATTAATATATGGTTGATTTTAGGCTGACTTACTGAGCTGCAGAGCTTCTTAATTTGCCTACTTAAAATAGGAAGGGGCAAAGCATTGCTATCCCCAATTAAAGCCATGATAAAATAAGAGAGCAAGGGGCTTCCCTGGTGGCGCAGTGGTTGAGAGTCCGCCTGCCGATGCAGGGGACACAGGTTCGTGCCCAGGTCCCGGAGGATCCCACATGCCGCAGAGCGGCTGGGCCCTTGAGCCATGGCCGGTGAGCCTGTTCATCCGGAGCCTGTGCTCCGCAACGGGAGAGGCCACAACAGTGAGAGGCCCGCGTAAAAAAAAAAAAAAGAAAAAAAAAATAACAGAGCAAGGACTAAAAGCCTGGAAGTTCATTTCAATATAAATGACCTTTAAAAAATATTATTGTCTAAAGATCTTGTTGATTTGCTGGTGAAGAGAAGTACTCACTGACCCCTCTGATCAATGTTTGTTATATGCAGGTGTGGGTATTATTTACAAAAAAGATGTAATCATATGATATAGAAAATAGTTTTATAAAAATTAAAGTGTATATGGTTAAATTGAAAGAAAGCCTCTAGAAGATAGAAAACAAACAACAGATTAATGTTCAGGAGGAAGTTGTGATCATTAAGTAAGAAGATAGCTTTTTATTGTAAAAAAATGGTAACATTTTGAGCTATTTGAATCATTATCTTCCTAGTCAAATAGACTTATTTTCATTACAAGCAGCTGCATTTGAATATTAACATAATACTTTTTTAGAATTGTCATTTTATTAGTTACTTTCTCCTCTCATCTGCAATTTGGCATTTAATTACTGTATGTATATGCCTATACTAATTAAAATATATAATTTAATTGTATTATATATTTAATTAATATGTATGTACATATATATATCTTACCTCTATAAAATACACTATTTAATAAAATTAACAATATAGTGCAAAAATTGACTGTGTGTGTGTACACACATGCAAACACACACACCCCTCCACCTTATTTATTAAAAATCTACGTCCAACATTAACTGTTTCTATGCAATTTTTTGTAGTGTTATATGGTAAAATGTTTCTTAACTGTTGTAATGTCTAAGTGTTTGGATAAAAGTAAGAAAATCATGTTGACTGGGTTCACTAGGATTGACTGTATCTTCCTTCAGGTGGGTCTCATTGCTGCAGATCAATATTTTCATTCATTTTTTTTGGATTCTTATCTCTTTCCCCATAGAAGATACTGTAAACTTGTTCCTTTCTCCTTCAGTCATGAGCTTACTCTTTCTTCTTTAACCCCAGAAGATGGCTTTGTTGGCAATTTATTGGAAAATTAAGCCATCTGGTGTGAGTTTCACACATTTCTGTTTTTCCCTAAAAATATCTCCAGCCTAACACTCTTTGTACTGCCACAGAACATCCTGGTAGCATCACCCACTAATTGTACTTTTCCTCCAGCCTACAACTGACATTGCCCAAGACCGTACCAGGATAGGGCTGCATCACTGCCCTGCCCTTCCTGCCTTGGAGCCTCTATGCCACTTATGACTCCAGCCTCCTTTAAACGTTACCATTTCTCTTGGCCTTGCTGCTCTTCACCTCCGCTCAGTTATTTCCCTCAGCACACACCTTTCCCTCACCCTTCTATCAGCTCAGTCTAATTCAGTATATCATTCATTAGCTGTTTAATTAATCATTGTGTAAAATAAAGATGGAAATGACTAGTAAGGCCAAATTCTGGTGTTAAGGAATTTATTCTCTGATAAATTGAATAGTACCCTTGCACAAGTGATTACCATGAAACTGAGTTAAAGAATTTTAGTGATGCAGAGACCAAGTACAACAGGGGCCCAAGAGACAGAATGCCCCCCTACAAAGGCTTTATCAGGAGCATATTAATCATTATGATTTCATTTCAAAATGTCTTTAAAGACTTAGGAGGAAATCAGTAGGGTGGCAATCAAGATAGAAGGAACTACAGGCACTGAGCCATGGTATCAGAAAAAATACAGAGATTGCTTAGGAATTGTTAGGTGGGAAAAACAGAAAGTATTAAGGAGAAAACTGCAGACTATGGCCAAACCATGAAAGTTCTGGAATTGAGGAGAGTTTTACCTAACTGTGTAGGCAATAGACAGCCATCATGAGTTCTAAGTGAAGCTGACATACTTGGAGTTTCACATTATCACAAAATTTTTCTGATAGCAAGTTTAGGATAAATCAGTGTTGAGAGTGACTGTGCCAGAGGACAGGATGCAAGCAGGAGTCTGTTTAAATGTCTCTGTGGAAGGCAGGTGAGCACATGTATAAGATTTGGGTTTCTGGAGCTGGGCTGTTGTCACTCAACTCCTGACACTGATGTCAGCATGTGAGAAGACCTCGGTCCTTGTCTTCTTTGGAGAAAGGATTTCACAAAGAGATATTATAAAGCAGTCACAGAGTTTATTGGAAGCACAGTACGTGCAAAGAACAAAAAAGCAGTCTACTTAGAGCAGGAGCAAAGCAGAAATACACACCCAGAAAAGAGTGCAGGAGTCCTCCCTAATGAGGGGCACACCAGAGAGGTGATTTAAATCACTTATATGGGGGCAGTTTTTCTGGGTCTTTGTTTTCCTCTGGCCAATCATCTTGCTTCACTTATCACATCTGACCTGACCCAGGGCCCTTTCTGACATGCACACGCATCATTTAGCCAAGCTGGATTCCAACGAGGGGGTCTCTGGGGGATTGACAGAACTTATTATGAACTAGCGTCCCCTCTCTTTTTGTCCCCCAAAGAGCCTTTTTGCACATGTGTAGTTGGGGAGGTCTCCGTGACCTCAAGAATGGAAGATGTGGTCATCTTATCTTTTTACTCCAGCAGAGCTCAGCTCCTCTATGTTCCTGCCATTAACTTTGTCCTTGAAGTGCTGGGGAAAACAAGTTCCAATTTACTCCACTTGACAAACTCCAGCTGCTCAGCCCACGGGCCCATCTACCTCCTACCTCAACTCCATTGTTTATTACTTGGTGACTTTAAGCAAATTATTAAATCTCTTTGAGGACCACTTTCCTCATATGAAAAAGAGAAACCACACCAGTACCTCCCTTTTGGACTACTTGAGGATTGCAGATGGTAAGCCACCTCACTCACCAAATAGTCACAGCTGTTGTTGTCACCAACAGTGTAATTAAACCATGGTGGGAGGAGGGAAACTAAAAGCAGAATGCAGAACTAGAAGCCATTTTGGAGGTAACTGAGGATTTTTTAACTTATCAAGTGGAAATAGGAAAGAGTCAGAGATGTCTCAGAGATCCCATTCTGGATAAGTCAGAGACTGCTTGTGCCATTAATCAAAACACACAAGTCACCAGGAGTTGCTGCTTTTGTAGCCAAAGCAATAAATTTGGGTTTCCTCCTGCTGATTTCAAGGTACAAGTAGGTCACACAGGTAGAGCAGTTATTGTGCAGTTGAAAATGCATTTTACAAATCAGGGATAGAAATACAAATCCTAGAATTGCACAGACAGGCTGAAATCTTGAGAGGGAAGAAAACCCCTCCCAGAATAAATAAGTTTCAGAAGCGAAGGAATCACACCTCAACCACCCCCAAGTCTTCCCTCTGAACTGTGAGCTCACACAGGTTTTGTGAGCGAATCCTCTTGGTTTCCCTGAAGTGGGGCCACCACTGTCTGCACATCTGCTTTAGTTTGTTAATTCATAAGTCATTTTTCTCTTAATGCCAAAACCCCCAGCCACCTGCATCTGCGTGACTGTGTTTGCACAAAGCATTTGGAGGAAATGAGGACGCCTTTCTTGATTCGATGTCAATGGACCCGCTCTCGGGATTCGCTCCCCTTCCCCGACACTCAGAGTTGGACCAGAAAGTCACTCACGTGGACTGTGCTATATGCAGAACCTCTTTTCTTATGATGAATAGTTTCCTAGGGGATTCTGAAGTCCATACTATAATTTTTAATTCATCAATTCAAATAGACATCCTGGGCCCAGTGGAATTTTCCCAGTTTTTTCTGTTTCCTGTTTCGTACTCTTCTTTCTGGGCGTGAGCTCCCAGATCACTTCCATACTCTGAAAAAGTATTTATTTTGACCTCATAGCTGCCCAGGTATATGGAATGTTCTTTTTCTGTTCCCAGAGGTGTTTCCTCAGGACTGCAGGCTGCCCCTTCCTGTCTAGTTTACTGCCCTGGAGGTATCCTTTGCAATAAGCGTGGTTTGTGAAATTGAATGTTGAACAACATTATTCTAGAAGCTCTATTTGGGACTCCTTGTAATTGAAAAATTAGCAACTCAGAGACCAGCTGCAAACTGTCTTAGCTTGGGTGAGAGGCAAAAGCAGTAATACGAGGCTGAACACCTTAAAATAAAAAAAAAGACACAAGAAAATTAATAGTATTTGGGGACCTTATATTTCAAAGAGATTTACTTACCTATTTCTAAATATGATGGACCCCAAACAGAGATTTTACATGTCCCCTTGGTCTCTGTCTGAGATATTCAAGTCATGGTTAAAAATTTTCCTTATTTTTTTTAACATCTTTATTGGGGTATAATTGCTTCACAATGGTATGTTGGTTTCTGCTTTATAACAAAGTGAATCAGTTATACATATACATATGTTCCCGTATCTCTTCCCTCTTGCGTCTCCCTCCCTCCCACCCTCCCTATCCCACCCCTCCAGGTGGTCACAAAGCACCGAGCCAATATCCCTGTGCCATGCGGCTTCCCACTAGCTATCTACCTTACGTTTGTTAGTGTGTATATGTCCATGACTCTTTCTCGCCCTGTCACAGCTCACCCTTCTCCTTCCCTATATCCTCAAGTCCGTTCTCCAGTAGGTCTGTGTCTTTATTCCTGTCTTACCCCTAGGTTCTTCATGATATTTTTTTCTTAAATTCCATATATATGTGTTAGCATACGGTATTTGTCTTTCTCTTTCTAACTTACTTCACTCTGTATGACAGACTCTAGGCCTATCCACTTCATTACAAATAGCTCAATTTCGTTTCTTTTTATGGCTGAGTAATATTCCATTGTATATATGTGCCACATCTTCTTTATCCATTCATCCGATGACGGGCACTTAGGTTGTTTCCATCTCCGGGCTATTGTAAATAGAGCTGCATGAACATTTTGGTGCATGACTCTTTTTGAATTATAGTTTTCTCAGGGTATATGCCCAGTAGTGGGATTGCTGGGTAATATGGTAGTTCTATTTGTAGTTGTTTAAGGAACCTCCATACTGTTCTCCATAGTGGCTGAACCAATTCACATTCCCACTAGCAGTGCAAGAGTGTTCCCTTTTCTCCACACCGTCTCCAGCATTTATTGTTTCTAGATTTTTTGATGATGGCCTTTCTGACTGGGGTAAGATGATATCTCATTGTAGTTTTGATTTGCATTTCTCTAATGATTAATGATGTTGAGAATCCTTTCATGTGTTTGTTGGCAGTCTGTATATCTTCTTTGGAGAAATGTCTACTTAGGTCTTCTGCCCATTTTTGGATTGGGTTGTTTGACTTTTGTTATTGAGCTGCATGAGCTGCTTGTAAATTTTGGAGATTAATCCTTTGTCAGTTGCTTCATTTGCAAATATTTTCTCCCATTCTGAGGGTTGTCTTGTTTATGGTTTCCTTTGCTGTGCAAAAGCTTTGAAGTTTCATTAGGTCCCATTTGTTTATTTTTGTTTTTATTTCCATTTCTCTAGGAGGTGGGTCAAAAAGGATCTTGCTGTGATTTATGTCATAGATTGATCTGCCTATGTTTTCCTCTAAGAGTTTGATAGTTTCTGGACTTACATTTAGGTCTTTAATCCATTTTGAGCTTATTTTTGTGTATGGTGTTAGGGAGTGATCTAATCTCATACTTTTACATTTACCTGTCCAGTTTCCCCAGCACCACTTATTGAAGAGGCTCTTCTTTCTCCACTGTACATTCCTGCCTCCTTTATCAAGATAAGGTGACCATATTTGCGTGGGTTTATCTCTGGGCTTTCTATCCTGTTCCATTGATCTATCTTTCTGTTTTTGTGCCAGTACCATACTGTTTTGATGACGGTAACTTCGTAGTATTGTCTGAAGTCAGGGAGCCTGATTCCTCCAGCTCTGTTTTTCGTTCTCAAGATTGCTTTAGCTATTCGGAGTCTTTTGTGTTTCCATACAAATTGTGAAATTTTCTGTTCTAGTTTTGTGGAAAATGCCAGTGGTAGTTTGATAGGGATTACATTGAATCTATAGATTGCTTTGGGTAGTAGAGTCATTTTCACAATGTTGATTCTTCCAGTCCAAGAACATGATATATCTCTCCATCTATTTGTATCATCTTTAATTTCTTTCATCAGTGTCTTATAATTTTCTGCATACAGGTCTTTTGTCTCCTTAGGTAGGTTTATTCCTAGATATTTTATTTTTTTTTTGTTACAATGGTAAATGGGAGTGTTTTCTTGATTTCACTTTCAGATTTTTCATCATTAGTGTATAGGAATGCCAGAGATTTCTGTGCATTAATTTTGTATCCTGCTACTTTACCAAATTCATTGATTAGCTCTAGTAGTTTTCTGGTAGCATCTTTAGGATTCTCTCTGTATAGTATCATGTCATCTGCAAACAGTGACAGCTTTACTTCTTTTCTGATATGGATTCCTTTTATTTCCTTTTCTTCTCTGATTGCTGTGGCTAAAACTTCCAAAACTATGTTTAATAAGAGTGGTGAGAGTGGGCAACCTTGTCTTGTTCCTGATCTTAGGGGAAAGGCTTTCAGTTTTTCACCATTGAGGATGATGTTGGCTGTGGGCTTGTCATATATGGCCTTTATTATGTTGACGAAAATTCCCTCTATGCCTACATTCTGCAGGGTTTTTATTATAAATGGGTGTTGAATTTTGTCAAAAGCTTTCTCTGCATCTATTGAGATGATCATATGGTTTTTCTCCTTCAATTTGTTAATATGGTGTATCACATTGATAGATTTGCGTATATTGAAGAATCCTTGCATTCCTGGAATAAACCCCACGTGATCATGGTGTATGATCCTTTGAATGTGCTGTTGGATTCTGTTTGCTAGTATTTTGTTGAGGATTTTTGCATCTATGTTCATCAGTGATATTGGCCTGTAGTTTTCTTTCTTTGTGACATCCTTGTCTAGTTTTGGTATGAAGGTGATGGTGGCCTCGTAGAATGAATTTGGGAGTATTCCTCTCTCTGCTATATTTTGGAAGAGTTTGAGAAGCATAGGTGCTAGCTTTTCTCTAAATGTTTGATAAAATTCACCTGTGAAGCCATCTGGTCCTGGGCTTTTGTTTGTTGGAATATTTTTTCTTTTTTTTTTTTTTGCTGTACGTGGGCCTCTCACTGTTGTGGCCTCTCCCGTTGCGGAGCACAGGCTCTGGACGCACAGGCTCAGTGGCCGTGACTCACGGCCCAGCCACTCCATGGTATGTGGGATCTTCCCGGACTGGGGCACAAACCCATGTCCCCTGCATCAGCAGTTGGACTCTCAACCACTGCGCCACCAGGGAAGCCCTGTTGGAAGATTTTTAATCACAGTTTCAATTTCAGTGCTTGTGATTGGCCTGTTCATATTTTCTATTTCTTCCTGGTTCAATCCCGGCATGTTGTGCATTTCTAAGAATTTGTCCATTTCTTCCAGGTTGTCCATTTTATTGGCCTAGAGTTGCTTGTAGTAATCTCTCATGATCTTTTTTGTTTCTGCAGTGTCAGTTGTTACTTCTCCATTTTCATTTCTACTTCTATTGATTTGAGTCTTCTCCCTTTTTTTCTTGATGAGTCTGGCTAATGGTTTATCTATATTGTTTATCTTCTCAAAGAACCAGATTTTAGTTTTATTGATCTTTGCTATTGTTTCCTTCATTTCTTTTTCATTTCTTTCTGATCTGATTTTTATAATTTCTTTTCTTCTGCTAACTTTGGGTTTTTTTGTTCTTCTTTCTCTAATTGCTTGAGGTGCAAGGTTAGGTGGTTTATTCGAGATGTTTCCTGCTTCTTAAGGTGGCCTTGTATTGCTATAAACTTCCCTCTTAGAACTGCTTTTCCTGCATCCCATAGGTTTTTGGTCGTTTTGTCTCCATTGTCATTTGTTTCTAAGTATTTTTTGATTTCCTCTTTGATTTCTTCAGTGATCACTTCGTTATTAAGTAGTGTATTGTTTAGCCTCCATGTGTTTGGTTATTTTTACAAATCTTTTCCTGTAATTGATATCTAGTCACATGGCATTGTGGTTGGAAAAGATACTTGATACAATTTCAATTTTCTTAAAATTACCAAAGCTTGATTTGTGACCCAAGATATGATCTATCCTGGAGAATGTTCCATGAGCACTTGAGAAAAATGTGTATTCTGTTGTTTTTGGATGGAATGTCCTATAAATATCAATTAAGTCCATCTTGTTTAATGTATCATTTAAAGCTTGTGTTTCCTTATTTATTTTCATTTTGGATGATCTGTCCATGGGTGAAAGTGGGATGTTAAAGTCCCCTACTATGAATGTGTTACTGTCGATTTCCCCTTTTATGGCTGTTATTATTTATCTTATGTATTGAGGTGCTCCTATGTTGGGTGCATAAATATTTACAATTGTTATATCTTCTTCTTGGACCGATCCCTTGATCATTATGTAGTGATCTCCTTTGTCTCTTCTAATAGTCTTTATTTTAAAGTCTAATTTGTCTCATATGAGAATTGCTACTCCAGCTTTCTTTTGGTTTCCATTTGCATGGAATATCTTTTTCCATCCCTTTACTTTCAGTCTGTATGTGTCTCTAGGTGTGAAGTGGGTCTCTTGTAGACAGCATATATATGGGTCTTGTTTTTGTATCCATTCAGCCAATCTGTGTCTTCTGGTGGGAGCATTTAGTCCGTTTACATTTAAGGTAATTATCGATATGTATGTTCCTATTCCCATTTTCTAAATTGTTTTGGGTTCGTTATTATAGTTCTTTTCCTTCTTTTGTGTTTCTTGCCTAGAGAAGTTCCTTTAGCATTTGTTGTAAAGCTGGTTTGGTTGTGCTGAGCTCTCTCAGCTTTTGCTTGTCTGTGAATGTTTTAATTTTTCCATCAAATCTGAATGAGATCCTTGCTGGATAGAGTAATCTTGGTTGCCGGTTTTTCTCCTTCATCACTTTCAGTATGTCCTGCCACTCTCTTCTGGCTTGCAGAGTTTCTGCTGAGAGATCAGCTGTTAACCTTATGGGGATTCCCTTGTGTGTTATTTGTTGCTTTTCCCTTGCTGCTTTTAATATGCTTTCTTTGTATTTAATTTTTGACAGTTTGATTAATATGTGTCTTGGCATATTTCTCCTTGGATTTATCCTGTATGAGACTCTCTGTGCTTCCTGGACTTGATTAACTATTTCCTTTCCCATATTAGGGAAGTTTTCAACTATAATCTCTTCAAATATTTTCTCAGTCCCTTTCTTTTTCTCTTCTTCTTCTGGAACCCCTATAATTCGAATGTTGGTGTGTTTAATGTTGTCCCAGAGGTCTCTGAGACTGTCCTCGGTTCTTTTCATTCTTTTTTCTTTATTCTGCTCTGCAGTAGTTATTTCCATTTTATCTTCCAGGTCACTTACCCATTCTTCTGCCTCAGTTATTCTGCTATTGATCTCATCTAGAGTATTTTTCATTTCATTTATTGTGTTGTTCATCATTGTTTGTTTCATCTTTAGTTCTTCTAGGTCCTTGTTAAATGTTTATTGCATTTTGTCCATTTTATTTCCAAGATTTTGTATCACCTTTACTATCATTATTCTGAATTCTTTTTCAGGTAGACTGCCTATTTCCTCTTCATTTGTTAGGTCTGGTGCATTTTTATCTTGCTCCTTCATTTGCTGTGTGTATTTCTGTCTTCTCATTTTTCTTATCTTACTGTGTTTGGGGTCTCCTTTTTGCAGGCTGCAGGTTCGTAGTTCCTGTTGTTTTTGATGTCTGTCTCCAGTGGCTAAAGTTGGTTCAGTGGGTTGTGTAAGCTTCCTGGTGGAGGGGACTAGTGCCTGTGTTGTGGTGGATGAGGCTGGATCTTGTCTCTCTAGTGGGCTGGTCCAGGTCTGGTGGTGTGTTTTGGGGTGTCTGTGGACTTATTATGATTTTAGGCAGCCTCTCTGCTAATGGGTGGGGTTGTGTTCCTGTTTTGCTAGTTGTTTGGCATAGGTTGTCCAACACTGTAGCTTGCTGGTCGTTGAGTTAAGCTGGGTGCTGGTGTTGAGATGGAGATCTCTGGGAGATTTTTGCCGTTTGATATTATGTGGAGCTGGGAGGTCTTTTGTTGACCAGTGTCCTGAAGTTGGCTTTCCCACCTCAGAAGCAGAGCCCTGACTCCTGGCTGGAGCACCAAGAGCCTTTCATCCACACGGCTCAGAATAAATGGGAGAAAAAGTAGAGAGAAAGAATTAGTAGAAGAAGAAAGAAAGAAAGAAGAAAAGAAGGAAAGAAGGAAAGAAAGGAGGGAGGGTGGGAGGGAGGAAGGAAGGAGGGAAGGAAGGAAAAAAGAAAGAAAGAAGATACAGTAAAATAAAGTATAATAAAGTTATTAAATTAAAAAAATAATTATTTAGAAAAAATAAAAAAGGGACGGATAGAACCTTAGGACAAATGGTGGAAGCAAAGCTATACAGACAAAATCTTACACAGAAGCATACGCATACACCCTCACAAAAAGAGGTAAAGGGGAAAAAATCATAAATCTTGCTCTCAAAGTCCACCTGCTCAATTTGGGATGATTCTTTGTCTAAAGGAGGGAAGGAAGGAAAGAAACAAAGAAAGAAAGATAGAAGGTAAAGTATAATAAAGTTATTAAAATTAATTATTAAGAAAAAAATTAAAAAAAAAAGGACAGATAGAACTCTAGAAAAAAAGATGGAATCAAAGCTATACAGACAAAATCTCACACAGAAGCATACACATAAACACTCACAAAAAGAGGAAAAGGGGAAAAAATCATAGATCTTGCTCTCGAAGCCCACCTCCTCAATTTGGGATGATTCGTTGTCTATTCATGTATTCCACAGATGCAGGGTACATCAAGTTGATTGTGGAGCTATAATCCACTGCTTCTGAGGCTACTGGGAGAGATTTCTCTTTCTCTTCTTTGTTCTCACAGCTCACAGGGGCTCAGCTTTGGATTTGGCCCCGCCTCTGCGTGTAGGTCGCTGGAGGGCGTCTGTGTTTTGCTCAGACAGGACGGGGTTAAAGGAGCCGCTGATTCGGGGTCTCTGGAACACTCAAGCTGGGGGGAGGGAGGGGCACGGCATGCGGGGCAGGCCTGCGGCGGCTGAGGCCGGCGTGACGTTGCACCAGCCTGAGGCCCGCCGTGCGTTCTCCTGGGGAAGTTGTCCCTGGATCCCGGGAGCCTGGCAGTGGCGGGCTGCACAGGCTCCCCGGAAGAGGGTTGTGGATGGTGACCTGTGCTCGCACACAGGCCCCTTGGTGGTGGCAGCAGCAGCCTTAGTGTCTCCCTCCCGTCTCTGGGGTCCGCGCTTTTAGCCGCGGCTCGCGCCCATCTCTGGGATCCGCGTTTTTCACTGCGGTTCACGCCCGTCTCTGGAGTTCCTTTAAGCAGCGCTCTTAAACCCCTCTCCTCGCACACCAGGAAACAAAGAGGGAAGAAAAAGTCTCTTGCCTCTTCGGCAGCTCCAGACCTTTCCCCGGACTCCCTCCCGGCTAGCCGTGGTGCACTAACCCCTTCAGGCTGTGTTCGCGCAGCCAACCCCAGTCCTCTCTCTGCTGTCGGACCAAAGCCCGAGCCTCAGCTCGCAGCCCCGCCCGCCCTGGCGGGTGAGCAGACAAGCCTCTCGGGCTGGTGAGTGCTGGTCGGCACCGATCCTCTGTGCGGGAATCTCCCCGCTTTGCCCTCCGCACCCGTTGCTGTGCACTCCTCCGCGGCTTCGAAGTTTCCCCCTCCGCCTCCCGCAGTCTCCGCTCGCGAAGGGGCTTCCTAGTGTGTGGAAACCTTTCCTCCTTCACAGCTCCCTCCCACTGGTGCAGGTGGCGTCCCTATTCTTTTGTCTCTGTTTTTTCTTTTTTTTCTTTTGCCCTACCCAGGTACGTGGGAGAGTTTCTTGCCTTTTGGGAGGTCTGAGGTCTTCTGCCAGCATTCAGTATGTGTTCTGTAGGAGTTGTTCCATGTGTAGATGTATTTCTGGTGTATCTGTGGGGAGGAAGGTGATCTCCACGTCTTACTCTTCCGCCATCTTCCCCTCAGCTTCCTTATATTTAATAAATTTGTTATTTTTGCTTTATACAATTCCAGCAAGCATTTGTGTGAATATGAAGACGGTGTATTGACAATCATAACTCTTTTTTTTCTACGCTAAATAAAAATTTGGTTCATTTTCTTCCTAGCCCCAAAGTGATGTATTTGACCCAAGGGTAGAATGCAGTCAACCTTTGCTGTGGGCATTGTGAATGCGGAGCTTAGGGTTCTGTGTACATAACGACCCCTTAGAAGGTCACCAGCACCTGAGGCTCCATGCAAACCTCAGCCACAGATGCAAACACCACAGGAAGACCCAACGCACCACAGCCAGGGTTGTGCTTAGTTTACTTTCGGAAAGTAAAGTTCTGTGCACCAATACCAGCTTTTCCTTGTATTGTACTGTTTGCTTGTCTTGAGATTTGAAGAAAAAGAAAAGGGAGAAGTTTTTCCAGATTCTAAAGAACGCCCCAGGAGTAGCGGAGTGAGTCACAGCACACAACTGTATAAACCAGATACAGCCTTGGAATCCAAAAATATTTGATTTAGGGTTTAAATTTTTTTTTCTAGTCCGTTCTATTGAAAGTGGGTGAAAGACAAATAATCAATTTACATTATGTTTAGCAAATACCAAAACATCTGGTCAAATAAAACTTTTAAGTAATTTCATAAGTTTTATTTTAACTTCATTATAAAATATTTCTTTTGTTTTTGTCTCCAAGTGTATAATTCAGTTTTCTACACAGAATGGTGACTCAATAAATGCTATAATGTAGTGATATACCCTTGATACATATTAATATAGGAGGTGATATAAACAGAAAAATTATCTGTATTAATATTTTTATAATTTTGATGTTGTACAGATATTTATTGTCTATTTTATGCCAGATATTTACAAGGCCTTGAGTATACAATACTGAAAAAACAAACATCAATCCTTGACTTGTTGGAGTGGTAGTCTAACGTGCAATTCTTTTGAGCATTTATTCTGTGGAGTGATCTGTGGAGGGAAGTAAATTTTGTTATAGGAGCTTAGCCCAGAGAAGCCAAATCTACACCCATAGATCAATCACAGTTCTCAGTATTAAGAAACACACTGTTCACTGGGGAAAGCAATGCATAATAAAAGTTGAATAAAACTTAGCTTTTCAATAGGATTTTACTATTTACAAGGTGATTTTCAATTATGACTTTAAAGGAAAGGAAAAGATTTTTACAGATATATAGCTGTATATTGCTAACCATTAATGGTTACTTATTTTCTGATTCAATTTATTTTTAGCTGGAATACTGTACTTTTTATAATCTAAAGTCATACCTCTAACTCTTTGAATCTAGTAATTCATTGCTTTCAATTCAATTTACTAAACATTTATTCAACACTTTCTACCTGCCAGGCACGTAGTCAGTGTTGAGACTACAAATATACCAAAGGCATGCATTTTACTTTATTTTTTTTTTTGCAGTACGCGGGCCTCTCACTGTTGTGGCCTCTCCTGTTGCGGAGCACAGGCTCCGGACGCACAGGCTCAGCGGCCATGGCTTACGGGCCCAGCCACTCCACGGCATGTGGGATCTTCCCGGACCGGGGGCACGAACCCGTGTCCGCTGCATCAGCAGGTGGACTCTCAACCACTGCGCCACCAGGGAAGCCCACATTTTACTTTTAAGGAACTAACAATTTAATATGTACATGACCTTCTAAATGTTTCTAAGAGTTATTGGTTTCAGTAATAAATATTTAGCCAATCCTAAAATACAATGCTAAAATTAAAATTTAATTTATAATGTTTAATGACCCAGTGAAAATACTAAATTCATATTGTTTGTTACAATTAGATTGTAGGCAAAGAAAAAAGACCCATAGTGATAAGTTTTGTAAATGTAATTAATTTAGTTTACTTATTTCAATAACAGATTTAGAAATTACTAGAGCACCTAAAGATTTTCATCTACTTATTGACTATAAGCTAATTATTAATGAAGCTTACAGTTGAGTGCTGAAGCTTTCACTTATTAATATTCAACTGTGAAAGCACAACAAAGTTTAAAAAACATTAACACTAATTAACTAATCACTTGAAGATTACCTTATGAAGCTCTCCCTAAACTTCAGTATATCATTGACAGTTCCATAATCACAGTAAATCTCTTCAAGTTATAGAAAGTCTAATATCAATGCTGGATTTTGGCAGAGGACTGTATCTGGGGATTTTAAAAAATTAACTGAGGTATTAGGGAATTCCATGCCTTGATAAGATTCTGGTTATTTATTTGTCTCCTCTGATAGTTGCCCTAGGACACCTTTCCATAGGTTATTGCTTTAATAGAACCCTAGGATATGGAAACAGAAAATACCAGTTGCAGTGAAGGTATGGGGGTCCTGCCAGACAGTAATGGGTACAGCATACATCTCCCTCCACACCTGTTCTACCTGCTACAGGGAACAGCTGTGGTACCATGGACAGAACACAAGGTGTGTACTCAATAAGTTATTGCTTATTTACTTAGTAAACTTTGACACATGAATTAGCCAACTTGCAAAATATTAAAATAGTGTAACAGCTATTTTGCCTAGATTACAGGGCTGTTGTGAAGATTAAATGAGCTCAGTTATGTAACTGCAGGTGGAAATCTATCAAATGTTATACAAATGCAAAGTTTTATTATTATTTCTCTTCCCATGGAAACCTCATTGGTGCTTTGTAGCTAAGTGTTGATTTAATATTACCTCAGCCATAGTCTCAATACGTGCTCCACAAAAATTAATGCAGACCTTTTAGTAACAACTTGCATTACATTTATTTCCACTCTAATACTATGCATCATATAGATAATAGGAGCCTGGCAATGCATTAAAACCTGTCGACCTATATGCTAAGCCACCCTTTACATCTAAGATGTATGCCAGCATCTCCAGGGCTGAGGTAGGGAGGTAAGAAATGTACCTCTAAAAAGCCCCACTCTCTGCCATGACCTTACCCCCACACAGGGCCATATCGTGGAAGTAACAGTGCTGATCTGCCTTTGGATCCTATTCTCTTAGTATGACCAGTCCTCACTCTACAAATATATGGCAGAAGCCAATCCACTTCAGGTCTGCCTTTGTATCATCTCTCTTTTGGAATTAGTAGCTAAGGGGTTAAACTTGCAAGATAATTTTGTCTGAATCTAGTTAGCTCATAGCGTATTTCTAAATTACCCAATTTTCAGTCTTTTCAGTCATCTGTATTCCTTATTTGGGCTTCCACCAGGCACCAGGTGCTGTTTTGAATATTTTCCGTGAGCATCTAAGAAACCCATGGGGGTGAGGGGTGGGGGTCAAAAACCGCAATGCTAATGATGTTATATTGATATTACAATGTAGCCAAGGTTACTAGTGGGTAACTCGAGACCCCTTCTGCACATGTGTCAGGCTGGGAAATCCTCTCCACTACGGAAATGAGGGACTGCGGTTGGCTGCTTTTGTCCTTCACCCAAACAGGGCAGATCATTTCTTTTGGTTGTTTTTCTCAGGAGGAGAGCATGAAACCGGCTGCAGCAGGTTAACCCGAGGCCTGTCTATATCCTACCTCATTTTGCAGCATGAAAATTTTAATTTTGATGGAATTCAATTTATCTAATTTTTTTTTCCATTTGTTGTTTGTACGTGTGTTGTTATGCCTACGAACACTTTGCCCAAATCCAAGGTCATGCAGATTTGTTCCTATGTTCTAAGAGTTTTATAGTTTCAGCATTTAATTCTTATTTTCTCTTGCTGGGATACTCTTCCCTTGTCTTGTAGTCAGCTCTTTAATTCCTCAGTCTTGTCTCAAAAGTCATGTCTTCAGAAAGGTATTCCCTAACCACTTCTCTCTCCATATATTTCTCTAGCACAACCATTATGGTTGTCTTCATAGCAGCTTCCATAATCAGAAATCACACCATTTATTCTTTCATTCATTCACTATTAATTTGCTTACTTACCCTCTTAGTTATTGTCAGTTTCTGGCCACTAGGATATAATCTCCCAAAGTGCTGTGTTACTCCTGAGTTAATAGTGCTCAATAAATAATACACTAATGAATAGCAAGTGATAAAAAGGAAAAGTGGTACAGGGTTCCAGATCAGAGACAGGAAAACATTCCTGGTGAGTCTAATAGTGAATAGGTGAGTCCATGGCTTGCTTTGATATATACCTCTCTTAATCAGATATTTCAATTTTGGATTCTACCTGTATGCACATGTCAGGGTCAGTCACTGGGATCAGGATCCAAACACAAGTTCAGGAAAAAAAGAAATATATAAGTAGCAGAGATTACGATACAACAGGTCTGCATTTTCTTAGATTAATTTTGTAACAGTTAAAAAAAAATTAAGTTGATTGGAAAGTTAAAAAATGATATCCAGAAAATGAGGCTGATATTTAAAGATCACCTTGAGACTATTGATCTAGTCACAAAAGGTCAACTATTTGAATACACAAGTGATTTACACAAATTAAGTGCATTTAAATGCATCACAACCTGAAATGATTTCCACATTTTAATGTGTATGCCCCTAGAATTTTAATTAAAAAATAAACTATAATGAAACTGATCTTTGGATACCAAATCTTGTTTTTTTCTGAGAACTTGAGAAATCCTCCAGCTTTCAGAAATGTGACTGTGAATACTTTTCTTTGACCTCCTCTCAGAGAATTATTCCATCCTGAAAGGATATTAATATCGAGGTTTTTAATATCCAGGATTAATATCCATCCTTGAGATTTTGGAATTATTTTTTATTATATTTATTGCATCCTGCCTGTACACATCTCCATCCAGTATCAATTTAGGTATTTGGTTTTCCTGCTGTTTCCACCACAATATTTGCTGAATCATTTTTAGCTTTACTTCAAAAACTACCAGCCTAGCTCCCACATCAGCTGGATTTCTACATATTTCAGCCAGTATTTCTGTCTCTAGATTTTCTCCACTAGTCTCTTCCTCTCACTCTCACCTGAAACATCTTTTAGAAACATCATTTCATTGCTTTCCTTCGTCATCAAGGGCTTAGCATAGCTCTTCCTTGGATAGAATTTGAAGCTCTGCTATGAATTAAGCCCAATTTTTCTTTCTCTGCTAATAAAGGTTAATGACTTTACCATCTGCTGGACTTGCCAGTGATCTTGGAGAGACAGCAGTAAGCAGTCCTGAAGTAGGATCTTAGTTCCCTGCCCAGGAATTGAACCTGGGTAGCCTGGATGAAAACCAGGAATCCTAGCCACTAGACCATCAGAGGCGAGATGCTAGAAGCAAAGATGCTCTGGATCTTGCCTTAATTTGAAAACAAGAATGTTTCAAGGAGGCAAAACCTGTAAAAACAGGTACAAAGTTTATTATTAAGGACACAGCACAACACGTGGGAGAGCACACAGAGAAACAGTTTATTTATTTAAGACAGAGCAAGGCAGAAATACACACCAGGAGAGAAAAGGTGTGGGCATCCTTTCTAATGAGGAGAAGTGCAGTAAAGAGATGGTTAAATCATTTATATGGGGCAGTTCTTCCAGGTCTTTGTTCTCTTCTGGCCAATTATCTTGCTTCTTTCCCACACCTGACCTCTCCTAGGGCCCTACCTGATATGTGTGCACATCTTTTTGCCAAGATGGATTCCAGCACAGAGGCCTAGGGGAGATTGACAACACATTTTATGGGGTAGCACCCCCTCCTTTTCTAACCTCCGAAGAGCCTTCCTGCACGTGTCCAGTTGGGAGGTTTCCTCTACCTCAGGAGTGACAGATGTGGTCATCTTATCTCTTTACACCAGCAGAGCTCAGCTCCTGCCATTAATTTTGTCCTTGGAGTGTCCAGGGAAAACAAAGCTCCAATTTATTCTGCTTGACGAACTCCAGCTCCTCAGCCCAGGGGCTCATATACCTCCTATGTCACCAGGACCAATCCTCCTCTGCCCATTCTATCTCCTCAATCTAAAACAACCCTGTCCTTTCCTCTACAGTCTAAACACCACTTTGTTTTTATGACTTTTGCCAGTTCAGGTCTTCCCCAGTCTCAATCCTTACTTCCGTGCAGCTGGGACCACAGGTATCTTAATTGAAATGCTCAGTCTCCTTCTCACCACTGATCCAATCCTAAAAAGAGTGTTTTTTAAACTCTTTGTTTTTTAAACAAATGTTTAAATCACATCAGTTTCAAAACAGCATAAAGCAAAGAATAGGAGCTATTTAAGCATGTTTTTATGTGGAAGAACAAACAGAAACTAGAAAAGAAAACAATTAAGCTTACAGATGAGAGACTGTGTGAGAGGAGACAAGTAATAAAGAAGTTGGGGGTGGCCATGGTGGTGATGGTCAAAAGAAAGAGGGAGAGAGGACACATTATCCACCTTGGTTAAACAAGAAAGGGGACTATGTGTGTTTCCATTAAGAGAGACTCGAGGCTGTGAAAAAGTTACAGAAGCTTTTGGCAAGGCTGTAAAGCTTAGAAGCCCTGATGTGAGAAATGCACAAAGTAGTAAAGTGGAGAAGATTATGTGTATCAGGCCAAAATGGAAAATATCATTAAGGTGTGCCAATCTCTGGAAGTCTCTGAAATTAGGTTTGCCACATTGATTATGGAGACAAACAAAACTTTACTTTATTCTTATTGACTCAGTGCTCCTGGACAAGCAAGGTCACTGGACTAGACTCAGTGTTCTCATCTGCTAATTGGGTCTTTGTGAGGAGGGTGAAGTAGTGGATGTGAAGCACATAGCACAAGGGCACGTGGCTGATACACAACGGATTTTGCTGCCATTATTAATCAGCCGATTTGTCTGAAATACTGACAATTCCCTGAAACATTTGCAGAGTTATTTTGGTGAGAACCAGAGCAATCCAGAAAACATAATTATAAATACATTAAGGAAAAATTTCCTACTTGACAAGAGATGGACAAATAAGAAAGGTACACAACTTGAGTTTATGCTTTTGCAGTATGTTTAAAGCTGACTCAGCCCTCTTCATTCTAATTGCCATTTCTTGGTAATTATATGTGTAGGAGTCTTTTATTTATAGTATTATTTTTCAGAGAAAATATTTGTTAAAATGCTTGTTGAAATTCTAAATTTCTTGAATCAAAAAGAAAACAAATGTATGCAGGACATATTCATGACCAATGGCTCACGGGCAACATGTCAAGCCAAGAAAGAGGAGTTAATTTTTAAAGCAAGTGGTTTTGAAATTTTATTATATTGGGGTCCTGTGATTCAATAGACCATGGGAATTATCAACAAGGATATCAGAAAAATAAAATTAATAGTTTATGTCTCACAGAGAGGAACACTACAACTTGATAAATAAGTGCTGGGAATTATCCAAATGCTGAAAGCAGCGCGCTGAGGCTCAAAATTAGTTCTAATGTTACCAAAACCACTACAGTAAGATGCATCAATTTGTTCAAAATAAATGGAATAAACAGAAGATACAGTATTTATTGGAAGAGAGGGACCCTAGAGACAGGAGACTCAACAGGGCAGCCATGCTCTGGGCTGAAATAATGAATCTTCAAATGTCTGGAGAAAATGGCTTCATTATTTTAGCACTTGAAAAATATATCTCTCCAGCCAGTCCGTGTCTATTCTGGCCCTGAAAATCTACCAGACCTAATCAGGAAGTGGTCATGTTTGCTTGTGAGATATTAAAGAGAATATTTTTAATGACACAGGTTTTCTACTGACACTGAAGTAGATGGACAGTGGGGATGAGTTTTTAACCATGACCACAAAACCCAAGAGCGTGTCTGGCTTCGTGCAGCCCAGCCTGGTAACGCACCCTCCCAAACCCAGCTAGGCCTGCACAGACCCTCTCAACTCCTGCCTGGCCTGTAGAAACCCTCATGGGACATTGGCCAGCATGGCCACCCTAGACCAACAGGCAGTGGAAGTCAGTTCTGAGGCACTCAGAATATAGAATTCTTCAGAAGGTCTTGTGGTATTGACCACCTCCGTCCAGGCATTTGCCTCCTTGGGGCACCGGTGCTTGGATTCTCACCTCTTCCCTTTTACTCACCTGTCCCTCACTCTTCCTGCTAAGATTACATTCCCCAATAAACCACACATGGGCCACTCTCTTGGGCTCTGCTTTGTGGGGACCTAGACTAAGAGACAACAGTTGTTTCTTCCTTTGTTGTAATAGTTAAAACAATTTTTTTCTTTTTCAGAAACTGATCAAAGTCTGCTTGCCCAGATGTACAGCCTTACTACATATTTTCCCTGATTGGTTTATCTGTTTGTTCAAAATGGCAAATGATAGGAAATAAAGTTAATTTAAGATTACTTTAGGAGGAGAAAACTGAAAACTAGCACCAGTGTCTTCCTTTCTGTGAACACAAATTTCACCCATCATGCACGTGTGATGGTTAGTTTTATGTGTCATGTTGTTATAGCTTCCAGTTACACAACTGCACACAGGTCTGGGTGTTGCTGTGAAAGTATTTTGCAAATATGGTTAACATCTACAATCAGCTGACCCCAAGTACAGGAGATTATTCTGGACAATGTGGGTGGGCTTCATCCAATCATTTGAAAGCAAGAACTAAGCATTCCCAAAGATGAAATTCTGCCTCAAGGCTGTAACATCAACTCCTGCTCAAGAAATTACAGCCTGCCTGCCGCCCTGTTGCAGACTTGCCAGCCCCCATAGTTACGTGAGCCTATTCCTTGAACTAATGCTCTCTCATTATGTATAGGTATGTGTGTATATGTATATAAGCATATATATATTTATGTGTAGGTATATTTATTATCTTATTTGTTCTGCTTCCCTGGAGAACCCTGACTGATACATCATGTAATATTCTAAAGTTAACATATTGTATAATACATAATATGAAGAAAAAGTTTGCAATCAAGATCATATTTACTTTGAATAAATAAAGGGGAAAGAAAATGCAAATCTTTCTTACAGATGAATTCAAAATCATATGTGTAAATACACTCCCCTCCAGGAGGGTGGGGTGGACTTAGTAACTCACTTTCAAACGATTGAGGAGGGAAAAGGAAGAGCAGTGGCTTTAAAGTGGGGAAACCTTGAAGACACTGCCTCGACCAAGTGATGAAGCCCAGCACCATGAGTGGTGCCGTGTAGTTAGCACGTACTCCCAATGTGATGTGACAAGAAAAACACCTCACCTCTCTGTTGTTCTTTTCCCAAAGACTATAACCCCAGCCTAAGCATAGGAAAAATATCAGACAAACCTAGACTGGGGGACATTCCACAGGACACGAAGACAGGGCTTCTCAAAACTGACACAGCCTTGCCGCAGACCAGAGGGTAGTGGGGAGATATAATAATTAAATGCACTGTGGTACCTTGAATTTAATCCTGGAAAAGAAAGAGGACATTAATGAAACACCTGGCAAAATCCAAATAAAGTCTGGAGTTTATTTAATAGTAATGTAATAATATGGTTTCTTAGTTCTGACAAAAGCACCATAGAAATGTAAGATGTTAAAATGGGGGACAGTGGATGTGAGGTATACAGGAACTAATTTTACTATCTTTGCAACTTTTCTGTAAATCTAAAATTATCCCAAAATAAACATTTGCTTTAAAAAGAGAAAATATTTACTTATATTCACTGTGTCCTAAGTCATGACAATGTATAATAATTCTAAGAAACATTGTTTTAAATTACAAAGGCCCTCTTTTTTTTAGCTCTTTTATTTTTTTATTTTTAAACATTTTTTATTTTTTTAATTTATTTGGTTGCACTGGGTCTTAGTTGCGGCAGGCAGGTTCCTTAGTTGCAGCACGTGCGCTCCTTAGTTGTGGCCCACTGGCTCCTTAGTTGTGGCATGCAAACTCTTAGTTGCAGCAGCATGAACCCAGGCCCCCTGCAGTGGGAGTGCAGAGTTTATCCTCTGTGCCACCAGGGAAGTCCCTTAAGAAGCATCTCTGACATAAACGTTTTGAAATTTTTTCAGAGGTTAAACTATTGCTATTTAATAAGAAAGACACTAGTGTTTAATAATCATGAAAGTTACAATATGCATACAGAGAGAAAAACCTTAATATAAAAGACAAATTTGACGTTAGCTGAGTTATAATTTCTCAGCTTTTAGCAGAAAGATTCTAAAGACATTAAAATCGCAGAGAAGAATATAATACGATTTTTCTGCTTTCATTTCATCTCACTTTACTCTGTAAGATAAGTTTTAAATCGAAATTTTATGAATGATCATATATATAAATTCTGTTATATTATTCATAATAATAAAAATGATCTATAAACAAACCTGATATTTTTGTACATATTTGTGTTAAGTTTTGGTTACTTACAACATATTGAGAATAAATATCTATTTTGATATCAGAAACAGGTTATTTGAAATAAAGTTACAAAAGCATAAAATTTAACAAAATAGTAGTCTCTACATTTACATCATTGTTATTTTAACATGCATTGGCAAAATATTGTGTTCCATGAGAGAACTAAATATATTTTTGGAACATTTGCTTTTTATTTTATATCTTTAGAAGACAGTAAGAAAAATAGCACATTTTTGGTTAAGTAATATCGATCTGGCTCAGTTCATTTCATATTTGACTCATAATGTTACCAAAATGTGTAGAAATAGTATATAAATAAATGACATGATGAAAAATCGTTTCTGTTTGACTCTCTTCTGAATTCACTAAGTCCAGATTCTACATCCACCCTCTGTCTTTTCTTGCGACAGAAGAAACAAGACCTTACTTGCTTCCTAATTAATACCTTTTGTCTGCTTTTCTTGTTTAGGGCAACATGACTAATGAAAATGCAACTCTAGCCTGCCTTGGAATAAGGGGTGGATCTGGGACTTTGCTATGTGCAACAAGACGTAAACAGGTGTATACAGAAAACAAAATTCCAGGAACACAGTTTCTTTAATAAAGAAGAACGTCTTAGCCATCCTGTGTCCTTTGTTCTCTGCCCTTTTCTCTTTTCTATGCCTGGGACATTGAACCAAGTTCTCGAGGTAGAACAGTCATCTTGAATCACTGAAACAAAGTGCACATGTCTGGGAAAGCGGAACAAGAATCTTGAATAAATCAAAATCTTTGCTTATTTACTTAGGCAATTTATACGGCTCTGGACAGCCTACTTGAAAATTTCTTATAACTGATAAATATAAACCACTATTTTGTCAAAATACTATTGTTAAATTTCTGTTGCATGCAAATGCATCCTGTATACCATCTTCTGTGCCAGAAATTTATTATAGATCATATTCTCATTCTTAGTTTGAAATTATAGCCCATTTGGTTATTGAATCTCTTGATCATCCAAAAAGTGGGGAAAAGTTTTGTAGTATCTTTCACTGTGATTGGTAATTTGAGAACTATAGTGGCAATTCCTCTCCAACACATACAAACCACGTGTACCATTTCAATTCTTTCTCTTGGTTCATTTGACATGGAAATTTTCAAAATTGTCACCTACTACTTAACAGTGCTTATTTATTGGTATATGTAATTGCATTTTGTCTCCCTTCTATATAATGTTGTTGTTATACATCCTTTAGTGTTTTTTATATAACATTTTTACATTTGGATACGTATCCTGTAATTATATAATTTCACGCAATCACAACAGTTGTATATCCTCGATAAAACATAGTTTTTTTATATGCTAATCATTCTTCTTAATTATTTTATATATTCTTAGGAAGAAGTTATAGAGTGTATTGTATTCTCTGTTTTACCTAATGTTACATATTTCCATGTTTGTTGTTCAGGATGAAGTTTGGCTGAATATGGCAAAAAAAACCTGTTCCACAGAAATGGCATAAATATGATGAAAATCTCTCATGTTGAGAAAGCCTGGATATAGGCAATCCAGATATATTATGGTAGCTTTATGTTGACATCAGAGTAAAGTCTCTGCAGTAGACAGTATCTGTAGTAAAGAATTTGGCAAGAGAGAGGTCTGGCTTTTTTCTTTGGCTCCTGGTAGGTAATTTCTAAGCAGTCAGAATACTCTGCCTGATAGAAATGCCTTTGTTTGTCTCAGGATCTTGGACCAGTCATATGCGAGAAGGTGATTTAGACTGAAATATTTGTGCTACACAAATAAGGATATGATTTATGTTGGTGACCTTGAGTCAGACCAGATACGAACACAGTGATTTGGGGGCTTTGGGTCATGTGCTATCAGTGGACTTCCAAAGGAATTGGGGCCTGAAGTCGGCCACATGGGTGTTCAACAAAGTTTACATCATCCAGTCCTTGACCAAGGCTCTGGTGAACTTCCTGGTTGGAATACCCCCATGCATCTTGTCACACATCACAGCTGGGAGGGCAATACCATCTACAACTCCATCAGGAGAGGACAAAATACTGGCAGCTGGAACCCCAGGTGTTTGAAACTTGCCTGGGGTCTGTCCCGTGTGCCTCTTCCTTACACTGATTTTAATCCATACACTTTAACTGTAATATACCATAACCATGAGCTTTCAGTGAGGTTTGAGACTCCTTCTGGCAAAGTATCTAACCAACAAGTGATCTTGGAGACCCCTGCATTTGTAACTGGTATTGGAAGTGACAGTGTTCTTGTGGCCTGGTCTCTCCAACTTGGCAGGGACCCAACTCCTATTTTTTGTTCTTTCCAAACACAAGGCTTCTATCTTCTAGGTTACTTTAGGGCCCAAGAGGTCTGCTGGTATCCCAGAAATTATATCATCGTTAAAGACTGAAAGGATCATAAAGGTATAATTGTAAGTAGCTGTCCCTCCAAGCTTAAGTAAACTTGCCGTAAGCATCTTCCCCCAAATTCCTAACAGCATGTCTAGTTACCACTCCGGCTGGAACTTAAATCACATGGCCACATTTAACTGCAATGCAATTTGGGAAGTCTTGATTCAGTGACAAAGTACTTAGTAAAAAATTAAAATTCTATTACTTAAGAAAGAGGGAAACATGAAGTTTGGATTACAGAACTACTGTATACTTAATGTAACATAAATTATACATGTAAATAAACTCTCTGCAGAATAAAATATTTTTAATATCATTTTGATTCTGGAAATAAAATATTTGAACATTGGATAGCTGGTTTTAAAAACAAATTATGTGAAGGTACCTAAGAAAAATAAAAACATAGTGTCCACATGGACTCATGTATAAACCATCATGTTCATGATAGCCAAAAACTTGAAACAATTCAAATGTCTATTGGTGAATATATGTTTTTAAAATATAGTAAATCCACACAATGGAATACTATTCATCAATGAAAAGGAACTAACCATTGATACATAATATAACATAGGTAGATTTCAAATCATTATGCTGAGTCAAAGAAACCAGACCAAAAAATATCACACGGTGAATGATTCCATTTATATGAAATGCCCAGAGAAAGGAAAAACATTGAGACAGAAAGCAAATAGCAGACTCAAAAGGGCATAAAGAAACTTTTTGGGTAATGGACATATCCTAAAGTTGGATGGTGATAACGATTACCACGATTTAATAAATTTACCAAAAAGCCTTGAATAGTATTCTTATGTACCTTACTGTATGTAAATTTTTACCTCAGTAAAATTATTTTAAAATAAATAAGTTTTGTGAGCTTCCAGGGAAGATGTGTCAGAGAACTGCCCTAGCAAAAGTATAGCTGTGTGAATGTGTTTTGTAGTATCTGATGCAGTGATTCTTAAATGTAGCCTAAGGACCCCTCTTCTTTAGTATTTTATAATGAAGTTTGGTACAGATGTTCTCGTACTCCACCCCAGCACTGTAGGTTGGAGCTAGATAAGTTTAAGCTCAGTGAGTTCTTCAAATGATTATTTTTTCACACTATCATTTATAAATGAGTCCCTGGTCAAAATAGATAGGTAATTCAGGTTAATGACATCAGACATTAAGGATTTGGATGAGGGATAAATGGAGAATGGATATTTTTAAGCTCAACCAGGATTTCATTTTTATAACATGATGCCATTATTTGTATCAAACATATAAGAAAATCATATGTTTTTCACAATAATAGAAATAAATTTCTCTCAAGTTTCAAAATGAAAATACCTTATGAAATAATACACTATAAGCTTACAGCATAAGGTAAAGGCCTCATACACAATAAGTGTTTTTGATTTAATGGAGAAAGGTTGAGAAAAGGAAAGAAAGAATTTGGGTGGGACTGGGTGGGATTAAATTACAACAAATCAAAGGGAAGCTTCTTAAGTTGTTGATATAGTTCTCTCTTAAAATATCAGAATATAAGTCAAAGATTCTAAAAGTAGAAAAACAAATTAAGAACAATACAAATTAACACTAATTTTGTCTGTGCTCAAGGGAAAAATATGTAGAGTGTAGTTTCAGAATAGAAGCTTAGTTTAATCAAGGTTAAGAGTAAGTATTGATGTTGTTTTATGACTAGGTATATAATCTATAATCTTCAAAAAGCAGAAAAAGTGCATCCACTTTTGGAGAGAAACTTGCCAATTCA
Organism: Grampus griseus; assembly: GCF_964374135.1. Lineage (NCBI taxonomy): Eukaryota > Metazoa > Chordata > Mammalia > Artiodactyla > Delphinidae > Grampus > Grampus griseus. The sequence continues at coordinate 45,090,209 of NC_139004.1, read as the reverse complement.
AAGAGGGAAGACAGAACAAATTTTAAAATATGATAACTGTGATCTACTCATGCATGACTTGATGGATAATGGTAGTTTAGAAAGTGATAAAAAGTGAGTTAGGGAGTTAAAAAGCTTTGGGGAGCAAATAATTCTTCCTCAAAGAAAATCAATGATAAATGGGGTTGCTGTTTTTTCCATAGAAAATTCCATGTCATTCTGGAGAACAGAGCAAATGACAAGCAATTCCTTAATATTGAAAATTCATCTCTTAAAAAGTTCTTTGCTTGAAAATGCAATTAGTGAAAGGTTAATTATTACCTCAGAATGGTACAGAGAAATTTCAAGTGTTCAGGGAAGGCACCTAAAATGATCTGGATTCCAATACTTCATAACTATAAGAACTTGGACAAATAAGTTTATTCCTTTGTTTTTATTTCTTCATTCTGTAAAATGGGGCTGGTAATACTAGCTAATTCAAATGATTTGATGAGGGTAAAATTGGATGATAAATGCAAAGTACTTGGTGCAAGCCTTCAACAAATGTTATTATATAGTATTATATATTATGATATATAATATAATATGATATTCTACATATTATGTTATTATATTTATATGTTATTATATATTATATTACATGTCTATATTATATGTAATTATTATTATACTTATCATGACTGCTGTTCTAAAGGTCATATTTCTTTAAGATGTCTAACTCAAAAGAAAAAAGCAGCCATAGTTTTTTTAGTTATCAAATCCTAAGAGATTAGAAATACTGTTCTTTCCTTGGTGCAGGTTGAGAATGGTTTTCTTTCAGCACACTTGGACTGTCAGTTGTGCCCAGCCCAGTTGATTCATGCTGCCCTCTGCTTTTAATCACGCTTTCTTCTCTGCTTGGAATTTCCATTCTTCCAGCATCTCCCCTCTCTTCTAACTGCCTAGATTTCCCTTGTTTTCTTACAATCTTTTCTCACTAAAAGCCATCTCTAACCCTACTGTCACAGGTAAGTGCTCCTCTTTAGGGCTCCTGTGACAATTTTGTGTAAAATTACCATGTTTCATCACACTCTTTTTAACACTGTTTATGTCAGCCCACTTTCTTAAGGCAGAGGCTGCTGTTATATCTGTGTATGACACAGCCCAGAATAGAGACTGGTTTATCATAAGCACTTGGTAAATATTATTTCGATTTGATTGGCTTGAATCAGTGTGTGGAATCTGTTAAAGCTGTGATACAAGTTGAAAATATTAATAGGTTCAAGGAGCATTTGAAAAATACATAGAAGAATGACATAAGAAATGAATAAAGTAGCATATATTTATTTAAATATTATTTTCATGAAGAATATTGCCCTCCAGGCAAACATCCCTGCCATCAAGTGTGTTTGGAACATTTGATTAGATAAACCATGTGTCTTTCTCATCTTGGTATTTCTTAAGTCTGGCGTACACTTTTTGCTCCTTTATTTTCTCTCTACTAATTTCTCATTCATTAGCCAAAATCAGTAATAATCAAACAAAATTACCTAGGATTAAATAACCCTTTGATTCTTTATGAAATAAAAGTTTGCTTCAATAATGTTTTATTGTGTCCAAAATTATTCTTGTTTGTAATTGAAACTTGTAAAAGTTGCAATTCCTCCATAATTTGAAATGTGCCCAACAAAACATGAAACGTACAAAATGATTCACTACTTAAAGGGTTTTTACTTTTAGTAAACCGTAATTCATTTTATTGGGCTTCATAGATATTGCTTTTTTTATTTACAAGTTGAAAGTTTGTGGCAACCCTCCCTAAAGCAAGTCTATTTGTGTCATTTTTCTAACAGCATTTCTCACTTCATGTCTCTGTGTCACATTTTGGTAATTTTTCCAATATTTAAAACTTTTTCATTATTATTATATTTGTTATGGTGCACTGTGATCAGTGATCTTTGATGTTACTGGTGTAATTGTTTTGGGATGTCATGAACAACACCCATATAAGATAATGCACTTAAGGAATGCTGTGTGTGTTCTGACTGCTCCACCAATAGGCCATTCCCCCATCTTTCTCCCTCTCCTTGGGCCTCCCTATTCCCAAGGACAAAACAATATTAAAATCAGGCCAATTAATAACCCTACAGTGACCTCTAAGTGTTCAAATGAAAGGAAGAGTTTCACATTTCTCACTTTAAATCAAAAGCTAGCAATAATTAAGCTTAGTGAGGAAGGCATGTCAAAAGCCAAGACAGGCTGAAAGCTAGGCCTGTACCAAACAGTTAGCCAAGCTGTGAATGCAAAGGAAAAGTTCTTGAAGGAAATTAAAAGTGCTACTGCAGTGAACACATGAATGATAAGAAAATTAAACAACCTTATTGCTGATATGGAGAAAGTTTTAGTGTCTAGATAGAAGATAACACCAGCCACAACATTCCCTTAGGCCAAAGCCTAACCCAGAGCAAGGCCCTAACTGCCTTCAATTCTATGAAGGTTGAGAGCAGTGAGGAAACTGCAGAAGTTTGAAGTGAGCAGAAAAATAAGCCATCTCCATAACATAAATGTGCAAGGTGAAGCAGTAAGTGCTGATGAAGAAGATGCAGCAAGTTATCCAGAAGATCTAGTGAAGATAATTCATGAAAGTGGCTCCACTAAACAACAGATTTTCAATGTAGGTGAGAAACGTTTCTGTTGGAAGAAGATGCCATCTAGAACTTTCATAGCTGGAGAGGAGAAGTCAATGCCTGGCTCCAAAAATTCAAAGGACAGGCTGATTCTCTCACTGGGGCTAATGCAGCTGGTGACTTCATGTTAAAGCTAATGCTCATTTACCATACTGAAAATCCTAGGGCCCTTCAGAGTTATGCTAATTCTACTCTTACTCTGTTCTATAAATGGAACAACAAAGCACAGAGGACAGCTCATCTGTTTACAGCATGGTTTACTGAATATTTTGAGCCCCCTCTTGAGACCTACTGCTCAGAAAAAGGAATGTTTTCAAAATATTATTGCTCATTGAAAATGAACCTGGTCACCCAAGAGCTCTGATGGAGATTTACAACTAGATTCATGTTGTTTTCATTGTCTAATAACACAACATCCATTCCATAGCCCCTGGATCAAGGAGTAATTTTTTACTTTCAGGTCTTATTATTTCAGAAATACATTTTTTAAGGCTACAGCTGCCATAGACAGTGATTCCTCTGATGGATTTGGGCAAAGTAAATTGAAAACCTTCTGGAAGAATTCATTATTCTAGATGCCATGAAGAACATTCATAATTCATGGGAGGAGGTCAAAATATCAACATTAACAGGAGTTTGGAAGAAGGTGATTCCAACCCTCATGGATGACTTTAATGGATTCAAGACTTCAGTGGAGGAGGTAACTGTAGATGTGGTGGAGACAGCAAGAGCACTAGAATTAGAAGTGGAGCCTGAAGATGTGACTGAATTGCTGCAATCCCAGGATAAAGCTTTAATGGATGAGGAGCTGCTTTTCATGAATGAGCAAAGAAAGTGGTTTCTTGAGATGGAATCTACTCACATGAAGATTGCTGCAATGACAACAAAGTATTTAAAATATTACATAAGTTTGGTTGATAAAGCAGCAGCAGGGTTTGAGAGGACTGACTCTGACTTTGAAAGAAGTTCTACTGTGAGTAAAATGCTAACACACAGTATTGCATGGTACAGAGAAATCATTTCTGAAAGGAAGAGTCAATTGATGTGGTAAACTTTATTGTTGTCTTATTTTAAGAACTTGCCACCCCAACCTTCAGCAACCACCACTCTAATCAGTCAGCAGTCATTGACACTGAGGCAAGACCTTCCACCAGCAAAAAGATGATGACTTGCTGAAGGCTCAGGTGATGGTTAGCATTTTTAAGTAATAAAGTATTTTAAAATTAAAGTATGAACATTTTTTAGACATAAAGCTATTGCACACTTAATAGTCTACAATATAGTGTAAATATAACTCTTGTATGCACTGGGAAACCAAAAAATTTAATGTAACTTACTTTATTGCAATATTTGCTTTAATACAGTGGTCTGGAGCAGAACCCACAATATCTCTGAGCTTACTAAGCCTGCACTAATTTGCATAGCAAACCCCAGTTTTCCTCCTTTCTTCATAAAAATTCTTTCTGGAGCATTTTACATTTAATTGATGTTGAAAATTTTAATTTATATTACCTTCAATCCAATTAGTATATATTTATTGATTAAGGCAGAAGTAACTGCAATGTGGTCCTGCTTTTATGTAATATCCAACCTAGAGAGAAAGACGTTTATTCACTGACATAATATTTTATCCTAAACAACCCTCCCCCCAACCAAAGGATTTGAAGTGTTCTTAATGGAAAATATCTGTACCAAAAAATAATAATAATAAAATAGCAATTGAAATAGTTTCAAGGCAAGGGGAAGAGAAGAAAGCAATGAAATATGATGCAAGAGGAGAATGAAATAATACCATAATAGACTAGGTGGTGTTGGAACACGAAATAGGAAATAGTTGCTTCGAGGTAGGAAGAGATGAGGGAAGATTTCTTGGAAGAGGTGGGGTTTGAACCTGAATTCAATGGACAAGAAAATATTTATAAATGGATAAAGGAATGTCAGGTCAAGGGGATAGCTACAAAATCACAAAATTCTATGAAATTAGTATTTTGGTGATGTGAGTGTGTAGAGTACATGGGAGGGATGTTGGGAAAGGTGACGACTGGATTCACATACTAAGAAATCTTGGACTTTGCACTAAAAAAGTTTAGGGCAAGTTTAGGGAAAGAGGGAAACAAAAATTTTGAGCAGAATGTGACATGAAAACTCAGGTGGTTTTAAGTAGAAAGAACTGGATGAAGAAAGAAGAGCTACATAAACATTGTAACAGTCAAGGTAAGAAAACATGAATCAGAACTAGTTCATTGGCAATATTCTTTAAAAGTAGAACTGCATTTTTTATATTTCATAAAACCTAACAAAATGTCTTGCATAAAATTACTGCTTAAAGATTATTTGTTGATAGAAAGATGTAATTGTAAGTAAACTCACCCAGCTCTTTATTCTCTTTTCTGTGTATGGTAGGACTTACTTCATGATGTTATGAATTAACTTCTAGTATCTTCCTATTTTCAGGAATAATAATTGATTCCTGGAAAATTGAATAGATTAACTTGTATACATTATTGAAATAATGTGGGCTGCCAATATGAACTTGAATACAAAATTTAGATTGTTAAGTCAAAAAGCTGAAAGTATCCTATATAGAGAAGTAATTTACTTCAGTTGCTCGATTTTGAAAAAGACAAACTATCCAAAGGAATAATGTCAATAATATAATATATTTCAAAAAACAAAGATTGTTAGATTTATTTGTTGCCAAATGTACAAAATGTAAGAATCACATTGCAGAATAACTGATTGCAAGGAACTTTTTCTGAGTATATCATATAATACTATTTCCACTTTATCTATTTTTTTACCTATCCTATCCGTTATTAAACAAACCAACAAACATCGTAATCCAGAAAACGCAAGTATTTATTTTGAGTTCCAGTCTCAAGGCTGAGTTAATTTTGCTGTTAGATGTTTTATCTGAAATATTATTCTCTGGAATTCCCGAAACTACTAGGAGCAGCCATGCAGACCTCACCTCGTGGTTTGGACGACTTCCTTAGTCTGCCTCCTTACTGCCAATAGCACCCATTTGCCCACTGTAGTTAAGAGCAACTGGGATTTTAGTTTGGATATTGGTGAACAGAAGCTGTCAGCAAGAATTTGAGCAGTTCAGCGCTCCCGAAATGTAATATTTCCCCTTCTTCCTAGCCCTCATTATCTGTACTTACCATATCCACTCACAGGCATCTGCGGCCCAGTTTTGAAGAAGGCTGTCTCTGCCTCCTGTGAAGTTTAGAAGCTGTACAAATATCATCTATACTTTTTCTAATACTCCCGGCATAATCTCTTCAACCAAGACCTTTTGAGAGCTCATTATTTAAGAAAAGTATATTTTATTTATTTTCAACATTTATATTTGTTTTCAACATTTTATCTTCTCTTCTAATTTTGTTTTTCTTCCTATTTTATCAAGATTGTGGCTCTTAATTATTTTGTGCTACAAGGAGCTCTTTATAATAAAGATTAAAGGCAAATATGAAAAAGCCCAATATTGAACTGGCCCTTCAGTAGGGAACACAATGTTTATATGTTACATCATATACATGGAAATAATTACATTGAAGTTGAAAAGTGGGAAATCCCTTGTCAATGAAAACCTGAACTTGTATATTAAGTTTCTGGGTAGGGGGGCAGACCGTGGAGATTACTAATCAGAGCAATGTGCTTTCAGCTTTTCTTTAAAAATAAACAGAACCCTTAAGCTAAACTCTTCCTCTTTAGAAAAGGCTCAATTGCTTCGTTTCATTATCTGAAAGCCACCGTTAATATTCAAGTTGGCTTTGGATAAAAGATGAATGCTGTGTTATTTTTAGAAATATAGTTTCTCAGTGGAAAGGTTCTTAGGAGCCTAGAAGTTAAGGCTGACTCCGACAGGTCTGCAAACACACCTATCTGCCTCGTACAAGCTGCAGCCTGAAGGCGGCGGGGTGGGGTGGGTACATTCTGTTACATTTCAAAATCCCAGCATCAGGAAAGTGGTTAAACACCAAGAGTAAAGTGATTTTACATTTAAGAACTTGATATAAAGACACACTCAAGAATATATGTAGTATATTTTATTTCAAATATAAAATTATGAAGGATGAAGTATTCATATACTTGGATACATCAATGTCCCCTGTTTTCTCTTAGTCTCTTTCAAGGAATTCACAAAATATAACAAATGGAGAGCTTATACTGATCTATGGAGAATTGAAAGTAACAGCAAATTTAATTCAGGATACAGCTTAAATTTATGGCAAGTATTGCCAAATGTAAAGGATAATGCTACCAAGTTTCTCATTGTCTGTTTTTTTTCTGCCTCTAATTAAATGCCACTCAGATTTGGGGAAAAATAATTCCTAAGATATAGTGGCCTTTTGTCTTGCTACATTTCTCTTTTAGGTTGAATTTTCCTTTGTATTTAAGTACAGATAGGATTGTTTAAATTATTACAGATCAGGGAAAGACTAATAAGATGTGTCTGTTCAGTTAGACTCTGAAGATTACTTTGAAATGATCAAGAAATAGAGCAATAAAATCAGTTTTCAATCCAATCAAAGTACCATAAATATTACTTAATATAGAATATAGGGAAATTGAAATTATTCATCCAAAGATTGCAAACAAAAAATAAATATTTATTTAAAATTGTTTTGCCATGATTACTTGAAAGCCACCATTAATGTTTAAGTTTACTCTGCATAAAAGAGGAATGTCGTATTATTTCAGAAAATACATTTTTTAAAAGACCCTTTTGAGACATATTTACGATGGATTTTTATTTTCTGATATACTGTATATAAGTAATATATATACATATAATACATATATACATATTATGTGCACACACGCACACTAGGAAGAAGTGAAGGCCATTAGTGTCCACAAAGAATATGAAAATGTCCTAATAGGTGTAGATGCCTGAATATATTTACTGATAAAAGGGATTTTATCAAAATCTATGACTTAACAGCCTATAAATGAATGGCAGATGCCTAAAGATAAGTGCAGGGTCCTTACTCTTCATAATTTGATTTCTGAGGAAAGAGTTCATACACACAGGTGTAGGTTAATTGACATTCCCCTCTGTGTTACTACAGCACTCATATGTTTAAATTTTGGTCTTAATTTTGCCTAAATCCCCATGTGCAACACTTCAAATGTTTCTTTTAAATTTTTGCTATTTCTCCAATGAGATTTATGCATACTTACTAAATAATATTGATATTTTTTAGACTTTGTTAGAATATTTATTTACACTTACACTTGAATCACTTTTGTTTTCATTCAGTTAATTTTCAGGTTGGTTGTTTCAGAGTCTTCCAAATGCCTGGCTTAACCCTGTATAATAGGAGAACATATTTTATTTTGGTGTTCTGTCCTTAGCTTGCCCCTATTTTCTTCAAAATCATAGTGATACCAGGGCTTTTGATCTTTCCTGACTTCTGGGGGCTGCTCTCACACTCTCTCATGCAACCACTGCCTTTCCTCTGGTTTCTCTTTTCCCTTTAATATTGCACAAGGTCTCAATTCAGATTTAAAATATCTTTGCTTGACTCACAGATGATTTGTGTTATTTTTCTTTTTTCTTTTCATTTCAAACTTCTGGAAAGAATAATCTAAAAACTCAGACATCATTTACACATACCATTTCATCCCTGATCTTTCTAATGTGGATTTTGTGCATGTAAATGAATCCAAATTGCTCTCTTGCCAGTTTTAGTGTTTTTGTCTCAATTTTCACTTTTTAAAGTTCTCTGACTTATGGGACAATATACTCTCATGGTTCTCTTCCTACCCCTATGAGAGAAACTTCTATGCTAATTGTTTACATGACCTTCTTAAATATTAAATGTGAAATGATATTTGGTATTCTCCAAAGGTTAATCTTTAGAGCTATACATTTAATAATTGTTTTTTCCTGGAGAATTCATTCATCATCATGGATTAATGTTATTTTTTATCTCTCAAACTTCTTTTTTTTATACTGTCAGTGCTTCATCTGCTAAGATTATCATCATTTGTGATATACTTGTTTACTTGGAAAACCTAAGATCATCAAGTTAAAAAAAAGTTATGTAAAACAATGGGAGAATTTGGTCAGATGTGTGTTGACAAGAATGATGGGCCATTTACAATAGTGATGACAGACTTTTTGTAAAGAAATATAAAGCTAAACATCAACTTCATCTCTATAACCAAATAAATTCCAGATGGATCAAAGATTGAATATAATAATGAACCCATGATTTCTAGGAGCAAATCTGGATAAATTTATTTGTGATGTTAGAGTGGTGAAACAAAATTAGAAAAATTATAAGATACATGATAAATGAATCAACAATTACCTTGTAAGGGAGTTTACAAGTAGTTATGAAAATCAATGTTATACAAGTCAATAAGAAAACAAAAGGGAGCAAAGTAATTGTATAGGCAATGTACTGAAAGAGAAATAGAAACACAAATGTTAAATGAATAAATATGAAAAAATGTTCCATTTCGTAACTAAAGAAACAAGATACTAGTTTCTATCAATGATAAATAATACCTGATTCTGGCAAAGGTGTGTGTGTATGATGGGGGAACATTTTTGTGGGTTTGTGATAGTGTAAAGTACTATAAAAGTTTTGAGGGGTAATTTGAGTGTATCTATAAAAATTAAAAATTTGCATCATTTTCATACAACTGTTTCACTATTAGGAGTTTGATTATAGACATGTATGTATGCATATATAAGATACATCTATAAAGGTAGTATTAGCAAGAAGAACCATAAATTTTCATCAAAAAAGCATCAGTCAAATTAAATCTTTCATATCTGAATAATAATTTTTATTCTAAATAGAGTATATTTTTTAATATAGAAAGAACTCTAAAATAAAAAACTCTAAAATGTATTATTAAATTAAAAACAAGATATAGATCACACTTATTAGTTTGAGTCACATAAAACTGCTGGTCAACAATTATTTCATATGTTTCAAATGTTTCAAATTAATATGTTTCATATTCACATGTTTCAAATTAATATACTCCTATGTATAACAAAATGTAATATAACACAAGAAATTCTTAAAGTGGCTATGTCTGGAAGAGAAAATGGGTGTGGTTTTGAGACAGCGTTTTACCTGTTATTTGCTAAATTTTCTAATTATATGGACTTTTAACTTTCATTTTAACAAATTAATATAAATTGCCTGGTGATGGGTTTATAGATAATTTTGCTGTTTCCTTTTATACTTTGTATATGTGCATATATGTATATATATATATTAGTATTAAATATTGTTTTAAAAATAATTTTTGCTACTAGAAAACTGCTATGGTCACTGGAATTCCAAATCAGTTACTCATTTTGAATATTGACTTTTCCACCAAAAGATTTGTTAGCAAGCTTTACTAGTGTATTTAAATATCATTTTATTGTCATTGAACATATTTGACAGAAATATACATGTAATCTTATTTTTAAGCCTTTGAGTTATCTAGTTTAATGGGAAATAAATAGCTTTATTAAAAAGTAAACATTAGGGCTTCCCTGGTGGCACAGTGGTTGAGAGTCCACCTGCCGATGCAGGGGACACGGGTTCGTGCCCCGGTCCGGGAAGATCCCACATGCTGTGGAGTGGCTGGGCCCGTGAGCCATGGCCGCTGGGCCTGCGCATCCGGAGCCTGTGCTCCAAAATGGGAGAGCCACAACAGGGAGAGGCCTGCGTACCGCAAAAAAAAAAAAAAAAAAAAAAAGTAAACATTAAAATATCTATTAAAATTACAGGTGGATTTGAACTGACATATTAATAAAAAGGAATTTTCCTGTGTGTGATGCTTTTAAAAGGAATATAGTAAACACTAATCTGTAATGTGGGGAGAATGCGTTATTATTAGGGAAGTATTATACTACACCACGGATTTTCTTATCTGACTTCTTGTTTAACTACAGACTCAATTACAAATACTTGAAAGTTAACTCCCCCACTTAATACATAAATGCTATTTAAATGTTTACAATCTATCATTGTTATTATCTATTTACCATTTGTATCAGAATCAATTCAAATCAGTAATTTTATATGTTTTGACTAAAGATGAATTAGGGCATAGTGACAACATGCCTAAGGCAACGGAATATTTTTATAAATATATTTTAATTATTAACCTCTCTTTTATCCAGATTTTTACTTAACAAGTCATGTAGAAGAGAGCTTACTAATCTTTGAAACTTCCCATTCTTGTCAGAAAGCAGTTCTATATCAGATGGATCTCACCTGTTATGGACTGAACTGTGTCGTCCAAAATCCGCATTTGGAAACCAAAGCCCCCAATGTGACTGTGTATGGAGTTAGGGCCTTTACGGATTATTTCAGGTTAAATGAGGTCAAAAGGATGGGGTCCTAATCCGATTGTACTGGGGTACTTACAAGAAGAGGAAGCGACCCTGGGAATCTCTCTGTCTCCAAGCACACAGAGGAAAGGCCATGTGAGGCACAGTAAGAAGGCAGCTCCTCAAGCCAGGAAGAGAGGTCTCACCAGAAACCAGCCCTGCTGGCACCTTCATCTTGGACCTCAAAAGCCTCAGAATTGTGAGACGATAAATGCGTTTTTTAAACCAACCATTGTGTGATATTTTGTAATAACAGGCTGAGCAGACTGAGACAACACCACAATTTTTTGTTTATAGTCAAGTAGTCATGGATATTGTTACTTGTCCAAGAGGGAGGGGATATATGTATACATATAGCTGATTCACTTTGTTGTACAGCAGAGACCAACACAACATTGTAAAGCAATTATACTCCAATAAAAAAAAAATTTTAAGTAATAAAAAAAAAATAAAAGCACAATTTTTACCACCTTATCTTTGATTTTAGAATTTTTATGAAAGTTTGTAGTATAGTAGTTGGACCTACAAAAAGTCCATTATTTTCCAAGAACTGGTAAATCCTCATTTCAGAACTGATTATGTCTAAAGCCACCTAATCAATTGTTTCTTAGGATACAAACTAAAGTGCAGGTCAGGCTTAAAATAGAGCCTGCAAAATGGACCATTCCAGGTCATCATTGTCCCAGATAATGTGGCAAGGACTAAAGATGGTCTGAGGTCAGTCCGCTCTGTGATGATAACAGCTGGCATTTGTTTCCCAAGACTCCCAAGGTTGCATCGAACTGCATGTAGGATCCCAGAAAAATCTTGCCCACCCTGTGTTCTAAAAGCCCAGTACTTTGTCAGCTTTTCATCTGAAAAGCAGCTCCCTGCCACTGTTCTTTAAACCCAAGGCACCACCATCTCATCTCTATGCCCAGTAGGATATGAGATTTTGCTAAGCTTACTTTCTATACTTTACTATAATTGGTTGTTTTGGGAAAAAAGAGTACAATGTACAAGAGGAAAATACCAATTTTTTTGTGTGTATATTGGACGTATTATTAAATATTCTATGCTTCTTAATCAATAGAAACATTCCCAGTAAAGTTTCTTTTTAAAAATTTTTAATTTTCTGTTGGAGTATAGTTGATTTACAATGTTGTGTTTCAGGTGTACAGCTAAGTGATTCAGCTATACGTGTACATATATCCATTCTTTTTCAGATTCTTTTCCAGTATAGGTTATTACAGAGTATTGAGTATAGTTCCCTGTGTTATACAGTAGGTCCTTATTGATTATCTATTTTATATATAGTAGTGTGTATATGTTTAAAGTTTCTTATACCATAACAATTTGGGGATCATTTTTGCTTAAAATAAGGTGATTATCCCATATTTTACATACTCATGGCAGAGAGATCATACATATATGGGATATTTATAGAATCATAGTATTCCCAAACAAAACATTAGAAATCTGGCAGATTATTTCAGTGTCTTGAAGAAATGTAATTTTGAAATGTGTCTAGTGTTATCTAGGGCATGGATTATTTACAGTATCCCAAAGACAGCAATAAAGATGGATATAAATATAAAAATTAAGACATTCTTAAATTCCAGCACTTTGGCTTCTATCTCTACTGAACTTCGTTGCAGAGTTACTGCATTTGGTTACTGATTTCAAAGATCTTTTAATCAATCTTCACGTCTCTCAGTATTTATATCATTGCATTTTCCCCCACTTCTTCTGTCTTGACACTCTTTCCTCTCTCATCTTGTGTGACAGTGTTTTCTCCTGATGCCTGGGGGCCTCTCTGTCAACTGTTTTTCTTGTTTCCAGTGTCTCTTTTTTATTACTAAATTCATCCTGGGCTTATCTCTGCTTCGCTTATCTTTTGCTTCTTTCCTACTCATTTTCTCCTATCTTCCCTGCACATTCACGCCTGTCAAGTCTGTCTTCTGACCTCCCGTATCTCCCCCAGGTTCAAGGCCATGAACCCCTCTTCCCAGAAGGTTTTTCAGCACGTCAAACTCTGTGAGGGCAAAACGAGGGCATTTGGTCCTATCCAAATCTGTCAAGGCTCCTTTTTCTCTCTTCTGCTCAGAGCGTCACTAGCGAGACGCATGCGCAGACGCGCCCAATGAGCCCGCCTCTCCCTGTTCCCCAAGTAACATCGCCTGCAAGTCCTGTTCAGTTTACTCCTCTTCTTCAAATACATCCCTACTTCTCCATTTCTTTTGCATAGGACTTATTAATTCTCAGTTGAAATATTGTTACCACTTCTTGTCTGACTGATGTCTTCACTTCCATTCTCTTTTCCTCCTTAGTCTCTCATATTTAACATTATCTTGGTTAAAAATATGATGCTGTATTTTCTGATACAATCTTGGGATATATGAACTGGTTAATTATCTTTGTACCTCCTCAACACTTGGAATCTTCTCTTGAGGAGGAAATACACATTCTGAAATGTTGGAAAATTTGAAATATATCAACAATTTTTTTTATCCAGACAACAGAATAACTGCTATGGGGCCTGTCTTTAAATATTTGAAAAATATGTCGAGCTTGTAATCAGTATTATGCCTTATATCTGTTCAGAGCAGGGCCTAGAATGTTCTGTTTCTACCCTATTTACACCTGAGGAGACTTAAGCTTGAAAGAAGTTAATGAGTTCTACACAGTCCGAGTTCTATTAAGATGTGAGACAAGGATTGTAAACAAATCACTCTAATTTCCAAGCCCTGACTTGTATCCGATATTCTGTAATCGTGTTACTTAATAGATCTCCATTGGAGGAACTGAGATGCTATATTGAGGAAGATTGCAGGCAGGGCAGGCTTATTAGGAAAAATCAGAAGTTCAGATTTAGATTCATTAAGTTTATGAATAAAGGTCTTTATAGCCATTAGGAAAAAACTCTGTCAACAAAAATGAATACCATAATGTGATTATACTTATAATATTACCTTTTTACTTAATTTATCACAGAATATAACCTCTAGACAATGGGAAAAGCTGAAATAATTACATATGGACTACAGCAAACTCTAAAATGAGAATGCTCAGTACAAACAATGAAGAGTTAAGAGGAGGGCATAGTACTCATGAATAAGATGAAAAATTAAACACAGTTAATTTTTTTTTTTTTTTTTTTTTTTTTTTTGCCATACGAGGGCCTCTCACTGTTGTGGCCTCTCCCGTTGCCGAGCACAGGCTCCGGACGCGCAGGCTCAGCAGCCATGGCTCACGGGCCCAGCCCCAGTGGCATGTGGGATCTTCCCGGACCGGGGCATGAACCCATGTCCCCTGCATCGGCAGGCAGACTCTCAACCACTGTGCCACCAGGGAAGCCCAACGCAGTTAATTTTTAAACCCTATAGGTATAAAATTGTTGGGGAAATAAAGGAGCTTAAAAATCTAGGGAGTCCTCATGGAAAGATGCTCAACATGACTAATTATTAGGGAAATACAAATCAAACACACAATGATATACTACCCCATGCCCATTAGGAAGACTACTAATGGCTACTATGAAAAAAACAAAAAATAAGAATTGTCGGCAAGGATGCTGAGGAATTAGAACACTTGTGCACTGTTAGTGGGAATATAAAATAGTGCAGCCACTGTGGAAAAGTATGGCTGTTCCTCAAACAACTAGAAAATAGAATTTCCATATGATCCAGCAATTTGACTTCTGAGTATACATTCAAAATAATTGAAAGCAGGGTCTCAACAAGATAATTTGACATCATCCATGCATCACTATTCACAATAGCTCAAAGGTGGTAGCAACCCACATGTCCGTTAATGGATAAATAGGTATAGAAAATGTGATATACACATACAATGGAATATTATTCAGCCATAAAAAAGAGAGAAATTCTGACACATGTTGAAAGTGAATGAACCTTGAGGATATTATGGTAAGTGAAATAAGCCAGTTACAAAAACACAAATACTGTATGATTCCACTTATTTGAGGTCCCTAGAGTAGTCATTCATAGAGACAAAAGTATTGGGTGGGCCAAAAGCTTCATTCAGTTTTTTCCATAAGATGGCTCTAGTAGCACTTAGTTGTCTTTAACTTCATTCAAAACAATTTTATTAGATTGTATGTGACAGCTGTCATATCCGTGTGCATTTAAAAAAAGACATCAAAATTAGTGAATTTTTGTGTAGCCATTTTAATATTGAATATGGAAGGATAAAAGCAACATTTTTGCCATATTGTGGTTTATTATTTCAAGAAAGGTAAAAACGCAACTGAAAATGCGGTAAAAGATTTTTGCAGTGTATGGAGAAGGTGCTGTGACTGATTGAACATGTCAAGAGTGGTTTGTGAAGTTTCATGCTGGAGATTTCTCACTGGATGATGCTGCACAGTCCGGTAGACCAGTTGAAGTTGATAGCTATCAAACCGAAACAATAATTGAGAACAATCAACATCATACCACTCAGGAGGTAGCCGACATACTCAAAAATATCCAAGTCAAGCACTGAAAATCATTTGCACCAGCTTGGTTATGTGAATTGCTTTGATGTTTCGGTTCCACATAAGAAGTGAAGAAAACCTTCTTGACCATATTTCCTCATGCGATTCTCTACTGAAACATAATGAAAATGTTCCATTTTTAAACAAATTGTAACAGGTGATGAAAAGTGGATACTGTACAATAACGTGGAATGGAAGAGATCTTGGGCAAGCGAAATGAACCACCACCAACCACACCAAAGGCTGGTCTTCATGCAAAGAAGGTGGTGTTATGTATATGGTGGGATTGGAAAGGAGTCCTCTATTATGAGCTCCTTCCGGAAAAAACAAACGATTAATTCCAATAAGTACTGCTGCCAATTAGACCAACTGAAAGTGGCACTCGACGAAAAGCATCCAGAATTAGTCAAGAGAAAATGCATAATCTTCCATCAGGATAACACAAGACCATATCTTTCTTTCATGACCAGGCAAAAACTGCTACATCTTTGCTGGGAATTCTGATTCATTCACTGTGTTCACCAGACATTGCACCTTCGGATTTCCATTGATTTCAGTCTTTACAAAATTCTCTTAATGGAAAAAATTTCAATTCCCTGAAAGACTGTAAAAGGCACCTGGAAGAGTTCTTTGCTCAAAAAGATAAAAAATTTGGGGAGATGGAATAATGAATTTGCCTGAAAAATGGCAGAAGGCAGTAGAACAAAGGGGTGAATACGTTGGTCAATAAAGTTCTTGGTGAAAATGAAAGATGTGACTTTTTTTACTTAAAAAAAAAAACGCACTTTTTGGCCCATCCTATAGAATGATGGTTGCCAGGTGCTGGGAAGGTGGGAATTTGAAGTTATTTTTAAATGGATATAGAGTTTTTAGTTTTATAAGATGAAAAGCGTTTTTGAGGTAGATGGCAGTGATCATTGTATAACAATATGAATGTATTTAGTAACACTGAACTGTACAGTTAAAAATGATTAATACAGTAAATTTTATGTTTTGTATATTCTATTATATTAAAAAAGAAATGGAAAAAATGTAGTGTGTCCTAAATGAAGAAATTCAGGCTCAAGACATTTCTTGCTATATCAAATTCATTCCTTATGAATCAGTTTTTGTCACTCACTTGACGAATCAACCACAGCAATTTGTGTGTATGGACCCAGACCTAACTTGTGAGTAAAAACTAGTTTATATTGAATTTTCCTATAAAGTAAAAAATGAATGCACTAAATTATGACTTTCATTGTGGGAGATATTTTTTTCTATTTTAAGCTAATTAAGCAAAATGGTCTTTTTAACTCAATAGACAGGGCTTCCCTGGTAGCACGGTGGTTAAGAATCTGCCTGCCACCGCAGGGGACATGGGTTCAAGCCCTGGTCCAGGAAGATCCCACATGCCGCGGAGCAACTAAGCCCATGCACCACAACTACTGAGCCTGCGCTCTAGAGCCCATGAGCCACAACTACCTAACCCACGTGCCACAAATACTGAAGCCCGCGTGCCTAGAGCCCGTGCTCTGCAACAGGAGAACACACTGCAATGAGAAGCCCTCACACCACAACAAAGAGTAGCCCCCACTCGCCGCAACTAGAGAAAGCCTGCGCACAGCAACAAAGACCAAATACAGCCAATATTAAATAAATAAAATAAATAAATTAAAAAAAATAAAGTTCAACAAACATATGTACTTAAAGGTATAAATAACATTCTCTAGACTTTTTTATAACCAACTGTAATTATACTTTTAGAAAGTTCTTGTAAGATTTTCATAACTAATAACCATAGTCTTCCTCACATGATCCAGTGTATTTTTTTTCTGAGCTCTTCTGAAGTCTAGTTGTGTGGGTGTATTAAGATACATATGCATGCACTTCTGGGGGAAAAAAATGACAGTTACATGGAAAAGCAGAAAACTGGAGATACTCTAATTATCTTCCTATTCCTTTCCAAGAATAGGAAGTGATGGCTTATCACTTCTCAGACACCCAGGGGTAAAAGCACCAGACAGTTTAAAAGAGCTGTGGTACATTCTCTAGGCACCTAAAGGATTTATTTGCAAATTTCCATTAGCACTAATGAGAGTTATTATAGATGACTCATACTTTAAAGAAAATAAAATAAAATTTGGTTTCTATTTTGCCCACCTTGAATGAATCTCTCCTTTTGTTTTGCAAAATTCATATGAAAAGATGAGGAATAAACATCAACAATTGAAATATCTCAAAAATAACTGTGAATGGTGCTCTTTCTGTTTGATCAATTTCAAATGTCAGTTTTTGAATTCTCATCAGTATGCCCCTGGACTCCTTCCTCATTTCTGCCAGGGCATAGTTAGGCAGTGAAGGCCAATTTTAATATTAGGTTGATATACTGCTATTACTAGTCATATAATACATGACAAAGGAGTTTTTGTTGTTGTTACCTGAATTTTGAGTCTAACTAAAAGCAGAGTATCATCTAGCAATCATATTATTACCTACTGGGAACCTTCAAGGTACTGAACTAGATTGGGATGAAAATGTTCATCTTTTCTTTGAAAAGTCTGTGGTTTCGTAGTAAAAAAATTGTAGGTTGATACAGGAACACAGCTTTCCCCAATCCCTTCCCCCAATATTGCCTCACATCATATGACTTTCCTCCTTTGAGTCAGATAGGACTTCGAAGATTCATCTTAATGCTGATATTCTGTAGTTTATGATGATATAACCCTGAAAAATGATGTTGAAGTGGAAGAAAATTGATTGCATATAGGTTTACTTTTAAGGCCAATTTAAACACGTATCCTCTGGAATATGCTTACTAATTTTGGCGACTCATTTCCATTTTATTTTGAATTAAAAAAGTTTTCTCACATAAACTAGACTACATTCTTCTATTATTTTATTATGTTAGCTCACAGAATGGAACGCATGTCCATTTACCTTGTTTCAATGAATATTTCAATCTTAGGACTAAACAAATCTCTAGGATTTTTGCTTATATGATGGCATAACACCAAGTTTATAGCTTTGTTGAGGAGCTTACACACGGCCTTTATCTACATGCAAATGAGCAGAAAAACTTTTCAGAAAAGCAATCATTCTCACAGACTGCAATTTCCAACATTTCTTAACAAACTCTTAAGTAATGGTTCAAAATGCATGCTGATCTTGATGACATATGCGAAGATGAGTAAAATCAATCTTAGCCCAACGGGTACAGGTCGAAGTTTTAGATCAGTAGCTGGTGTAACAAGGAGACATGGCTTTTTGCAAATTTTCTGCTCTGAGAAAAGCATTTGTGAGTTAACTGTCTGGTTTCAAGTGAAGTTCATAAAAAGTCAAAGAAATAAACTTAGAGATAAACAAAAAAGAAATAATGTGTGCACCATCAAAACAAGTTATACTGGTTTTCAAGTGTGGAGATTAAAATGCTCAGTGAGGATTGAATTATACTCTTGGATTTGGCTTGAATATGCAAGATACACTTACATGTTTCCTCAGTATTTATATTTATATCTTGATGATGACTGACACGAAGCTCTTATTAGAAATAATTTGATGCAATTCAACAAATATTACTGAGCACTTTGTATTTTCCAGATATGGTGCTGGGCATATACAGATGAATGACAGAATGCCTGCCGTAAAAGAGCTCGTGATTAAGAATGAAGTAGAATATAGACATAGTCACACATGTGCGCACTGTGTGTGTACGTATGCACACATGTGGTTAATGAATGTATGGATTTATAAAATGAAGCGTAGAAAGCGTGAGGAATAAAGTGAAGTGGAAACTTTAAAAGAGGGAAGTGGGGAGTCAAATGAGATGGTGTGGATAAAACCCTCCTATTTTATAGGATACACTTGACAACTCTACCCTTTTTGTAAAACTCTCTTATTTTTTGCAGCAGCAGATCACACTGGCTACTCCTTTTAGACTCCTTTTCCAGCTATGTTACTTCTACACACAATCTAAATGTTGGCGAGCCTCAGAGGTGAACCCTAGGTGTCTCTTTCTTCACCACCTATTCTTGGTTTTAATTGCCATTCATATTCTGACAACTCCTGTTAGACCCAGGCTGGCATATCCTCCTGTCTACTTGATATCTTTACATGATTATTATATCAGCGCTTTAAGAATATAAAAAATGTTAGCTTAGAAATATTCCTTCCCCTTTGCCAGCAGATCTGGCTGCACCCAAACTTCCCCAGTTCAGTGAATAGTGCTAGCACTCACCTTGTCCCCAAACCCCAAACTGCAGAGATCATCAGGAGAGATCATCGACCTCTCCTCTCCTCTTGTCCTTCAGATGCAGCCCAGGTTCAAATCTCGTTGTCTGTCCAACAGAGCAGCCATATCCACTCACCTCTACTTTACCTGCCACTATCAGAGTTCAAGCCAAATGAGCAATTCACAAAAAACCTTGTTTTTTTTAAATAAACAAATTAACATAAAGTCAATAGTCTGAAAGCCAATACATAAAAATCCAGTAATCAAAAATGCAAATTCACTGAAACACATTTATATTAAGTATTTATATAGTTTCCATCATATTGTAGTGCATGGATGGTTTCAAGAGATTTTGAGAATTTTTAAGATTGTCTCTGAGTTAATTCACAGTAGTTTTAATACTGCTAAATCTTACTTCACTTGTCTTGCAGTGAATTTGTATACGTTTATTTAAATGTCTATTTTAAGAGTGATTCACATTTCAGTCCTTAAGAAATTCTCAAATATTAACTTGATTGAGCTTATTAATGAATTTATGACTAAATATATTGAAAAGTAGAAAATTATTCTTTCATTTGAAAGTCCCAATATTGAATATATGCCCAGGACTGGTCATTGAAAATACAGACACTTCTCATTCCTAAACTAGGGTTTGGTAAAACAATCAGGAAAACACTAGATTTTGGCTGCCAGAGTGAAATGGTTCATAAAAAATGAAGAATAAAATAAATATAAAAATAACAAAACAAATTGCTTGGCTAAAACATCTTGGAAATCATCAAAGTTCATTAAAGCTATCCGTTTCAACAAAATATCTTTAAACTTTATGAATAAGTAATGTTTTCCAGTAAATTGGTAAATTTGGCAAATTCATCATTCAACATATTTATGAATTATTTTTAAAGATTCAGTCATTTTGAAACTGATGCATGTTTTCTCGTGGGCAAATTGAACTAAAATCATTCATTCATTATACCTTCCTTGGAATATAATGAATGGTCCTAACTAGTCTTTCCTCCTCCTGCTCTCCTCCCCCTCCTCCCTTCCCCCTCCTCTACCACCATCCTCCTCCTCCTCCTCCTTCTTCTGGGCATTCTACCAGTTCTCTCTATTTATGGCAATCACTTTAAAATGCTATGATGTGGTAATACATATATACAATGGAATATTACTCAGTCATAAAAAGGAATGAAACTTGGCTATGGATGGACCTAGATACTGTCATACAGATTGAAGTAAGTCATAAAGAGAAAAACAAATATTGTATATTCACACATATATGTGGCATCTGAAAAAATTGGTATATACAATCTTATTCACAAAGCAGAAATAGAGACACAGATGTAGAGAACAATCGTATGGATACCAAGGGGGGGGGGAAGAATTGGGAGACTGGGATTGACATATACACACTATTGATACTATGTATAAAATAGATAACTAATGAGAACCTACTGTATAGCACAGGGAACTCTTCTCAATACTCTCTGGTGACCTAAATGAGAAGGAAATAAAAAAAAAGGGGGGATATATGTATACATATAGATGATTCACTTTGCTGTACAGTATAAACTAACACAATATAGTAAAGCAACAATACTCCAATACAAAAAATTGCTATGATCACCATATCATTGCCCATTAATGGAGCCCAATTTACACAGTAAAATATAATCTCCTCCTCAGAAGCCTTCAGTCTCTTGGTGATTTGACTCCTGACTACATCTTCAACTTCACCTTATGCTGCTCTTTCCCTGTTTACCACATCTTAGTCACCTGGGTCTTTATCCCACTCCAGAAAATATAAAATATTTTCTGTCCAGGGTCTTTGCATAGTTTTCTCTGCCTTAAAATTTATTTTCCTGATTCTTCATTTGGCCCCTTTTAATCTAAAGTATTACTCCCAGCAATCCCACTCCTGGGTATATACTGAAAAAAAAAACAAGAAGACTAATTCAAAAAAATATATGGACCCCAATGCTCATAGCAGTATTATTTACAATTGCCAAGACATGGAAGCAACCTAAGTGTCCATTAACAGATGAATGGATATAGAAGATATGGTACATATATACAATGGAATACTACTCAGCCATAAAATAAAGAATGAAATTTTGCCATTTGCAGCAACATGGATGGACTTAGACAGCATTTTGCTAAGTGAAATAAGTCAGACAGAGAAAGACAAATATTGTATGATATCAGTTGTCTGTGGAATCTAAAAAATACAATAAAACTAGTAAGTATAACAGAAAAGAAGCAGACTCACAGATATAGAGAACAAACCAGTGGTTACCAGTGGGGAGAGAGAAAGGGGGGCAGTGATATAGGGGTAGGGGATTAAAAGATACAAATTATTATGTATAAAATAAGACACAAGGATATATTGTACAACTCAGAGTATTTATTAATTCAATGTTATCAACCTGGAGAAATTGCTCAAGGTGTGTACTATAGGATTATATATTGGTTTTATTCTATTCAACTTTTTTAAAAGTAAAAATATTTCTAAAGATATATAAAGCATTCAGTCAATACTACAAAGCAGGATGGATTGTTAAAATATTCACTGACAGGATCAGAAGAAAAGTATATGAAATTAGGCTAGAATAATGAGCTTAAACAGGGCAGATAAAGTTTATTAAGAATAGGTATAAAATTTTGTACTTATATTTGCAATTTAAAACATAGATATTAGGTGAGAACCGGTGATGCTTCAGTGGAATTTAAGCATAACAAGAAGTCACTCTCTTGTGGTTGTGAAGTTGAAAGTGGAAGGTGAAAAAGAACTTATACTAATAGAAACAGAGAGATTAGTTCCATCCTAATGCTCACGAGTCCAACCATGTAAGGTATAGTGTATCTAACCATGGGCTCCACATTCTGAATATGAAATTGAGAAAAAACTTATCTAGAAGGTAAAAATGCCTGGGAACTGTTCTTTAAGCAATAGTTACATGAAACTGTAAACTAAAAGACTAAGCAGGCACATAATATGAAAAAAAGTTTGGAGGATTGATAACCTTTAGGTTTTATCCCAAAGGTAAATTTTCTGATTTTATTATAGCTAAAAATTACCTTTAAAATATTAAGCAAAGAAATGAGTATTAGCAGTGATCCCATGAGGAATTGGGGTCTTGTGATGACAAAAGCTGTCATTTATGAAGCATTTATGTGCCATGCACTATGGAAGACAGTTTACATGTGTTATCTCATATAACTCACACAGAATATTCTGGAAAAATGGATATTATTGTCCTTATCATATAATTAGGAAATTGTGAAACAAAATCATTTAATAATTTCCCCCACAGTTCAGAGTAAGAAAATAGACATATTAATATTTGAGCCCAAATATGTTGGACTCTCCAGTCTATAGCCTTTCCAAAATAAAAGGTTGTCTTTCAGCTTACTTACATTTTATTTATATTTTATGTCATTATAATGACTGTGGGTTACTCTGATGAAGAGAAATGTGTTTAAGCTAAAACAATTAAAATTCACAAAATAGTGGGTTATGTTGAGAGCTTTGAAATAAAAGCAGAAAATGGCTTGCAAAAGGCCAAAGAAAAATTTTTGAAGAAAAAATATATTTTTACTCTTAAAATTGTTATATTCATTTGTCTTGATTTCATACATTTTCTGTAGTGATTAAGGGAGTGTTTCTTATATCTAGAGTAAAATAAATATGGTCTTGTGTTCTTGCAGAAGATAGTTTCAACTTCAGAATTCATACCATCCTCAGAAACCATGAGATAAGCTTACTATTAAATTAACAGCACTCAGGTTTTTAAAATCTTTGTCAAAAATTTCCACTATTTGATTCTTACAAAATCCTTCTTCATTTCAGAGGTAACAGAAAATCAGAAAATTAAAGTGAGGCCACAGAGGATGCAAGTGGCAGAATGAGCCTAGAATCTGATACTTCCGACTCCAAATTGTTTGTTGTACACCACATAGACTCAACACTGTAAAGGAAGGGAAGTGTGTATAAAATAACACAAAATGTGGTACACCATAAAAGCAACATTATTGACAGGAATTTATCAACAGTAAGAGTAATGATGCTGAGATTTTGAGTCTTAGGACGTAGTCAGTCCTGGGTTGGTGCCCTTGTCCAGTTGAATATTCTCAAAACCCTACATGATCACAAATGGAAAATCTGTGTCATTTTCAAGGCCATCTTTATTTTACTCACCTTTTTATTTTACTCATCTTTTTATTTTACTAGTAATTATATTCTAGGAAGAGAAATAAAACTTTAGCCATGTTTCTACCTGAAAAAAATTCTGTACTGTCTTTTTATACAGATTGGTTTTGTTACAACTAAATTGAGCTAATTTATCACCAAGGCTGTGGTGAAAATGTGCCCTTTATAGAAACATGGTTTAAAACTTTAAGTGAGTAAATATAGTTTTATATAATAAATATCCTAATAAATGTGATTTCTTATAACTTACATCCTCTACAGGTTACAAATCAATAATTCTTGACAATTTTAAGGCTAACGTTTTCAACATTCCAGGAAAACTCTTTGCCATCATTAACGAATGGACTTACATGGAAACTCAAATTTATGATTCCAAGATACAGAACGTATTTAAATTTAACTTAAAACTTAAGGTAAAAGTAAATATATCTAACCTCTTTTTAAACTGTTTTTCAACAAAATTAACTGTTTAGCTTGTGGGTTGCCCACTCACATTACCTATGTCAAAAGTCTACTATTCTTTTAAGGATTTTATTAACCAATGATAAGTTATACTTCCTAGTCATGGCCAAATTAAAGAACATAAGGATTGTAATTCTGTCTCTCCACATCTGAAACTAGTCTCTTAAATTTAATTCTAAGATACTCCTGGGGAGTGGTTGAGCATAAATTGGAGATAGGTGTATTTGAGAGTAAGAAAAATGACTTAGCAAATTATTTTTAAGGTTTCAATTTGAATGTATATATGCAAAGAATGTGAGTATATAACTTCATATGATGTCTAATCATCCTATTACTTCCCCTGTGTCCTCACTGTTTTTTCCCTTTATTCTTCACTGTTGCCAAGAGTACCATGTAAAAATTAACTTTGGGTAGAAAAAAATAATTTAAAGAATTAAATCATCTGATTTAAAAAGTCAAAATCAAAACTCTCCTCTTTCCTTTGATTCTGTATTTCTCTTTAAAAGGATCTTACTTTAATGAATGTTTAGGGATTATTATTCAATAATGAGTCTGAAGTCCATCAAAGTGGGAGATTGCATCACAGTATAAGAACTTTATTGGAGATGAAAAAATAATTATTGAATGTTACTATTTTGGCAAAATATCATTAAACAGCATGGCATTCAAGAAATAGAGAACAGAATAAAGCCAGCATGTTCCCAGAAAGGCTAATTGGCAAAGTATGACAACAACAGAGCAAAATTCTCTTTCGCAGAGCTACTGGCCCCAGCGTGGCTGTAGTGTGCGATTTGTAATTGACAGTAAGGCATAGATTTTCGCAGATGTGAAATGTCAGTCCTTCCACCAGGTCACAGTGAAAGCAGCGTAAACCCTTAGATGTAACCAACAACTGTGTCACCATTGAGACACATCTTAAGTAAATAGTATGTCGCACTAAAACAGATTCAGGGATCATGCCGTTTGCTCAAGTCAATGAGCAGTACGGGTATCGCAAGGCTAGGGTCTGCCATTAACAAGATGAGTCCCGGCTATTGTAAATAGAGCTTCAGTGAACATTGTTGTACATGACTCTTTTTGAGTTATGCTTTTCTCAGGGTATTTGCCCAGTAGTGAGATTGCTGGGTCTATGGTGGTTCTATTTTTAGTTTTTTAAGGAACCTCCATACTGTTCTCCATAGTGGCTACACCAATTTACATTACCACCAACAGTGCAAGAGGGTTCCCTTTTCTCCACACCCTTTCCAGCATTTATTGTTTGTAGATTCTTTGAAGATGGCCATTCTGACTGGTGTGAGATGATATTTCATTGTAGTTTTGATTTGCATTTCTCTAATGATTAATGATGTTGAGCATTCTTTCATGTGTTTGTTGGCAATGTGTATAAAGCAGAAAGTAACACACCATTGTAAAGCAATTATACTCCAATAAAGATGTTAAAAAACAACAACAACAAAAAAAAACCATGACGAGTCCCCACAAATCCTGAGCCAGCGAGATCTTTGGGACATTCAATTCTGCTTCAGTCAAAGAAAGTCAGTGTAAAAATGGATTACTGCTTTATGCAAAACTGAGAACAACCAAAATCGTGGTAGAAAGATAAAATTCTATGAGGACATGCCTAAGCATAATTTCAAGAAACAGGGCATAGCCATTCGCTGCTGGGAAACCATAGCAACAGGAAGACCAAGCTAGCATGTTAGTGATCTGAACTGGGATGGTTCTTGTGAAAGGAGGAAGCTGAACTGGAAGCAGGATCAAGACTGTAAACATAAAACGAGCACACTTTCTCTCTAACAAGGAAAGTAGCCTTGTTATTTACAATATTCTAATAGATGACAGCAACAGTAGAACTGTCATTAAATAAGAATCATACTGGAGCCTCCTATACCTTTAGAATCCATATATCAGGACTACTTTATAATGAAATAATTTTGGCAATTCAGTAATTTATTCCTCTTGGATGCACTTTGAGAAAAATTTTTTTTATCAAAAACAATAATAAAGCATACTAGACAAGGCTCTAATATATATCATCTAAGTTAAATTGCAAAAATTTTATTTGGTGATCTACATTTAGAAATTCAGGATGTACCAAAAGTGCTATAAGCGACAGCTTTTTCAGATGGGATATGGAGATTCAAAAATGTAAGTCTTCTGTCAAAAATGGAACATAACATTTTCTCCATATAAATCCTGAGAACACAAGGAAATATAAACATGCAGAAATGGAAACACTAGGATTCATTTTATATTTTTGCAAAGGAAAACACTTTTCTTCTTTTCCTTAGATACCTACTATAAGGTATCTAATCTGTAGCATAAGGTAAAAAAACCACTGACCGCTAATAAGATGTAAGGTGTTCTCAATATTTCTTCCCGTTATTACTGTCTTGAATATTTATAAAACTGGACTACACATTTTCCTGCATGAATTAGCTGTAACTCTCCAGTCATATTTCAGCCAAGTAAATACATCTTTAAGGCAAGATCTTTAAAGAAGGAGAAAAATGGGATTTTAAAGCCAAATTTTTTTTAAACATCTTAATTGGGGTAAAATTGCTTTACAATGGTGTGTTAGTTTCTGCTTTATAACAAAGTGAATCAGTTATACATATACATATGTTCCCATATCTCTTCCCTCTTGCGTCTCCCTCCCTCCCACCCTCCCTATCCCACCCATCCAGGCGGTCACAAAGCACCGAGCTGATATCCCTGTGCCATGCGGCTGCTTCCCACTAGCTATCTACCTTACGTTTGTTAGTGTGTATATGTCCATGACTCTCTCTCGCCCTGTCACAGCTCACCCTTCCCCTTCCACATATCCTCAAGTCCGTACTCCAGTAGGTCTGTGTCTTTATTCCTGTCTTACCCCTAGGTTCTTCATGACATTTTTTTTCTTAAATTCCATATATATGTGTTAGCATACGGTATTTGTCTTTCTCTTTCTGACTTACTTCACTCTGTATGACAAACTCTAGGTCTATCCACCTCATTACAAATAGCTCAATTTCGTTTCTTTTTATGGCTGAGTAATATTCCATTGTATATATGTGCCACGTCTTCTTTATCCATTCATCCAATGATGGGCACTTAGGTTGTTTCCATCTCTGGCCTACTGTAAATAGAGCTGCAATGAACATTTTGGTACATGATGCTTTTTGAATTTTGGTTTTCTCAGGGTATATGCCCAGTAGTGGGATTGCTGGGTCATATGGTAGTTCTATTTGTAGTTGTTTAAGGAACCTCCATACTGTTCTCCATAGTGGCTGAACTAATTCACGTTCCCACCAGCAGTGCAAGAGTGTTCCCTTTTCTCCACACCCTCTCCAGCATTTACTGTTTCTAGATTTTTTGATGATGGCCATTCTGACTGGTGGGAGATGGTATCTCATGGTAGTTTTGATTTGCATTTCTCTAATGATTAATGATGTTGAGCATTCTTTCATGTGTTTGTTGGCAGTCTGTATATCTTCTTCAGAGAAATGTCTATTTAGGTCTTCTGCCCATTTTTGGATAGGGTTGTTTGTTTTCTTGTTATTGTGCTGCATGAGCTGCTTGTAAATTTTGGAGATTAATCCTTTGTCAGTTGCTTCATTTGCAAATATTTTCTCCCATTCTGAGGGTTGTCTTTTGGTCTTGTTTATGGTTTCCTTTGCTGTGCAAAAACTTTGAACTTTCATTAGGTCCCATTAGTTTGTTTTTGATTTTATTTCCATTACTCTAGGAGGTGGGTCAGAAAGGATCTTGCTGTGATTTATGTCATAGAGTGTTCTGCCTATGTTTTCCTCTAAGAGTTTGATAGTTTCTGGCCTTACATTTAGGTCTTTAGTCCATTTTGAGCTTATTTTTGTGTATGGTGCTAGGGAGTGATCTAATCTCATACTTTTACATGTATCTGTCCAGTTTTCCCAGCACCACTTATTGAAGACGCTGTGCTTTCTCCACTGTACATTCCTGCCACCTTTATCAAAGATAAGGTGTCCATATGTGTGTGGGTATATCCCTGGGCTTTCTATCCTGTTCCATTGACCTATCTTTCTGTATTTGTGCCAGTACCATACTGCCTTGATCACTGTAGCTTTGTAGTATAGTCTGAAGTCAGGGAGCCTGATTCCTCCAGCTCCTTTTTTCCTTCTCAAGATTGCTTTGGCTATTCGGGGTCTTTTGTGTTTCCATACAAATTGTGAAATTTTTTGTCCTAGTTCTGTGAAAAATGCCAGTGGTAGTTTGATAGGGATTGCACTGAATCTATAGATTGCTTTGGGTAGTAGAATCATTTTCACAATGTTGATTCTTCCAATCCAAGAACATGGTAGGTATATCTCACCATCTATTTGTATCATCTTTAATTTCTTTCATCAGTGTCTTATAATTTTCTGCATACAGGTCTTTTGTCTCCTTAGGTAGGTTTATTCCTAGATATTTTATTCTTTTTGTTGCAATGGTAAATGGGAGTGTTTTCTTCATCTCACTTTCAGATTTTTCATCATTAGTGTATAGGAATGCCAGAGATTTCTGTGCATTAATTTTGTATCCTGCTACTTTACCAAATTCATTGATTAGCTCTAGTAGTTTTCTGGTAGCATCTTTAAGATTCTCTATGTATAGGATCATGTCATCTGCAAACAGTGACAACTTTACTTCTTCTTTTCCAATTTGGATTCCTTTTATTTCCTTTTCTTCTCTGATTGCTGTGGCTAAGACTTCCAAAACTATGTTGAAAAAGAGTGGTGAGAGTGGGCAACCTTGTCTTGTTCCTGATCTTAGTGGAAATGCTTTCAGTTTTTCACCATTGAGGATGATGTTTGCTGTTGGCTTGTCATATATGGCCTTTATTATATTGAGGAAAGTTCCCTCTATGCCTACTTTCTGCAGGGTTTTTATCATAAATGGGTGTTGAAATTTGTCAAAAGCTTTCTCTGCATCTATTGCGATGACCATATGGTTTTTCTCCTTCAATTTGTTAATATGGTTTATCACATTGATAGATTTGCATATATTGAAGAATCCTTGCATTCCTGGAATAAACCCCACTTGATCATGGTGTATGATCCTTTTCATGTGCTGTTGGATTCTGTTTGCTAGTATTTTGTTAAGGATTTTTGCATCTATGTTCATCAGTGATATTGGCCTGTAGTTTTCTTTCTTTGTGACATTCTTGTCTGGTTTTTGTATCAGGGTGATGGTGGCCTCCTAGAATGTGTTTGGGAGTGTTCCTTCCTCTACTATATTTTGTAAGAGTTGGGGAAGGATAGGTATTAGCTCTTCTCTAGATGTTTTGTAGAATTCGCCTGTGAAGCCATCTGGTTCTGGGCTTTTGTTTGTTGGAAGATTTTTAATCACAGTTTCAATTTCAGTGCTTGTGATTGGTCTGTTGATATTTTCTATTTCTTCCTGATTCAGCCTTGGCATGTTGTGCATTTCTAAGAATTTGTCCATTTCTTCCAGGTTGTCCATTTTATTGGCATAGGGTTGCTTGTAGTTGTCTCTCATTAACTTTGTCTTTCTGCAGTGTCAGTTGTTACTTCTCCTTTTTCATTTCTAATTCTATTGATTTGAGTTTTCTCCCTTTTTTCTTGATGAATCTGGCTAATGGTTTATCAATTTTGTTCATTTTCTCAAAGAACCAGCTTTTAGTTTTATTGATCTTTGCTATCGTTTCCTTCTTTTTCATTTATTCATGATCTGATCTTTATGATTTCTTTCCTTCTGCTAATTTTGGGGATGTTTTGTTCTTCTTTCTCTAATTGCTTTAGGTGCAAGGTTAGGTTGCTTATTCGAGATGTTTCCTGTTTCATTTTGTTTTTTAACATCTTTATTGGGGTATAATTGCTTTACAATGGTGTGTTAGTTTCTGTTTTATAACAAAGTTAATCAGTTATACATATACATATGTTCCCATATCTCTTCCCTCTTGCCTCTCCCTCCCTCCCACCCTCCCTATCCCACCCATCCAGGTGGTCACAAAGCACCAAGCTGATCTCCCTGTGCTATGCGGCTGCTTCTCACTAGCTATCTACCTTACGTTTGGTAGTGTATATATGTCCATGCCTCTCTCTCGCTTTGTCACAACTCACCCTTCCCCCTCCCCATATCTTCAAGTCCGTTCTCCAATAGGTCTGTGTCTTTATTCCTGTCTTACCCTTAGGTTCTTCATGACATATTTTTTCCTTAAATTCCATATATATGTGTTAGCATACAGTATTTGTCTTTCTCTTTCTGACTTACTTCACTCTGTATGACAGACTCTAGGTCTATCCATCTCATTACAAATAACTCAATTTTGTTTCTTTTTATGGCTGAGTAATATTCCATTGTATATATGTGCCACATGTTCTTTATCCATTCATCAGATGATGGGCCTTTAGGTTGTTTCCATCTCCGGTCTATTGTAAATAGAGCTGCAATGAACATTTTGGTACATTACTCTTTTTGAATTTTGGTTTTCTCAGTGTATATGCCCAGTAGTGGGATTGCTGGGTAATATGGTAGGTCTATTTGTAATTTTTTAAGGAACCTCCATACTGTTCTCCATAGTGGCTGTACAAATTCACATTCCCACCAGCAGTGCAAGACTGTTCCCTTTTCTCCACACCCTCTCCGGCATTTATTGTTTCTAGTTATTTTGGTGATGCCCATTCTGACTGGTGTGAGATGATATCTCATTGTAGTTTTGATTTGCATTTCTCTAGTGATTAATGATGTTGAGTATTCTTTCATGTGTTTGTTGGCAGTCTGTATATCTTCTTCAGAGAAATGTCTATTTAGGTATTCTGCTCATTTTTGTATTGGGTTGTTTGTTTTCTTGCTATTGAGCTTCATGTGTTGCTTGTAAATTTTGGAGATTAATCCTTTGTCAGTTGTTTCACTTGCAAATATTTTCTCCCATTCTGAGGGCTGTCTTTTGTTCTTGTTTATGGTTTCCTTTGCTGTGCAAAAGCTTTGAATTTTCATTAGGTCCCATTAGTTTGTTTTTGATTTTATTTCCATTACTCTAGGAGGTGGGTCAGAAAGGATCTTGCTGTGATTTATGTCATAGAGTGTTCTGCCTATATTTTCCTCTAAGAGTTTGATAGTTTCTGGCCTTACATTTAGGTCTTTAATCCATTTTGAGTTTATTTTTGTGTATGGTGTTAGGGAGTGATCTAATCTCATACTTTTACATGTACCTGTCCAGTTTTCCCAGCACCACTTACTGAAGACACTGTCCTTTCTCCATTGTACATTACTGCCACCTTTATCAAAGATAAGGTGACCATATGTGCGTGGGTTAATCTCTGGGCTTCCTATCCTGTTCCATTGATCTATCTTTCTGTTTTTGTGCCAGTACCATACTGTCTTGATTACTGTAGCTTTGTAGTATAGTCTGAAGTCAGGGAGCCTGATTCCTCCAGCTCCACTTTTCATTCTCAAGATTGCTTTGGCTATTCGGGGTCTTTTGTGTTTCCATACAAATTGTGAAATTTCTTGTTCTAGTTCTGTGAAAAATGCCAGTGGTAGTTTGATAGGGATTGCACTGAATCTATAGATTGCTTTGGGTAGTAGAGTCATCTTCACAATGTTGATTCTTCCAATCCAAGAACATGGTATATCTCTCCATCTATTTGTATCATCTTTAATTTCTTTCATCAGTGTCTTATAATTTTCTGCATACAGGTCTTTTGTCTCCTTAGGTAGGTTTATTCCTAGATATTTTATTCATTTTGTTGCACTGGTAAATGGGAGTTTTTCCTTGATCTCACTTTCAGATTTTTCATCATTAGTATATAGGAATGCCAGAGATTTCTGTGCATTAATTTTGTATCCTGCTACTTTACCAAATTCATTGATTAGCTCTAGTAGTTTTCTGGTAGCATCTTTAGGATTCTCTCTGTATAGTATCATGTCATCTGCAAACAGTGACAACTTTACTTCTTCTTTTCTGATTTGGATTCCTTTTATTTCCTTTTCTTCTCTGATTGCTGTGGCTAAAACTTCCAAAACTATGTTCAATAAGAGTGGTGAGAGTGGGCAACCTTGTCTTGTTCCTGATCTTAGTGGAAATGCTTTCAGTTTTTCACCATTGAGGATGATGTTGGCTGTGGGCTTGTCATATATGGCCTTAATTATGTTGAGGAAAGTTCCCTCTATGCCTACTTTCTGCAGGGTTTTTATCATAAATGGGTGTTGAAATTTGTCAAAAGCTTTCTCTGCATCTAATGAGATGATCATATGGTTTTTGTGCTTCAATTTGTTAATATGGTTTATCACATTGATAGATTTGCATATATTGAAGAATCCTTGCATTCCTGGAATAAACCCCACGTGATCATGGTGTATGATCCTTTTAATGTGCTGTTGGATTCTGTTTGCTAGTATTCTGTTGAGGATTTTTGCATCTATGTTCATCAGTGATATTGGCCTGTAGTTTTCTTTCTTTGTGACATCCTTGTCTGGTTTTGGTATCAATGTGATGGTGGCCTCATAGGAGGAATTTGGGAGTGTTCCTCCCTCTGCTATAATTTGGAAGAGTTTGAGAAAGATAGGTGCTAGCTTTTCTCTAAATGTTTGATAAAATTCACCTGTGAAGCCATCTGGTCCTGGGCTTTTGTTTGTTGGAAGATTTTTAATCACAGTTTCAATTTCAGTGCTTGTGATTGGTCTGTTCATATTTTCTATTTCTTCCTGATTCATTCTTGGCAGGTTTTGCATTTCTAAGAATTTGTCCATTTCTTCGAGGTTGTCCATTTTATTGGCATAGAGTTGCTTGTAGTAATCGCTCATGATCTTTTGTATTTCTGCAGTGTCAGTTGTTACTTCTCCGTTTTCATTTCTAATTTTATTGATTTGAGTCTTCTTCCTTTTTTTCTTGATGAGCCTGACTAGTGGTTTATCTATTTTGTTTATCTTCTCAAAGAACCAGCTTTTAGTTTTATTGATCTTTGCTATTGTTTCCTTCATTTCTTGTTCATTTATTTCTGATCTGATTTTTATGATTTCTTTCCTTCTTCTAGCTTTGGGGTTTTTTTGTTCTTCTTTCTCTAATTGCTTGAGGTGCAAGGTTAGGTTATTTATTCGAGATGCTTCCTGCTTCTTAAGGTGGGCTTGTATTGCTATAAACTTCCCTCTTAGAACTGCTTTTGCTGCATCCCATAGGTTTTGGGTCATCGTGTCTCCATTGTCATTTGTTTCTAGGTATTTTTTGATTTCCTCTTTGATTTCTTCAGTGATCACTTCGTTAGTAAGTATGTATTGTTTAGCCTCTATGTGTTTGTATTTTTTACAGATCTTTTCCTGTAATTGATATCTAGTCTCATGGCGTTGTGGTCGGAAAAGATACTTGATACAATTTCAATTTTCTTATATTTACCAAGGCTTGATTTGTGACCCAAGATATGATCTATCCTGGAGAATGTTCCATGAGCACTTGAGAAAAATGTGTATTCTGTTGTTTTTGGATGGAGTGTCCTATAAATATCAATTAAGTTCATCTTGTTTAATGTATCATTTAAAGCTTGTGTTTCCTTATTTATTTTCATTTTGGATGATCTGTCCATGGGTGAAAGTGGGGTGTTAAAGTCCCCTACTATGAATGTGTTACTGTCGATTTTCCCTTTTCTGGCTGTTATTATTTGCCTTATGTATTGAGGTGCTCCTATGTTGGGTGCATAAATATTTACAATTGTAATATCTTCTTCTTGGATTGATCCCTTGATCATTATGTAGTGTCCTTCTTTGTCTCTTCTAATAGTCCTTATTTTAAAGTCTATTTTGTCTGATATGAGAATTGCTACTCCAGCTTTCTTTTGGTTTCCATTTGCATGGAATATCTTTTTCCATCCCCTTACTTTCAGTCTGTATGTGTCTCTAGGTCTGAAGTGGGTCTCTTGTAGACAGCATATATAAGGGTCTTGTTTTTGTATCCATTCAGCCAATCTGTGTCTTTTGGTGGGAGCATTTAGTCCATTTACATTTAAGGTAATTATCAATATGTATGTTCCTATTCCCATTTTCTAAATTGTTTTAGGTTCGTTATTATAGGTTTTTTCCTTCTCTTGTGTTTCCTGTCTAGAGAAGTTCCTTTAGCATTTGTTGTAAAGCTGGTTTGGTGATGCTGAACTCTCTCAGCTTTTGCTTGTCTGTAAAGGTTTTAATTTCTCCATCAAATCTGAATGAGTTCCTTGCTGGATAGAGTAGTCTTGGTTGCAGGTTTTTCTCCTTCATCACTTTCAGTATGTCCTGCCACTCCCTTCTGGCTTGTAGGGTTTCTGCTAAGAGATCAGCCTTTAACCTTATGGGGATTCCCTTGTGTGTTATTTGTTGTTTTTCCCTTGCTGCTTTTAATATGCTTTCTTTGTATTTAATTTTTGACAGTTTGATTAATATGTGTCTTGGCATATTTCTCCTTGGATTTATCCTGTATGGGGCTCTCTGTGCTTCCTGGACTTGATTAACTATTTCATTTCCCATATTAGGGAAGTTTTCAACTATAATCTCTTCAAATATTTTCTCAGTCCCTTTCTTTTTCTCTTCTTCTTCTGGAACCCCTATAATTCGAATGTTGGTGCGTTTAATGTTGTCCCCGATGTCTGTGAGACTCTCCTCAGGTCTTTTCATTATTTTTTCTTTATTCTGCTCTGCAGTAGTTATTTCCACTATTTTATCTTCCAGGTCACTTATCCATTCTTCTGCCCCAGTTATTCTGCTATTGATCCCATCTAGAGTACTTTTAATTTCATTTATTGTGTTGTTCATCTTTGCTTGTTTCATCTTTAGTTCTTCTAGGTCCTTGTTAACTGTTTCTTGCATTTTGTCCACTCTGTTTCCAAGATTTTGGATCATCCTTACTATCATTATTGTGAAGTCTTTTTCAGGTAGACTGCCTATTTCCTCTTCATTTGTTAGGTCTGGTGCATTTTTATCTTGCTCCTTTATCTGCTGTGTGTTTTTCTGTCTTCTCATTTTGCTTATCTTACTGTGTTTGGGGTCTCCTTTTTGCAGGCTGCAGGTTTGTAGTTCCTGCTGTTTTTGATGTCTGTCTCCAGTGGCTAAGGTTGGTTCAGTGGGTTGTGTAGGCTTCCTGGTGAAGGGGACTAGTGCCTGTGTTGTGGTGGATGAGGCTGGATCTTGTCTCTCTAGTGGGTAGCTTCACGTCTGGTGGTGTGTTTTGGGGTGTCTGTGGACTTATTATGATTTTAGGCAGCCTCTCTGCTAATGGGTGGGGTTGTGTTCCTGTTTTGCTAGTTGTTTGGCATAGGTTGTCCAGCACTGTAGCTTGCTGGTCGTTGAGTGAAGCTGGGTGCTGGTGTTAAGATGGAGGTCTCTGGGAGATTTTCGCCGTTTGATATTATGTGGAGCTGGGAGGCCTCTTGTTGACCAGTGTCCTGAAGTTGGCTCTCCCACCTCAGAGGCAGAGTCCTGACTCCTGGCTGGAGCACCAAGAGCCTTTCATCCACACGGCTCAGAATAAAAGAGAGAAAAAGTAGAGAGAATTAGTAGAAGTATGAAGAAAGAAAGAAAGAAAGAAAGGAGGGAAGGAAGGAAGGAAGGAAAGAAGGAAGGAAGGAAGGAAGGAAGAAAAAAAGAAAGAAAGAAGCAAAGAAGGAAAGAAGGCGAGAAGGAAAGAAAGAAGGGAGGGAGGGAGGGAGGAAGGAAGGAGGGAAGGAAGGAAAAAAGACAGAAAGAAAGAAGATACAGTAAAATAAAATAAAGTATAATAAAGTTATTGAAGTAAAAAATAATTATTTAGAAAAAAAGGGACAGATAGAACCTTAGGACAAATGGTGGAAGCAAAGCTATACAGACAAAATCTTACACAGAAGCATACACATACACCCTCACAAAAAGAGGTAAAGGGGAAAAAATCATAAATCTTGCTCTCAGAGACCACCTCCTCAATTTGGGATGATTCGTTGTCTAAAGGAGGGAAGGAAGGAAGGAAAGAAGGAAAGAAAGAAAGAAAGGAAGGAAGGAAGAAAGAAAGAAAGAAAGTAAAGTATAATAAAGTTATCAAAATTAATTATTAAGAAAAAAATTTTAAAAAAAAACCATGGACGGATAGAACCCTAGGACAAATGGTGGAAGCAAAACTATACAGATAAGATCTCACACAGAAGCATACACATACACATTCACAAAAAGAGGAAAAGGGGAAAAAATCATAGATTTTGCTCTCGAAGCCCACCTCCTCAATTTGGGATGATTCCTTGTCTATTCATATATTCCACAGATGCAGCGTACATCAAGTTGATTGTGGAGCTTTAATCCGCTGCTTCTGAGGCTGCTGGGAGAGATTTCCCTTTATCTTCTTTGATCTCACAGCTCACAGGGGCTCAGCTTTGGATTTGGCCCCGCCCCTGCATGTAGGTCGCTTGAGGGCGTCTGTTTTTTGCTCAGACAGGACGGGGTTAAAGAAGCCGCTGATTCGGGGGCTCTGGTGCACTCAGGACGGGGGGAGGGAGGGACACTGCGTGCGGGGCGGGCCTGCGGCGGCAGAGGCCGGCGTGACGTTGCACCAGCCTGAAGCCCGCCGTGCATTCTCCCCGGGAAGTTGTCCCTGGATCCCGAGAACCTGGCAGTGGCGGGCTACACAGGCTCCGCGGAAGAGGGGTGTGGATAGTGACCTGTGCTCGCACACAGGCCCCTTGGTGGCGGCAGCAGCAGCCTTAGCGTCTCCCGCCCGTCTCTGGGGTCCGCGCTTTTAGCCGCAGCTCGCGCCCGTCCCTGGGGTTCCTTTAAGCAGCGCTCTTAAACCCCTCTCCTCGCGCACCAGGAAACAGAGGGAAGAAAAAGTCTCTTGCCTCTTCGGCAGCTCCAGACTTTTCCCCGGACTCCCTCCAGGCTAGCCGTGGTGCACTAACCCCTTCAGGCTATGTTCAAGCAGCCAACCTCAGTCCTCTCCCTGCGCTCCGACCGAAACGGAAACCTGAGCCTCAGCTCGCAGCCCCGCCCGCCCCGGCGGGTGAGCAGACAAGCCTCTAGGGCTGGTGAGTGCCGGTCGGCACCGATCCTCTGTGTGGGAATCTCCCCGTTTTGCCCTCCGCAACCCCTGTTGCTGTGCACTCCTCCGCGGCCCCAAAGCTCCCCGCTCCGCCTCCCGCAGTCTCTGAACGCGAAGGGGCTTCCTAGTGTGTGGAAACTTTTCCTCCTTCACAGCTCCCTCCCACTGGTGCAGGTGCCGTCCCTATTTTTTGTCTCTGTTTTTTCTTTTTTTCTTTTGCCCTACCCAGGTACGTGGGGAGTTTCTTGCCTTTTGGGAGGTCTGAAGTCTTCTGCCAGCCTTCAGTAGGTGTTCTGTAGGAGTTGTTCCACGTGTAGATGTATTTCTTGTGTATCTGTGGGGAGGAAGGTGATCTCCGCGTCTTACTCTTCCGCCATCTTCAAAGTCCCCCCTCAAGCCAAATTTTAAGTACAGCTCCCTAGATAGTATTTTATTTGAGACACTTTGCTCTGCTATAACATAGAAAATACCTTTGAGGATGAGCATTTGTATGAATTGCAGCTAGGTCCATACTAGTTTCCAACAGGATAAAAGAAATTTCATAAAATTTTTTGAAAACCTGATCATATTAGTTTAAGAAAATCACTATTTAAAAAAGTACTATTAAAAAAACTTAATTGGTACTAAAAAGTAATTATAAATGCAGATCTAAACTTGACAATATGAAGATATTTTTACTTTCTTTGTGTCCTTTGACTCCTCTCAAATAAAATAAAAAGAACAAAATATAGACAAAGAAAACTTTCTTTAATGAAATCGAAAAGAGATCATAACCTCAAAGCATAAATTATATTAAAAAACACTGTCAAGTATGCTGAAATTAGCACCAAAATATAGAGAGACATGAAGAGCTTACCTGTACTTCCTTAGATATGAGGAGGCAAGAGGGGGTTAAGAAGTCCCTAGTCGTATACATCAGGTTTCTAAGAAGTGAGTCCAGTGACTGTAACACAGAGACGGGTGGTCATAGAGGAAATATGGGTTTTGACTCAGTTTGGCACATTATAAGTGCAGTGGAAATTAGAACTGAAGGAGAGACTATAACAGCCATCAGATTTTAAAATTTGAGACAGTTATTTACTGAAGGAGATTGTCAAAATGAATTGCAACAATGGAGGGAAAAAAACAGTTATCATAACATGAAGACTCCATGAATGAAGGGGCTTTATTATGTGTCATATCAACCAGCTGAATATAAACAACCCAGAGTGGCCATGTCTTGAAGGATAATGGGCAGAAGAGGCTTAGTGCTCCAGACAACAATAATGAACTAAAATTGTGGCTGTCACCAGATGTCTGCCCTCCACACTACTGTTCAGGAAGTGGCTGGCTTGAGTCACAGATGGGTAATAATAAGGAAGGAACTACCATGGCATATGTATATATACATATGTATATATCTATATCTATCTATATGGATATGACTAAAAGTCAAGGGGTGGAGAATGGGAAATCAATACAATTAAGGTGAAGAATATGGTAAATCTAAAGAGAAAGAGAAAGAATTTAGTTAATATAGTTCTCCTTAGTTTTTATGTAATAACACACTGCACATCTTCCATAAAGAATGGATCCTACAACTGCAACAACAGCAACACCTAAATGTAACAACAAAAAAACAGAAGAGAGCAGCTTGAGATATAGGGCAAGGAATTGCAATTAAGGAAAGGCAGAGCTGAAGGTGGCTTAGACTAATATATTAATGGTGTGTAGAGTGAGAAGATGTACAGTTGACCCTTGAACATGGGTTTGAACTGCACGGTTCCACTCATCTGTGGATTTTTTCAATAGTAAATACAACAGTGCTACACAATGGATGTGGAAACCGTGTATACGGAGGGTTGGCTGTAAGTTATACATGGATTTTTGGCTGTGCAGTGTTGGCCACCCCTAACCCTGCACTATTCAAGGGTCAACTGTATTTAGACTAGAGATAGATATTGGATGAGAAATGGGCAGAATTTTAATGGATCCAAAATATTTTGCAAAAGAGTAAGGTGAATCCTGTTGACTATTCATAGCATCCATTTCTCTGGTCCTCCTGATGTCACAATGCTGCTTTGATTCCTATATTTCTCTGTTCCCCAACTAGCCCATCTGATATCCAGGAAGCTGGCTCCATTTTCACTTTAAGACTGATACCAATTAGTCATAATCAATTATGTTAGTACTTTACTCCTTGCCAGATACAGGATTCCAGTTTTAAGCAAACCAGTACTTGACATTTTCCTGATTAAAGATATTGGTTCTTTAATGTAATCACGTGACAAAATTTGGTCCAATCATACTAAAGTAAAAGACATTTTCAGATAAGAAAATAAATTCATCTTCCACAGCGTGTGAATATATTATGTATGTTGATTAAGCAGTTAAATAAATGAGTCTGTTTTAATATTAAGGTTAAATATATTAGACCAAAAATCAATTTCTTATATGTACCTGGTATGTTGAATAAGATGAACATATAGGATTGATTTGTAAAATGAACTTTATTTTATTTCCAGTATCCTTTTACTCATATACTATGACCTTCCTAATTAATGTTAGGCAATAGAAAAACCAGTAGTTATTTAAGACCCAGCACAGTCTTTAATTTAAATTTAACTTTGGGCTTCCTTGGTGGCGCAGTGGTTGAGAGTCTGCCTGCTGATGCAGGGGACATGGGTTCGTGCCCCGGTCCGGGAAGATCCCACATGCCACGGAGCGGCTGGGCCCGTGAGCCATGGCCACTGAGCCTGCGCGTCTGGAGCCTGTGCTCTACAACGGGAGAGACCACAACAGTGAGAGGCCCGTGTACCGCAAAAAAAAAAAAAAAAAAAAAAAAAATTAACTTTATCAGTTAGATAAATTCACTCCTTTCCTCCCTCACTCCTCTGCTGGCCCTTTGATGTGAGTTGGAGGGTGCCTCCACTTTTCCTTCTCCCTCTAAGCCCACTAACTGTGGTTTCAAACCAGGTCCCATCAGGAAGAGGGAGATGAATTAAGTGGGAAGGAATGTTCTTACACAGGTTGATAAATTTCTGAGATGGATTTGTGTTCTCTGAGTCTGATGTATATTTAAAGATGACTTTTTTTCCTCATGGATACTTTAAAAGTTTCTTTAGGGCCCCGCTTGTGATGTCTGACTGCACATAATGGAATGCAGGGCATGCATTTCCTGCATCCTTCTTCATAATTTCACTCCACTCCTTCCTAAGTTGCTCTTCCTTCTCTGGAAACCTTCTTAGAGGGTGGAAATTGGCCTCGGGTTATCTTTCCTTCCTCACTCGCCTCTGATCCATGGAAAACTCTCAGGTATTTTGTCTGGACAATTTCCAGGAGCCACGCAATTCCAGTGCAGCAGTACCTCCCCTCTCCTCCCTCACTCGGTAGTCAACCAAGTCTTCTTACATTCGCAATCAGGCCCTAGATGGAATCAGGCACCAGTACATTTGGCCCCATTAACTTCACCAAACACATATTAAACTCTTAAACAGGATTAATGAAAGTACCATTTGTCAGATTCAGGAAACCCAACAAATATCAATCAGGAAAAATAAAAAGAAAGACATAGCTAGATAGCTCATGGCGAAACTGTTGATTGTCTCTTTCTTATGTCTGTACTTTTGTCTCAATATCCTATGTGCTATATAATTTCTTCAGATATAACTTCCAAATAACTAGTTCTCTTTCAATGGTGTTTAATTAAAGTAGTAGCATAAGAGTGAAGGGTACATCTCTGAGGCCAACATGGTTGGATTAAATTCTAAATCTTCTGTTTACCAATTGGGGGCAAACCCTTGACTTTCTTGGTTTTACCTTTTCTTATTGTTTCTGGCCTTAGAAATGTTTTCCTTCATTTTCTTCCAATTCAGCTTTTCACAGATATAGATCGATAGATGACAGAGTTGGAGATTGATATTTAAAATTTAGTAGTGGGAAGACCTAAAGATATATAAGAAAATAAATAATATGATTAGAATCACACAGAAGAAACATTTACCTGTAAGCAGTGTGCTGCCTGCACTGGTGTCTGGACATCTTCTAAATGGTGACTTCAATTAGTATATAGTCTATGCTAAGGAATATTTAAAAATTCAGACAAGAAGTATTAGGAGCTTATTATGTTATTAAGGATAGGACTGGAAATGGGATGAGTCATTTAAAGAACATTTTTGCATAAAAATGTATATAAGGAGGGAGGGGCCAAATATTAAGATTTGGTACAAAAGAACCTAAGAAAGAAAATGTGCTTAGTTTGGGCACATTATGTTTGAAGTCCCAAGATGATAATCAGGATAGTGTGTCCAGTAGGGCATTATATGTGTAGATTTTTAGCTCAGAATGAGATAAAAGAAACACAGAAATAATAGCTAACCCTGTGAAGGAGGAGAGTGTCAAGAGGGAAAAGTCACGGACAAAGATGATAGGCATATGCCAAGAAGTTAGTGATGCTTAAGCTTTTGAGCTCATCACTTGCACGGACCCCTTCCAAGGCCATGGACAGGTCCCTAGGAATATCTTCACATGGTCACATTTTTTGGAAAATTTGTAAAACTAAACTTTTTTGTTATTTTCTTTAAAGAGGGCTCCCCTCCCCAATTCTCAATGTGCCATACCTTACAAAACATATATCTGCTTATCTTAGTTTGCTTTCTCTTGAGAGCAGAAGACAAAGACTAATGCAGGTCATTTATTTGGAAGATGAGCCCAGGAAGCAGGAAAGAGGGAACAGGAAAATTTGGGCAGGGAAGAAGGAAAATCATTATCAAGATCATTGTTGTAAATAATAGGATTCAGTTCCACCAGGACTTGCAAGAAACAAAAATTATCTCCTAGAATTCTCCACCTAAAAGCCAGAGGCTAGAGTATTTAGCTACTAGTTCCTATAACCCTCTAAACCATTGGTAAAGGATAGCTCCCAGAGGGTAACTCTTGCTGAATTTCTGGGCTGCTTCCTGAGTTTAACTACCCAATTCTGAGAATGCCTGAGGCAGAATGCTGAAAGTCAGGCACATGAAGGGGACAACAACAGCCAGAATGGGTCTGAAGATGCTCTGAACTGTCTCTGAAAGGTGGGCTGATTGCAGGGAACACATTCATGAGGGAAGTCCACGTCAATCCCCTGGATCAGAGCATAAATGCTAGAATGCCCTTCTGTTGGGTGCGAGACAAGGAGAATAACAAGAAAATGGGAAGAGCTAAATCAAAGCAATGTTAGAGAAGCAAAGCAAAGAAAGAATGTCAGAAGGAAGTCTGATCAAATATGACATTTTTGAGGGTACTCAGGAATTATATGTTTAAAAACTATTGAATGGGGTTAATGAGAGAAGATAATTGACTTTACAGGGAAATTTCATTGAAAAGTGGGACAGAAAGGCACATTAAAAGACATAATTACTTTCTTTTCTAGCATTTCTAAGAGTTGATCCTTTTCCTGAAAATCCTCCCACTAAAGCACCTCTGTTTCTGTGAGCTTTGAGTGAGTTAATACATGTGTAAAGGGATTACAACTATGTCTAACCCATCGTGGGCAATATGGAACTGTTTTCTGTTATTATTTTTATTATTTAGAAGACTTTAAATACATTGTGAACAATGTAATAAATCAAGTAGAGATCAATTTAAAGATGGTTAAGAAAATAGCAGGTTCTTCTTGAGTCAAAGAAGATTATCTTATGGTGATATTAAGAGTGCTTGGGAGCTTAGGATGACAAATCCCACACACACCCCAACACACACACACACACACACACACACACACACACACACACACACACACACGATGATCAGGGAAATACAGGTTCTAGGGACAGAAGCCAAGGTCTGGAAGAGGCTCAGAGGTTACAATAGCAGGGATGGGGAAGGGTAAAGGCTGCCTATAGCTGATCAAAGATCAGGTAGGCAGTTAGTTAAGAGGTGGAGCTATGAATATTGTCTTCAGAGCAGAATTGTAAAGGTAGAATATTAGAAGTAGAACAATTCTAACATCCATAAGCATAGGTGTAGCTGGACCTGATATCCAAGTGGAATGAACATTTCAGAATTAACATAATGATAACATAATATTATACTTTACAGAGATTGTTCAAGATGGTGGAGTAGAAGGACGTGCACTCATTCTCTCTTGCGAGAGCACCAGAATCACAACTAACTGCTGAACAATCAATGACAGGAAGACACTGGAACCCACCAAAAAATATACCCCACATCCAAAGACAAAGGAGAAGCCACAATGAGATGGTAAGAGGGGCACAATCACAATAAAGTCAAATCCCATAAAAGCTAGATGGGTGACTCACAAACTGGAGAACAATTAT
Organism: Grampus griseus; assembly: GCF_964374135.1. Lineage (NCBI taxonomy): Eukaryota > Metazoa > Chordata > Mammalia > Artiodactyla > Delphinidae > Grampus > Grampus griseus. The sequence goes on along the minus strand of NC_139004.1, from coordinate 45,046,565 downwards.
ACCACAGTCCACCCACTGGAGAGAAGGTTCTGAGCCGCACATAAGGTTTCCCAACCTGGGGGTCTGGCAATGGGAGGAGGAATTCTCAGAGAATCAGACTTCGAAGGCAGCAGGATTTGATTGCAGGACTGGGGGAAACAGAACTGGGGGAAAACAGAGACTCCACTCTTGGAGGGCACACACAAGTAGTGTGTACACCAGGACCCAGGGGGAAGGAGAAATGACCCCATAAGAGATGGAACCAGACGTACCTGCTAGTGTTGGAGGGTATCCTGCAGAGGTGGGGGTGGCTGTAACTCACCATGGGGACAAGGACACAGGCTGCAGAAGTTATGCAAAGTACTCCTTGGAGTGAGCCCTCTCGGAGTCCACCATTAGCCTCACTAAAGAGCCTGTGGGCTCCAGTGCTGGATCTCCTCAGGCCAAAAACCAACACGGAGGGAACCTAGCACCACCCATCAGCAGACGAGCAGATTAAACTTTTACTGAACTCTGCCTGCCAGAGCAACACCCAGCTCTACACACCACCAGTCCCTCCCATCAGGAAGCTTGCACAAACCTCTTAGATAGCCTCATCCACCAGAGGGCAGATGGCAGAAGTAAGAAGAACTACAATCCTGCAGCCTGTGGAACAAAAACCACATTCACAGAAATACAGACAAAATGAAAAGGCACAGGACTATGCCCCAGATGAAGGAACAAGATAAAACCCCAGAAGAACAAATAAATGAAGTGGAGGTAGGCAACCTTCAAGAAAAAAAATTCAGAATAATGATAGTGAAGATGATCCAGGACCTCAGAAAAAGAATGGAGGCAAAGATGAAAAAGATGCAAGAAATGTTTAACAAAGATATAGAAGAATTAAAGGATAAACACCTAGAAGAATTAAAGAACAAACAAACAGAGATGAACAATACAATAATTGAAATAAAAACTACACTACAAGGAATCAATAGCGGCATAATGAGGCAGAAGAACAGATAAGTGACCTGAAAGACAGAATGACGGAATTTACTGCCATAGAACAGAATAAAGAAAAAAGAATGAAAAGAAGAGGAGACAGCCTAAGAGACTTCTGGGACAACATTAAATGCAACAACATTCAGATTATAGGGGTACCAGAAGGAGAAGAGAGAGGGAAAGGACCCGAGAAAATAATTGAAGAGATTATAGAAAAAAATTTCCCTAACATGGGAAAGGAAATAGCCACACAGGTCCAGAAAGTGCAGTGAGTCCCATACGGAGAAACGTGCTGAGACACATAGTAATCAAATTGGCAAAAATTAAAGACAAAGAAAAATTACTGAAAGCAGCAAGGGAAAAATGACAAATAACATACAAGGGAACTCCCATAAGGTTAACAGCTGATTTCTCAGCAGAAACTCTACAACCCAGAAGGGAGTGGCATGATATACTTAAAGGGATGAAAGGGAAGAACCTACAACCAAGATTACTCTACCCAGCAAGGATCTAATTCAGATTCGATAGAGAAATCAAAAGCTTTAAGGACAAGCAAAAGCTAAGAGAATTCAGCATCACCAAACCAGCTCTACAACAAAGGCTAAAGGAACTTCTTTAAGTTGGAAACACAAGAGAAGAAAACGACCTACAAAAACAAACCCAAAACAATTAAGAAATGGTAATAGGAACATACATATTGATAATTACCTTAAACAGGAATGGATTAAATGCTCCAACCAAAAGACACAGGCTTGCTGAATAGATACAAAAGCAAGACCCATGTATATGCTGTCTACAAGAGACCCACTTCAGACCTAGGGACACATACAGACTGAAAGTGAAGGGATGGAAAAAGATATTCCATGCAAATGGAAATCAAAAGAAAGCTGGAGTAGCAATACTCATTATCAGATAAAATAGACTTTAAATAATGTTACAAGAGACAAGGAATGATCAAGGGGATCATTCCAAGAAGTTATAACAATTGTAAATATATATGCACCCAACATAGGAGCACCTCAATACATAAGGCAAATGCTAACAGCTATAAAAGAGGAAACAACAGTAACACATTAATAGTGGGGGACTTTAACACCTGACTTAAACCAATGGACAGATCATTCAGACAGAAAATTAATAAGGAAACAAAAGCTTTAAATGACACAATAGACAAGATATATTTCATTGCTATTCATAGGACATTCCATCCAAAAACAGCGGATTGCACTTTCCTCTCAAGTACACACGGAACATTCTCCAGCATAGATCACATCTTGCATCACAAATCAAGCCTTGGTAAATTTAAGAAAATTGAAATCATATCAGGCATCTATTTTGAACAAAACGATATTAGATTAGAAATAAATTACAGGGAATAAAATGTAAAAAACACAAACACATGTAGGCTAAACAATATAGTACTAAATAAGCAAGAGATTGTGGAAGAAATCAAAGAGGAAATCATAAAATACCTAGAGACAAATAACAATGAAAACACGACAATCCAAAACCTATGGGATGCATCAAAATCAGTTCTAAGAGGGAAGTTTTAGCAACGCAATCTTACCTTAAGAAACAAGAAAAATCTCAATTGAACAATCTAAACTTATACCTAAAGGAACTAGAGAAAGAAGAACAAACAAAACCCAAAGGTAGTAGAAGGAAAGAAATCATAAAGATCAGAGCAAAAATACATGAAACAGAAACAAAGAAAACAAGAGCAAAGATCAATAAGACTAAAAGCTGATTCTTTGAGAAGATAAACAAAATTGATAAACTTTTAGGCAGACTCATCAAGAAAAAGAGGGAGAGGAGTCAAATCAATAAAATTAGAAATGAAAATGGAGAAGTTACAGCAGACACTACTCAAATACAAAGCATCCTAAGAGACTACTACAAGCAATTCTATGTCAATAAAATGGACAACTGGGAACAAATGGACAAATTCTTAGAAAGGTATAACTTTCCAAGACTGAACCAGGAAGAAATAGAAATTATGAACAGAGGAATCACAAGTAATGAAATTGAAATTGTGATTAAAAATCTTCCAATATAAAAAAGTCCAGGAACAGATGTCTTCACAGGTGAATTCCAGCAAACATTTAGAGAAGAGCTAACACCCATCCTTCTCAAACTCTTCCAAAACATGCAGAGGAAGGAACATTCCCAAACTTCTTCTACAAGACCACCATCACCCTGATAACAAACCCAGACAAAGATGCTACCAAAAAAATTACAGAGCAATATCACTGATGAATATAGATGCAAAAATCCTCAACAAAATACTAGCAAACAGAATCCAACCACACATTAAAAGGATCATCCATCATGATCAAGGTGGATTTATCCCAGGGATGCAAGGATTCTTCAATATATGCAAATCAATTAATGTGATACAGCATATTAACAAATTGAAGGATAAAATCTATATGATCATCTCAATAGGTGCAGAAAAAGCTTTTGACAAAATTCAACCCCAATTTATGATAAAAACTCTCCATAAAGTGGGCAAAGAGGGAACATACCTCAACATAATAAAGACTGTATATGACAGACCCACAGCAAACCTCATTCTCAATGGTGAAAAACTGAAAACATTTCCTCTAAGATCAGGAACAAAACAAGGATGTCCAGTCTCACCAATATCATTCAACATAATTTTGTAAGTCCTAGCCACGGGAATCAGAGAAGAAAAAAAACAAAAGTAATACGAATTGGAAAAGAAGAAATAAAAGTGTCACTGTTTGCAGATGAAATGATACTATACATAGATAATTCTAACGTTGCCACCAGAAAACTGCTAGAGCTCATCAATGAATTTGCTAAAGTTGCAGGATACAGAATTAATGCACAGATCTCTGGCATTTCTTTACACTAAAAATGAAAATCAGAAAGAGAAATTAAGGAAACACTCTCATTTACCATTGAAACAAAAAGAATAAAATACCTAGGAATAAATCTACCTAAGGAGGTAAAATACCTGTACTCAGAAAACATCATCTTTCTTTGATGAAATAAATCAAAGATGATACAAACAGTTGGAGAGATATACCATGTTCTTGAATTGGAAGAATCAATATTGTGAAAATGACTGTACTACCCAAAGCAATCTACAGATTCAGTGCAATCCCCATCAAATTACCAATGGCATTTTTTATAGAACTAGAAGTAAAAATCTTAAAATTTGTATGGAGACACAAAAGACCCTGAATGTCCAAACCAATCTTGAGGGAAAAAACGGAGCTGGAAGAATCAGACTCCCTGACTTCAGACTATACTACAAAGCTACAATAATCATGACAATATGGTACTGGCACAAAAACAGAAATATAGATCTGTGGAAGAGTATAGAAAGCTCAGAGATAAACCCACACACCTATGGTCAACTAATCTATGACAAAGGTGGCAAGCATATAAAATGGAGGAAAGAGAATCTCTTCAATAAGTGGTGCTGGGAAAACTGGACAGCTACATATAAAAGAATGAAATTAGAACACTCCCTAACACCATACACAAAAATAAACTCAAAATGGATTAAATATCTAAATATAATACTGGACACTATAAAACTCTTAGAGGTAAACATAGGAAGAACACTCTTTGACAAAAACCACAGCAAGATACTTTTTGACTCGCCTTTTAGAATAATGGAAATAAAAACAAAAATGAAAAAATGGGATCTAATGAAACTTAAAAGCTTTTGCCCAGCAAAGGAAACCATAAACAAGATGAAAAGACAACCCTCAGAATGGGAGAAAATATTTGCAAATGAATCAATAAACAAAGGATTACTCTCCTAGATATATAAACAGCTGCGTGCAGTTCAATATCAAAAAAACAAACAAGCCAATCAAAAAATGGGCAGGAGACCTAAATAGACATTTCTCCAAAGAAGACATACAGATGGCCAAGAGACACATGAAAAGCTGCTCAACATCACTAATTATTAGAGAAACGCAAATCAAAACTACAATGAGGTATCACCTCACACTGATTAGAATGGGCATCATCAGAAAATCTACAAACAACAAATGCTGGAGAGGGTGTGGAGAAAAGAGAACCCTCTTGCACTATTGGTGGGAATGTAAATTGATACAGCCACTATGGAGAACTGTATGGAGTTTCCTTAAAAGACTAAAAATAGAATTATCATATGACTGAAAAATCCCAGTACTGGGCACATACTGAGGGAAATCCATAATTCAAAAAGACACATGCACGCCAATATTTTTTGCAGCACTATTTACAATAGCCAAGTCATGGAAGCAACCTAGATGTCCATTGACAGATGAATGGATAAAGAAGATGTGATACATATATACAAAGAATATTACTCAGCCATAAAAAAGAACAAAATAGGATCATTTGTAGAGACGTGGATGGACCTAAAGAGTGTCATACAGAGTGAAATATGTCAGAAAGAGAAAAACAAATATCGTATATTAAGGTATATATGTGGAATCTAGAAAAATGGTACAGATGAACCAGTTTGTCAGGCAGAAATAGAGACACAGATGTAGAAAACAAACATGTGGACACCAACAGGGGAAAGCTGGGAGGGGGGGATGAATTTCGCGATTGGGATTCACATATATGCACTAATATGTATAAAATAGATAACTAATAAGAACCTGCTGTACAAAAAATAAAATAAAATTCAAAAAAATAGATAACTAATAACCTACTGTATAGCAAAAACAAAATATACTGTACAGCTTACAGACCTCACACTTCTCATAGTAATGCATACATACACAGACACATTCATACGTATGTATATGTGCATTATATACATGTATATATATATATATGCAAAATGCACTATATACATGAGGATATTTCTTATCATAAATTAGTGGGAAGTTAAATTTTTGGAAAGATAATTAATAAGGTAGATGGTTTAACTTATTATTCTACTAGCAATTTCATTAATGATTTTTCCTTCAATACTTTATTCTAATTATTAGAAAACAGCAGTGATTTACAGATATAATTTCCTTATTAAAAACATTTTACTTGGGCTTCCCTGGTGGCGCAGTGTTTGAGAGTCTGCCTGCCGATGCAGGGGGCACGGGTTCGTGCCCCGGTCCGGGAAGATCCCACATGTCGCGGAGCGGCTGGGCCCGTGAACAATGGCTGCTGAGCCTGCGTGTCCGGAGCCTGTGCTCCGCAACAGGAGAGGCCACAACAGTGAGAGGCTTGCATACCGAAAAAAAAAATTACTGAAATATTTTTCATATCCTCTTATAATATAAAAAAATACAAAGTATCACAATGTCCATGACTGAGAGACTCTAACTGACACTTACTGACTGATAGGTTCTAACCGACACTTACTTTTAAATTAGCTTGTTAATTTTTGGCTCATTGTGTTCCTATGCATTGTTGATGTCGTTTTTATAATTTTAAATGTTCAATGAGACCTCTCTTAGGTTTCTCTTTCATCTGCTTTATATTTCAAATAATGAATTCTCATCTGTCACAACCGAGCCCATTTTGGTCTTTACAGCAGTTATCTCCATACACTCTCAGTGTCTGTGTAAGAAATATACGCTACCTTTTTTCCCCATCAGTTAGCAAATATCAGAATATTGAAGATGTCTCTCATTTTACTACACAGAATTTCACTAGCACAGAACATTATACTCAAAGATACATTCACTTCAATGCCTTCCAGTTTTCTCAAAAGATTCTTTCAAAGTGTAATTGTTTTATACGAAAGAGTGAACACTCATATGTTATCATGGTATTGACTGTTGCAAATCAATATGTACATACTCTTATGTATATACTCTTACTGTGCAATCAGGAGTGGCACATTGTGCTCCCAAGTGGGCAGCGAGTGCAGAACAAATCTTCACCGCAGAAGACTAACTTTATATGAATTAGTATATGAATCAGTTACTATCTTCTACTAATGCAGAGTATTTTATGGAACTATCTCTTCCAGTATCTTTGAGCATAAATCATCAAAATGAAGAGCAGAAAGACATCTATTTTATTTTACTAGAAAAAGAAGAAAATGCAACTTTATTATCCTTTGGAGAAATTTTTAACAAAATGTTTTAAAGCCCTTTTTGGAAATTTATTGAATTTACTCTATTCACCTCAACAAATTAGTAGCAAAATAAGGAACTGCTCTGATAAGAAAATACCTTTCAACTTAGAGATCAATGAGATGATCACTGTTTTATGATCCTAAGAAGGAAATTCAATGTTCGCTCTTTAATAGGACTGTAATTTGAATTCAGTGAAGTTATTATTTGTAAATGTCCTCATCTAATTAAACACAAAAAAATATATCTTAATTCATGTCCCCAACAGAAGTAATCCCTTTGTATCACAGTTAAGTTCAATGTTTCCAAAAGATTTAAATAACTGAGAAATGTGCTTAATTAAAAATAGCTGGTTATTCCAATTAACTTTCTGTTAAACATGAATGATGCTTTATTTCCAATGTTCTGTGCTATAAATAGTGACAATTACTTCATTTATTTGTTAGTCAACCAATAAGTACTGAATAACCACTACCTACATGCATAGAACTGCTCAACTTTGGCAGTTAAAAACTTTCCAGTTATCAAGGAACATAAAATCTAATAGGAAATAAAAAGTATATACATAAATAACTAAAATAAAATATAGTAATTTTTAAATTGATAATTATATTCCAAAATGAAAAATAGTATCTTAATTTTATGTTTCTCTTCATCATCATCATCACTATAATACATTTTATTAGACCTTTAGTTTTTGAAAATTTAGTTGACATATTCTTGACGGTATCATACTCTCAGTGACGATGATGGTGGTGGTGATAATGGTGATGACATTAGCTAACAGTTATTTGACATTATTGCCAGTCACTGCTCTAAGTAGCTAATATGTATTAACTAGGTAAAGCCTCACAACATCTCTATGAGTTAAGCGCGATGATATTCACCATCTATAGAGAGGAAACCTGAAAGTCACAGAGGTTAAATCATCTGTGGGCAGCTGGGAAGCAAAATTAAGCTATATGATTCTAGAGATCAGATTGTCAACCATCACACAATATTTTCTCTTAAATCATAGAACAAATAGTTATATAGTTATAACTGTATAAAAATATATATTCTATAGTAGGAGTTGACAAACTTTTCCTGTAAAGAGCAAGATATTTTAAGTTTTCTGGATCACATAATCTCTGTTGCACATACTAAACTCTACTGTCGTAATGCAAAGTAGACATCAACACTATGTAAATGAATGGGTGTGGCTGTGATCCAATAAAACTTTAGTTACAAAAACAGGGAATAGGTTGGATTTTGTCCATGAGCAGTAGTTTACTCACAAAACATCAAGTGACAAAATATTAGATATGGCAGAGTTTTGATTAATTAAATATTTTTATTTATTTTGATTCAATTGCTATTGAAATGTTTTCCTAAATGTAGATGATTAAGAAGACTTTTAAAATAGTGATAAATTAATTGAGCTAGACATCCCAAAATAAAAAATGTTATTCTCTCACATCTTCAATCAGTTCCTTGCAATCACTCTTAGTAACCTCTAAATACTTGATGAACTGCTTGTACTCCATCTGCTGTGTGACCCTAGAGAAATTAATGTTTAGAGAATTTAGGAATTTTTCCAATATTTAAATTGGAGTTAAAAATAAAATTGTCATACTTAAGCTCATATTTCCATGAAACCCAGATTTTTAGAACCTCCTTTATCAGATCAAAATTGTCCCTTAAATTGTATTCTTCCAAAATTGGCATTCTTTTCTTAAAACCAATTTTATGAAGCATAATTTAAATACAATGAAATGCATTATATGAGGTATACATTTTGATGAGTTTTGACAAGTTATATACCAATATAAATAGCATGGCAGTCAAGATATAGAACATTTCCATCACCATATATAGTTTTTTCATGCCATTTTCTAAACAATCACCACCTACCACCAGGCAGCTATTAATATGCTTTCTTTCACTATAGATCAGACATTTTCTTTCCTACAGTTTCATGTATATGTTTACACACAGTATGAAATCTTATGTGTCTTGCTTCTGTTTTTCTGCAAAATAATTTAGAATTTCATTAAGGCTGTTGCATATAACAATATTCATTCTTTTGGTTTTGAGAGATATCCCATTGGGCTAATATACCAGAAAATTTTTAGTCATTTATTTGTTGGTGAACTCTTGGGTTGTTTCCAGTTTGAGACTTTTATATATAAAACTGCTATGAATATTCATATACAAATCATTGTGTGAACATATGTTTTCATTTTCCTAAAGTAAAACTCGGGATTATGTGGAATGTCTGATTTTGACTTTACGTAAGAAATGTCCAAATGTTTTTAAGTGTCCAAATATAGACCATCAGCTATATTTGAGTTTTTCAAATATTCTACCTCCTCACCAACACTTGATATTTTAATTAGTGTGTAGTGGTATCTCAGGTGCTTTTAATTAATTTCCATTACCCTAATGGCTAATGAATCTTAACGACTTTTCATGTACCTGTTTGCCATTCACACATTTGAATGTCTTCTCAAACTTTTTGTCTATTTTATTTATTTTTTTATTTTTTTAACATCTTTATTGGGGTATAATTGCTTTACAATGGTGTGTTAGTTTCTGCTTTATAACAAAGTGAATCAGTCATACATAAACATATGTTCCCATATGTCTTCCCTGTTGCGTCTCCCTCCCTCCCACCCTCCCCATCCCACCCCTCCAGGCTGTCACAAAGCACCGAGCCAATATCCCTGTGCCATGCGGCTACTTCCCACTAGCTATCTACCTTACTGCGTTTGTTAGTGTGTATATGCCCATGACTCTCTCTCGCCCTGTCACAGCTCACCCTTCCCCCTCCCCATACCTCAAGTCCGTTCTCTAAGAGGTCTGCGTCTTTATTCCTGCTTTACCCCTAGGTTCTTCATGACATTTTTTTTCTTAAATTCCATATATATGTGTTAGCATACGGTATTTGTCTTTTTCTTTCTGACTTACTTCACTCTGTATGACAGACTCTAGGTCTATCCACCTCATTACAAATAGCTCAATTTCGTTTCTTTTTATGGCTGAGTAATATTCCATTGTATATATGTGCCACATCTTCTTTATCCATTCATCCGATGATGGGCACTTAGGTTGTTTCCATCTCCGGGCTATTGTAAATAGAGCTGCAATGAACATTTTGGTACATGACTCTTTTTGAATTTTGGTTTTCTCAGGGTATATGCCCAGTAGTGGGATTGCTGGGTCATATGGTAGTTCTATTTGTAGTTTTTTAAGGAACCTCCATACTGTTCTCCATAGTGGCTGAACCAATTCACATTCCCACCAGCAGTGCAAGAGTGTTCCCTTTTCTCCACACCCTCTCCAGCATTTATTGTTTCTAGATTTTTTGATGATGGCCATTCTGACTGGTGTGAGATGATATCTCATTGTAGTTTTGATTTGCATTTCTCTAATGATTAATGATGTTGAGCATTCTTTCATGTGTTTGTTGGCAGTCTGTATATCTTCTTCAGAGAAATGTCTACTTAGGTATTCTGCCCATTTTTGGATAGGGTTGTTTGTTTTCTTGTTATTGAGCTGCATGAGCTGCTTGTAAATTTTGGAGATTAATCCTTTGTCGATTGCTTCATTTGCAAATATTTTCTCCCATTCTGAGGGTTGTCTTTTGGTCTTGTTTATGGTTTCCTTTGCTGTGCAAAAGCTTTGAAGTTTCATTAGGTCCCATTTGTTTATTTTTGTTTTTATTTCCATTACTCTAGGAGGTGGGTCAGAAAGGATCTTGCTTTGATGTATGTCATAGAGTGTTCTGCCTATGTTTTCCTCTAAGAGTTTGATAGTTTCTGGCCTTACATTTAGGTCTTTAATCCATTTTGAGCTTATTTTTGTGTATGGTGTTAGGGAGTGATCTAATCTCATACTTTTACATGTACCTGTCCAGTTTTCCCAGCACCACTTATTGAAGACGCTGTCCTTTCTCCATTGTACATTACTGCCACCTTTATCAAAGATAAAGTGTCCATATGTGCATGGGTTTATCTCTGGGCTTTCTATCCTGTTCCATTGATCTATCTTTCTGTTTTTGTGCCAGTACCATACCGTCTTGATGACTGTAGCTTTGTAGTATAGTCTGAAGTCAGGGAGCCTGATTCCTCCAGTTCCTTCTTTCGTTCTCAAGATTGCTTTGGCTATTCGGGGTCTTTTGTGTTTCCATACAAATTGTGAAATTTTTTGTCCTAGTTCTGTGAAAAATGTCAGTGGTAGTTTAATAGGGATTGCATTGAATCTATAGATTGCTTTGGGTAGTAGACTCATTTTCACAATGTTGATTCTTCCAATCCAAGAACATGGTATATCTCTCCATCTATTTATATCATATTTAATTTCTTTCATCAGTGTCTTATAATTTTCTGCATACAGGTCTTTTGTCTCCTTAGGTAGGTTTATTCCTAGATATTTTATTCTTTTTGTTGCAATGGTAAATGGGAGTGTTTTCTTGATTTCACTTTCAGATTTTTCATCATTAGTATATAGGAATGCCAGAGATTTCTGTGCATTAATTTTGTATCCTGCCACTTTACCAAATTCATTGATTAGCTCTAGTAGTTTTCTGGTAGCATCTTTAGGGTTCTCTATGTATAGGATCATGTCATCTGCAAACAGTGACTGCTTTACTTCGTCTTTTCCAATTTGGATTCCTTTTATTTCCTTTTCTTCTCTGATTGCTGTGGCTAAAACTTCCAAAACTATGTTGAATAATAGTGGTGAGAGTGGGCAACCTTGTCTTGTTCCTGATCTTAGTGGAAATGCTTTCAGTTTTTCAGAATTGAGGATGATGTTTGCTGTGGGCTTGTCATATATGGCCTTTATTATGTTGAGGAAAGTTCCCTCTATGCCTACTTTCTGCAGGGTTTTTATCATAAATGGGTGTTGAATTTTGTCAAAAGCTTTCTCTGCATCTATTGAGATGATCATATGGTTTTTCTCCTTCAATTTGTTAATATGGTTTATCACATTGATAGATTTGCATATATTGAAGAATCCTTGCATTCCTGGAATAAACCCCACGTGATCATGGTGTATGATCCTTTTAATGTGCTGTTGGATTCTGTTTGCTAGTATTCTGTTGAGGATTTTTGCATCTATGTTCATCGGTGATATTGGCCTGTAGTTTTCTTTCTTTGTGACATCCTTGTCTGGTTTTGGTATCAAGGTGATGGTGGCCTCGTAGAAGGAGTTAGGGAGTGGTCCTCCCTCTGCTATATTTTGGAAGAGTTTGAGAAGGATAGGTGTTAGTTCTTCTCTAAATGTTTGATAGAATTCGCCTGTGAAGCCATCTGGTCCTGGGCTTTTCTTTGTTGGAAGATTTTTAATCACAGTTTCAATTTCAGGGCTTGTGATTGGTCTGTTCATATTTTCTATTTCTTCCTGATTCAGTCTTGGCAGGTTGTGCATTTCTAAGAATTTGTCCATTTCTTCCAGATTGTCTATTTTATTGGCATAGAGTTGCTTGTAGTAATCTCTCATGATCTCTTTTATCGCTGCAGTGTCAGTTGTTACCTCTCCGTTTTCATTTCTAATTCTATTGATTTGAGTCTTCTCCCTTTTTTTCTTGATGAGTCTGGCTAGTGGTTTATCTATTTTGTTTATCTTCTCAAAGAACCAGCTTTTAGTTTTATTGATCTTTGCTATTGTTTCCTTCATTTCTTGTTCATTTATTTCTGATCTGATTTTTATGATTTCTTTCCTTCTGCTAGCTTTGGGGTTTTTTTGTTCTTCTTTCTCTAATTGCTTGAGGTGCAAGGTTAGGTTGTTTATTCGAGATGTTTCCTGCTTCTTAAGGTGGGCTTGTATTGCTATAAACTTCCCCCTTAGAACTGCTTTTGCTGCATCCCACAGGTTTTGGGTCGTTGTGTCTCCATTGTCATTTGTTTCTAGGTATTTTTTGATTTCCTCTTTGATTTCTTCAGTGATCTCTTCATTATTAAGTAGTGTATTGTTTAGCCTCTATGTGTTTGTATTTTTTACAGATCTTTTCCTGTAATTGATATCTAGTCTCATGGCATTGTGGTCAGAAAAGATACTTGATACAATTTCAATTTTCTTAAATTTACCAAGGCTTGATTTGTGACCTAAGATATGATCTATCCTGGAGAATGTTCCATGAGCACTTGAGAAAAATGTGTATTCTGTTGTTTTTGGATGGAGTGTCCTATAAATATCAATTAAGTCCATCTTGTTTAATGTATGATTTAAAGCTTGTGTTTCCTTATTTATTTTCATTTTGGATGATCTGTCCATGGGTGAAAGTGGGGGTGTTTAAGTCCCCTACTATGAATGTGTTACTGTCGATTTCCCCTTTTATGGCTGTTAGTATTTGCCTTATGTATTGAGATGCTCCTATGTTGGGTGCATAAATATTTACAATTGTTATATCTTCTTCTTGGATTGATCCCTTGATCATTATGTAGTGTCCTTCTTTGTCTCTTTTAATAGTCCTTATTTTAAAGTCTATTTTGTCTGATATGAGAATTGCTACTCCAGCTTTCTTTTGGCTTCCATTTGCATGGAATATCTTTTTCCATCCCCTTACTTTCAGTCTGTATGTGTCTCTAGGTCTGAAGTGGGTCTCTTGTAGACAGCATATATAAGGGTCTTGTTTTTGTATCCATTCAGCTAATCTGTGTCTTTTGGTGGGAGCATTTAGTCCATTTACATTTAAGGTAATTATCGATATGTATGTTCCTATTCCCATTTTCTAAATTGTTTTGGGTTCGTTATTATAGGTCTTTTCCTTCTCTTGTGTTTCTTGCCTAGAGAAGATCCTTTAGCATTTGTTGTAAAGCTGGTTTGGTGGTGCTGAACTCTCTCAGCTTTTGCTTGTCTGTAAAGGTTTTAATTTCTCCATCAAATCTGAATGAGATCCTTGCTGGATAGAGTAGTCTTGGTTGCATGTTTTTCTCCTTCATCACTTTCAGTATGTCCTGCCACTCCCTTCTGGCTTGTAGGGTTTCTGCTGAGAGATCAGCTGTTAACCTTATGGGGATTCCCTTATGTGTTATTTGTTGTTTTTCCCTTGCTGCTTTTAATATGCTTTCTTTGTATTTAATTTTTGACAGTTTGATTAATATGTGTCTTGGCGTATTTCTCCTTGTATTTATCTTGTATGGGACTCTCTGTGCTTCCTGGACTTGATTAACTATTTCCTTTCCCATATTAGGGAAGTTTTCAACTATAATCTCTTCAAATATTTTCTCAGTCCCTTTCTTTTTCTCTTTTTCTTCTGGAACCCCTATAATTCGAATGTTGGTGCGTTTAATGTTGTCCCAGAGGTCTCTGAGACTGTCCTCAGTTCTTTTCATTCTTTTTTCTTTATTCTGCTCTGCAGTAGTTATTTCCACTATTTTATCTTCCAGGTCACTTATCCGTTCTTCTGCCTCAGTTATTCTGCTATTGATCCCATCTAGAGTACTTTTAATTTCATTTATTGTGTTGTTCATCGTTGCTTGTTTCATCTTTAGTTCTTCTAGGCCCTTGTTAACTGATTCTTGCATTTTGTCCAATCTATTGTCCATTCTATCTCCAAGATTTCGGGTCAACCTTACTATCATTATTCTGAATTCTCTTTCAGGTAGACTGCCTATTTCCTCTTCATTTCTTAGGTCTGGTGCATTTTTATCTTGCTCCTTTATCTGCTGTGTGTTTTTCTGTCTTCTCATTTTGCTTATCTTACTGTGTTTGGGGTCTCCTTTTTGCAGGCTGCAGGTTTGTAGTTCCTGCTGTTTTTGATGTCTGTCTCCAGTGGCTAAGGTTGGTTCAGTGGGTTGTGTAGGCTTCCTGGTGAAGGGGACTAGTGCCTGTGTTGTGGTGGATGAGGCTGGATCTTGTCTCTCTAGTGGGTAGCTTCACGTCTGGTGGTGTGTTTTGGGGTGTCTGTGGACTTATTATGATTTTAGGCAGCCTCTCTGCTAATGGGTGGGGTTGTGTTCCTGTTTTGCTAGTTGTTTGGCATAGGTTGTCCAGCACTGTAGCTTGCTGGTCGTTGAGTGAAGCTGGGTGCTGGTGTTAAGATGGAGGTCTCTGGGAGATTTTCGCCGTTTGATATTATGTGGAGCTGGGAGGCCTCTTGTTGACCAGTGTCCTGAAGTTGGCTCTCCCACCTCAGAGGCAGAGTCCTGACTCCTGGCTGGAGCACCAAGAGCCTTTCATCCACACGGCTCAGAATAAAAGAGAGAAAAAGTAGAGAGAATTAGTAGAAGTATGAAGAAAGAAAGAAAGAAAGAAAGGAGGGAAGGAAGGAAGGAAGGAAAGAAGGAAGGAAGGAAGGAAGAAAAAAAGAAAGAAAGAAGCAAAGAAGGAAAGAAGGCGAGAAGGAAAGAAAGAAGGGAGGGAGGGAGGGAGGAAGGAAGGAGGGAAGGAAGGAAAAAAGACAGAAAGAAAGAAGATACAGTAAAATAAAATAAAGTATAATAAAGTTATTGAAGTAAAAAATAATTATTTAGAAAAAAAAGGGACAGATAGAACCTTAGGACAAATGGTGGAAGCAAAGCTATACAGACAAAATCTTACACAGAAGCATACACATACACCCTCACTAAAAGAGGTAAATGGGGAAAAATCCTAAATCTTGCTGTCAGAGACCACCTCCTCAATTTGGGATGATTCGTTGTCTAAAGGAGGGAAGGAAGGACGGAAAGAAAGAAAGAACGAAGGTAAAGTATAATAAGGTTATTAAAATTAATTATTAAGAAAAAAAATTAAAAAAAAAAAACATGGACGGATAGAACCCTAGGACAAATGGTGGAAGCAAGACTATACAGACAAGATCTCACACAGAAGCATACACATACACATTCACAAAAAGAGGAAAGGGGAAAAAATCATAGATCTTGCTCCTAAAGTCCACTTCCTTAATTTGGGATGATTGGTTGTCTATTCATGTATTCCACAGATGCCGGGTACATCAAGTTGATTGTGGAGCTTTAATCCGCTGCTTCTGAGGCTGCTGGGAGAGATTTCCCTTTCTCTTCTTTGTTCTCACAGCTCCCAGGGCTAAGCTTTGGATTTGGCCCTGCCACTGCGTGTAGATCGCTGGAGGGCGTCTGTTTTTTGCTCAGACAGGATGGGGTTAAAAGAGCCGCTGATTGGGGGCTCTGGCGCACTCAGGCCGGTGGGGACGGAGGGGCACAGAGTGCGGGGCGGGCCTGCGGTGGCAAAGGCCGGCGTGACTTTGCACCAGCCTGAGGCGCGCTGTGCGCTCTCCCGGGGAAGTTGTCCCTGGATCCCGGGAACCCGGCAGTGGCAGGCTGCACAGGCTCCGCGGAAGAGGGGTGTGGAGAGTGACCTGTGCTCGCACACAGGCCCCTCGGTGGCGGCAGCAGCAGCCTTAACGTCTCCCGCCCGCCTCTGGGGTCCGCGCTTTTAGCCGCGGCTTGCGCCCGTCTCTGGATTCCGCGCTTTCAGCCGCGGCTCGCGCCCGTCTCTGGGGTCCGCGCTTTCAGCCGCGGCTCGCGCCCGTCTCTGGGGTTCGCGCTTTTAGCCGCGGCTCGCGCCCGTCTCTGGAGTTCCTTTAAGCAGCGTTCTTAAACCCCTCTCCTCACGCCCCAGGAAACAAAGAGGGAAGGAAAAGTCTCCTGCCTCTTCTGCAGGTGCAGGCTTTTCCCCGGACTCCCTCCCGGCTAGCTGTGGTGCACTAACCCCTTCAGGCTATGTTCAAGCCGCCAACCCCAGTCCTCTCCCTGCGCTCCGGCCTCAGCTCGCAGCCCCGCCCGCCCCGGCGAGTGAGCAGACAAGCCTCTCGGGCTGGTGAGTGCCGGTCGGCACCGATCCTCTGTGCGGGAATCTCCCCGCTTTGCCCTCCGCACCCGTTGCTGTGCACTCCTCCGCAGCTTCGAAGCTCCCCCCTCCGCCTCCCGCAGTCTCCGCCCGCGAAGGGGCTTCCTAGTGTGGAAACTTTTCCTCCTTCACAGCTCCCTCCCACTGGTGCAGGTGCCGTCCCTATTCTTTTGTCTCTGTTTTTTCTTTTGCCCTACCCAGGTACGTGGGGAGTTTCTTGCCTTTTGGGAGGTCTGAGGTCTTCTGCCAGCCTTCAGTAGGTGTTCTGTAGGAGTTGTTCCACGTGTAGATGTATTTCTGGTGTATCTGTGGGGAGGAAGGTGATCTCCGCGTCTTACTCTTCCGCCATCTTCCGCCTTCTCCCTGTCTATTTTATTAACAAGGGTTTTACTTTAATCTTATTGAGTTGTAAGAGGTTTTTATATATTCTGGATGTTCATTTATGCAGATTCAAGTATCTGTTTCATATATTTCTTCTGCTTGCAGAACTTTGAACATTTCTTGCAATGCAGGTATACTGGTAATAAATTCTCTCAGCTGTTAATTTTTTAAAAACTCTTTTACTTCTCCTTTAATTTGAAAAGAGATTGTCCCTGGATTACAATTCTATATTGAAGATTGTTTTTCTGTATTGAAAATTGTTTCTTTTTTGTTCTTTAAAAGATGCCAATCAATTTTCTTCCTGCTTGTATATTTTCTGAAACAATGTTTGCTATATATTTAATCTTTTTGTTTCTCTGTATATAATGTGTTCTTTTTCTCTGGATACTTTCAAGATTTCATCTTTACCTTTAGTTTTCTGTTCTTTGAATATGAGTGTGCGTGTACTCATCCTGTTTGGAATTCTCTGAGGTTAGAGCTCTAGCTAGTGTCCTCCATTATTATTGTATCATTCTTGGTCACTATTACTTCAACTACTCTCCATTATCACTTCAAATTTTTTTCTCTACTCTTTCTCTTTTCCTTCTGAGATCCTAATTATACATATGTTAGACCATTTCATATTGTCCTACAGCTTTTTTATACTCTGTTCCCTCTCAATCCCCTCCTCACCCCCGCCTGTCTCTCTTACCTCTCTTTGTGTTTCAGTTTGAGCAATTCCTGTTGACCTTCCTGCAAGTGCACTGTTTCTATCCAATCCAAGTCTGTGTCCCATATACTGATGAGTTAGTTGAGGCCATTATTCATCTCTGTTACCATATTTTTTCCTAACATTTCAAATGGACTCTTTCTTGTAGTTTCCATCTTTCTCCTGACATTACACATCTTCTATTGCACGTTCTATATCTTTTCTACCAGAGACTTTAACACAATAATTATGTTTATTTAACATTTTTTGTCGAAGCTTCCAACATCTGGGTGACCTCTCAATCTGTTTTTCTTTCCAGTGGGTTGTTTATCTTTCCATTTTGTGTATCATGTTTTGTTGTTGTTGTTGAATTTTAGTCATTGGGTATGTGATAATAGTGATAGAAATAAGTTATTTTCTAATCTGGAAACAGCCATACCTCTTTCTAACTGTGAGGGTAGAATCAATCTAGTCATATGTTGAGGTGGTTTGGGGTTTTGTTGTTGCTATAGTTACTCTTAGTGTACTTCCAGCTTCAAATTCCTCCACTTTTACCTTATATTTAGAGTGAGGACTTGGTTGCTGGAAAATTTGCTCTGTCTTCCTATTTCATCTTCACTGCTTCCTGAACTCTTTCCAGACATTTGCTACTTCCTGGAACTAACAGCTGACACCAGCTTTCTTGGTGCTGGTTAACCTGGCATTGCAAAGTAGGGTTCTGCTCTGATGGCCTGGTCCAGTCTCTGTCTTAAGCAGGTGCTGTGTCTGTGTGTTTTCATGGTGGGGCTTTTGAAATAATAGTCCATCCTTCAGCTGTACAAAATTTCTGATGGTCTTGGCTCAGGATGATTTCTTGTTCCTTTCTCAAGGATAGAGAGGTTTTTCCTATTCTCCTCTTCAGAAACAATGGGTCTTCACATGTGCCTTAGGGTAGTGTTTGCTGCCTTTTCCCCAGAAGATGAAGGCTTTGTTCTGTAGGAAATTAGGATCCAAGTGGGGTTTCCCAAGGTGACAAATGCTCTATTCCTCTAAACCTTCAAAATCGGGGCAGTTTCTTGGGTCAACCGTCATACTGTCACTTTTTTCATGTAGAGGAGGCACTGAATGAATGCAAACTTCCGTATGTCTTCAACGTACAGAACTTCTAAACTCTGACATGAGCCCACACAGAGCCTTTTGTATTCATTAAAAGTTTTAGTCGAATTCTTTCCCCCCTGTATAGAAGCTTCACTTTCCTCCATGGTCTGCCTTATATAAGCCAGCACTCATGCCCTTCTTCCACATGAAATTGTCTGCCTTGGATAACAGACTGGTTAATTTCCCTACAACCTGACCCCTCTGATGGTTTGAAGGAAAGTTATGATTTATGTAGATTATCTGTTTTCTATATGTTAAGCAAAACCCAGAAGTCTTGCATTTTATATACATTGTTATTAATCTTTACTAAAGCACTGAATCTTTTTTACTACTATCATCTCCATATTATATATAAGGAAATTGAGTTGTAGAGAATTTAAATCACTGTGCAATACCATTTAGCTACTAAATGACAAAACCTAGTTCTTTGGTTTCAGGATCAGTTCACTGTATAGAGTTAGCTATACCATTGGTTAGAAATGCTATAAAAATGAAAAGTAAATACAAATAATATTTTACCATAGTCCAGTGTGTCTCCTGGGGGGATTGAAACTCCATGGATTTCAAAAAATGAATATTTCAGCTTTCCTCCCATATTGTGCTAGTGATAACAAGAAATTATGCTAAGCAAAAAAAACCAGGCATATACCGTATAACTGCATTTATATGAAGTTCCAGAATAGAAAAACTAAGCTCTGGTAATATAAATAAGAACATCAGTGGCCTCTTGAAAGGGGAAGGTGGGTGCAGAATGTCAGAAAATGGAACAAGGAAAATTTATTATACGATAATTTCCTTTATATTGACTTTTAAGGTGGTTAAATGATATACATTTTAAAAACTCAGGGTACTATACATTTAAAATATGTGTATTTCATTATAGATAAATTGTACTTCAATATATTTCAGCTATATGCAGATAAAAAAAAGGAGACAAGTTCAGGTTTAATGATCTTGAAATATGGTGTGGTCCATAGAAAGCTTTACTTCTAAGTAATACGTATAATTTTAAAACATCTTAATGTGCATTATTTTGTTTAATCTTTTTACAGGGAGGTGTTTATTATTATTATGTCCATTTTGTACATGAGGTCTTCTGACTGCAAGTTTAGTTCTGTTGAAAGAGTTGGCTACATTGTGAGTTAGAAATATTACAACAAGTAAAATAAAAGCATTAATACCTTACTGTAATCAACAGCACTATGTGAGAGGTTTGCAATTCCCATGTATCCACTTTTTTCCCCCTATTAATTCAGGTGACAATGAAGGTCCCACCTTCATCACAGAAACCTCCACACCCTCAATAGATATGGAAATGTTATTCTTGAGTAAGTGTCTGCAATAAAAATGCATTATTATAATTTCCCTTTTCAAGTTAAGTGACAACATTTTTGGCCAGTCAAACTGAGTTTTTCCAAAATGCCTACCACACAATATGCCTGTCCTGTTACCAGGTTAATGAAAAATATTTATTTGATTTTTACTTTGTTCATTTACATACCATCTGTTACCAGAGTGTTTGGAGTACTTTGATAGGATTATTTGCACATAATTTATAATGAGATGAACTAACCCTATAATTATCCAAATAAAACATAAAATCAATAAACTAGAGACCGTTATAAAATAAATGTGGCTATCACAAGGGTTGGGCAATGAGTCACAAAATATGGGTATGTTCAGTGGATGCTATAATTACAGTTTATAATATGGTTTTTAGTCCTGACCTTCCATTAAGACAAGGTATTATTGCTTATTTATGTTCCCTTTGATTCAATGTTCACACAAAGCCCTGGCTCTCAAAAATGATCTTAAGTTCCAATATGGTAATGGAGGTCCATTTGCAGTTTCAAAGGTACAGGACCATATCCACATAGCTGCTTACTGACTGCAACTCATGTTTCACAGTCCAACAGCCACCACTCTCACTGAATATTTACAAGACTTGTACTTTCCCTATCTGCTCAAAGGTGGACCTGTGCGCAGAGGTGCTGATGGTGACTCATGGGAATTCAACTTCAAAGGCTGAGCCCTAATGTGTCCCATGGATGGCCACATAATTTAGCTCAAACTGAGCTTTCTCATTTCCAGTGGGTGCACCCTCTAGTCCTGGCTCTCACTGTTGTTATGTCCGCGTTATTATTTGCTCAAAATGTACTTCCTTTTGCCATTTGCCCTCATCTTGCCTGCCAGGCTTGAGATTGATTTGAAAGCAAAGCTAAATGGAAGTAAACATTTATTTGTTCAATGTCAGTATATTGACTACCTCCCAAGACATCATTATTTCAAGATCTCCCTAATATTTGGTGCTGATTATAGTATCCAGGGCCACTGGCAAATTATTTTCAGAAGAACCATATGGCTTTATTGTCCAAGTAAGTTTTATACTATAATTGGAAGGTACCCTTAAAATGATTTCAGGGCTGAAAGAAAATGGTTAAGTAGTTGCCAATTTCCTCTCTGACACTATTGCTTAAATTTTATTTACTTTAAAAATCTGTTTTCTATTTTGGTCTCATAATATAATAAGAGAGAGAGGAAATTAAGGGGTGGTTGTGATTCTTGAGATGACAAAGCTGGGCTTCAACCTCCTTGGTTAGACAGCAGATAGCCAATGCCCACTGAAACACCAAAGCCGCTATCTCTTGGTGTGATACTTGGGAACAACACTCTAGACAGAATTATCTTCCTGTCTTGAGTTTCTTGGTTCCTATTAGCTTCCTCATTAATCAGTGCAATGCTGTAAGTGTTGATGATATAGTAAATCAAATAATAACACCCCTTTCTGATTTGCCATCTTAGACTGTTTGTTACTCATAAGAGCCTGGTTTTTGGAGTTCTATATATAACTTGAATTACTTATTGAATTAAAGAAAAAGAAATCTGCAAGTTTCTGCAAGCAGAATGTATATTTCTCTTGATTCTTTTTTTCTGAGACATTGTAATCAGATACTACAGGCCATAAGAAGCAATGACAAAGCAGAAATAGAGTTATCCTAAATGAGACCGTCACACATGTGAAACCTGGCTTCAGATTGTGTTTCAGTCTCATGCTCTGGGCAATGAATAATGAAAGTGTATCCATCATCAACCTTTCTGCCTTTGTTTTTGATGGCCAGTAGTTCATACAGGTGCTTCCCTAATGAAACCAACACGTAATTTTTCAATGTTTTCAAAAACATTTGTTCAAAAGCCAGCATATACATGTTTTCCAAAGTCCAAGTCCTGTGTCTGTGTTTGGTTGAAA
Organism: Grampus griseus; assembly: GCF_964374135.1. Classification (NCBI taxonomy): domain Eukaryota; kingdom Metazoa; phylum Chordata; class Mammalia; order Artiodactyla; family Delphinidae; genus Grampus; species Grampus griseus. The sequence continues at coordinate 45,024,304 of NC_139004.1, read as the reverse complement.
CCTTGAGAGGTATATCCTTCACCCCTTCATGCTGTGGACATAACTGTGACGTATGAGAGAAGGTATTGATACCAGTCCTGAAGTGGACCTAATCTCAAGTTCCCTGCCAAACAATTACTAATTACGTGATCTGAAATAAGGTGAATAACATTTGTGTGTTTGAAATCCTTCTTTATAGAATGGGAAAAACCCTTGTCTCACAGGTTATTTGGGGAATGGAATGGTGTGAGACATTGTGCTCTGTAATTAGTTATCTATCAGATAAAGATAAGGTTTGCTATAATAGAATTCAACTTATAAAGAAAATAATCTCATTGCAGTGGAATGTTAGCTAACTATTCTTATAACCATGAGGATGTGATTGATAATAATATAACATATATTATGATTATAGATTTCCCTTTGTAAGAAGAGAAAGATAAGCCTTCTTTAATACTCAAGTGTTTTGTTTGCTTATTGGGTTTTGCTTTTTTTTTTTTTTTTTTTTTGGTATGTAGTGATAATCAGGATATTGAAAGTTCCCAGAATCCCAAGTGTTGCCATCATGGTAAGAGAACATCATCTCCAGCTCGCACTTCCACAGTAAGCCAATAGTTCCTGGAATAGTGCTGACAGTAATTTAAGTTGATGTCACATCTCTGGTGACACTTTTTGGAAAATTATAGGATGTTGTGTTCCATTTGTTTCAAATTTGGTGTTAAGAGATGGCAGAAATGCTAGTGTTACTACCAGAAAACCACTTTTCTGCTCTGTGGCAATGAGAAAACCAGCCCTGTTCCTTAGAGGCATAGGTGTGATGATGACAATCTGTCAATCTGAGACGTTCAGAAAGCACTAAAATACTGAAAAGGTATGTTTTCCTTCACTTTGATTTAAACTTCTGAATAGTTTTCCTTTGCTTAGCTGCTGGTGTGATTTGTTTGAGTTACAGTAGATGGAATAAACTTTTAAATTTATTACACCTAAGTATTTCTAACTAGATAGTTGCAACTTAAAATATTCACATAGAGAGTAATCATTTTAAGAGCCATCACAGGAAGCAACTGTAAGATGCCTATATTTTATATAATTATATAGCTCATTCTTTGTCTTTCTCAAGAGAATTTTGTATGAGATAATAATTTCAGAAAATGATATTAATATATCTGATGCCAGAGCTATTACCAATAGTAATTTGTACCTTTCATGCTACTTTGAATATTTTATTTATGCTGAAATGTCAACTATGCAACTGAAAATGGCCCCAAAGGAACACTAGCCATTCATCTCTTTGGGTATAATGGCCCCATATCATCCCTGACAATATGAAATACTCTAAGATACAGGTTTGCATACATTTTGTGTTTATAGATGATTGCAGAGGATAGAAAATCCCATAGATAACATATCCCTATTTTCAGGAATCTCCAACACAGAGGTACACTTATATGTGGTTGTAAGGTGGTACTGGTTGAGATCCACGTTTTTGGTGGGTGTGGGAGGGTGGCTAACTCAAATCATGCAGTGATTAATGTGCAGATACCAAAGTTCCTAAATGCTCCAGTCAGAAGAATACTTAGATCTTCATATAAAATTCTTGTGCTCCCTGGTATAGGAAAGAGATTAGATTCTTTTTGAACTATGAAGAAATACAGTAAGTACAGACATAGAAAAAAACCTTATAGTTACCAAAGGGAAAGGTTGGGGGAGAGATAAATTAGGAGGTTGGGATTAACATATACACACTACTATATATAAAAGAGATAATCAACAACAATCCCTGTATTGTATAGCACAGGGAACTGTACTCAGTACTCTGTAATAACCTATATGGGAAAAGAATCTTAAAAAGAATGTATATATGTATAAAAGAATCACTCTGCTGTACATCTGAAACTAACACAACATTGTAAATCAACTATACTCCAATATAAATACATTTTCAAAAATTTTTAAAAAATAAGTAAACCGGGAATGAGGATATGTGTTCTTTATAAGAATATAGTTATATAGCAACCAGCATCCATGCCTTTTCTTCCAACTGCTTCACTAGAAAATGCCTGAAACATGTTTTTCCTAAGCTCCAATAAGTGATGCCCTCTTATTAGGAAACTGCTGAATCAGGAAGATAGCTCAGTTTCTTCTGCTACTTGTGCACAGAGAGAGGAGACAGCTGAAATTAGACCCTAGACCCCCTCCACTTATAATAGCAAAGGTAAATACCATCCATGGATCCAGTGGACCTTTTGCATGGTTGCAGCATCTTAGAAATTCTTGCCAATATCTCCAAGAGGGCCAGCTCCTGGGACAGGACCTCAGCTGCCCTAAGCTGTGGAGTACACGGCCTGTAGCAAGGCCTGGAAGGGGAGAGAAAAGAAGAGGTTGCATTTCAAGAGGCTTTCCCAGGCCAGCAGATGATGTGGGGGAAGATCCAGTCCTTTGATGAACCAGCAAATGCACCCACAGGAGACGGCGTTAGGACCACAAAATATGAAAGGAACAAAGAACTAGTAACTAGCAGGCAGAGAAATAATAACAACCAGCATTGTCACCACAACACCCTCAGCATCCTCCACGTGTGAGGCCTGGGGCTACGCACATTGTCCTGTCAACAGACACCAACACCCAAAGAAGTGCCTGTTCACCCCTCCTCCCGGCCCCAGGGAGGAAGAGAACTGGGGACACTGGTGGAAGGGGAAGACCACGCCCTCTCCAGCCCCATGGTGGGAGCACTCAGCCTGACAGTCCTGGCAACAGGGACAAGGAGGGTTTGGAGCCAAATGTGAAATTTAAGTATTTAAATGAACAAGACACAAGTTTTAATTACTGAAATGAAACTCTTTTCATAACTAAAATAACTAAAATTTTACGAGCTTGGGCTAAGATATGCCAAACAGAGGAAAGAGACAGCTATAGAGAGCTTAGTGGTGGCCTTTGCAGAAAAACTAAAGATAATTATTTTCATCAATGAATCGAGACTCCTAATTTAAACTGGTAATACATTTTTAATATTCCAGGTAGGAATTTTGAAAGATTTTGCAAAAGCGCAATTATCATCACGTCTTTGTGCATAAACCTAGAGCCTTCTTTTGCAAATTTCTTTTGTTTTTGTTTTTTTACATTTATCTGTCTACAAGGCCCAGTTCATTAAAACTTCATATTCATATATTGTGAGATATAATAAAATTGTTGGTGTTTTAAGCCATGAAATTTAGGGGTAGTTTGTGCAATGCAACAATATTTTGGGATAATATTTTTTGTTTGTTTTCTTTTCCTAATAATACAAGCCCTTTCCTCTGTCAGGTGGTTAGGGTGACAGCTGATCATTCTGATTCTTCCTCAACTGAACTGTGGCTGGAGTGAGTTCACCTGTGTTTGTGGTTCAGCTGGACTGTGCAGGGGCAGCAGTGTGACATGGTTTTTGTTCACCTTACATTTCAACTCTGGCCGAGCCCTGGAATCAAACGCTCTGAGAATGTGTGAGATTAAGAAATTGCTCTGTGTGTGTAGAGAAAGAATGGTTTGGCCATTTGATTTGCTTTTGCATCTGAGCTTATCCTAATTGTGTTCCATTCTGCCTACCCACACCTCATCTAGGGCTCAGTTGGTTTCTCTTTGTCCCTGCAAAGATGCTCCAGGGCAGGGCCACTCCTCAAGTAACCTGGAAGCACAAATGTCTGTCCTGGGTGTGGAAGTTGTAGCTCCTATTACTCACATCAGGAAGGCCTGTTTTTCTCTGCAATTAAGTTCTTCAAGGTTTTCTTGAGTCTCCTGCTCTTGCTGGCCACATAAACTGTATAGTTATAATTTGTTCATTTTTTTTTGTTATCATGAGACAAATATATTTCCCACTCTCTGCAGCCTAACTAGAAGAAGTATAAACATTTATAGTTAGGGCTATTGTTAGCTATTTCATGTTTTGATTCCTCCTGCTAAAATAAACTTTTGCATTATAACTTCTACTTGAATGATGATTTTGTTCCTTCTTTGATTCCGAAAGTTAAGTTATTTAATTTGATTTTATGTCTATTGCATTGGATAGAACTTCTAAAATGGAACAAAACAAAACACGTACAAATAAAATATGATGCTGGTAGTGGTAACACCAGCAGAGTTTCCCAACAAAATACAACACTGGCTGTTAGGTTATAACAGAAAATTTTCATCATATTAAGGAAAGATTCTCCCATTACTTTTAATTTTAGGAGGTCTTTATCAGGAAAATTTGTTATATTTATACCATCATTTGAGAGACTTACATTGTTTCTTTTTTGGATCTGTTGATGTGATAAATTATATTAATAGATTTCCCAAGATAATATCATTCTTTGATTCCTGGAGTGAGCACATTTTAATCATAGTAGTTGATTTTTTTCTTCTGTAGTCTTGAAATTGATTCTGATGATGTTATATGGAAATTTACATCCATGTGTTATTTCCAAATAGTTTTTTATAGCAAGAATGGGAAATATCATCTGTAGAGCCACATGTGTACATGGCAGATATTCTAATTGGTGAAAGCAAATGAGGGTAATGATTCATTATTTACATAATACTTGTCAGCAGCTACTACTAAAAAAATCAGAGTTGGAGTGAGACCTGAAACTTGTTGTCATTAATCTGTGCTGCTCATCTTTTCTGTTCTCATTGTCAGTTTTAGCACTAATTTGCATAATATTCCCTCTTTTGATGCTTTACCACGAGTATCATGTACATTTCCTATTTCTAGAAAGTTTAAAAATGTCTGTCCCAGAGCCATTTTAGGAGGTGATTTCTTAACTTTTTCAGTGTCTTCTGTGGCTGTTGATTTATACAGAATTTTACAAATTGTTACTTGGTTTATTCTTAGTAAGCTTTACATCATCAGAATATGGGTTAAGTTATACTTTTCTACTATTGAGATAAAGACGATCAGTGAGTGGCACTAATTTTTTAATGTCATAAAAATGAGATAATGGTACTCTACATTCTCACATTTATATGCTTACATTCCAATTCTGGCCAAATATTGTCTTTCAAACGTATTTCAAATAATCATCTTTTGTATTTAAAAAAATATTTTTCTTAATATTTTGTATATTCTTGAAAATGCTTTGTATTGTCAACTCTTTAAGTGGAATTTTGCATTAGTCCTTTAGCTCAAACTTGTATAATTCTCCTAAATTCTCACTAATTTTTGTCCAGTTACCAAATTTGCCACTTACCTAGTAAGTATGTTAAAATCTCACACTATGTTCGTGAATTAGCTACTTCTCCCCATAATTCTTTCAGGTTTTCCTTTATGTGTTATATAATATGGTATGTTAATGAGTCATACACATTTTGATTTGTTATAATTTTCTGCTGAATTGAAATTTTTGAAAAAACTTTTGGTGACTATTTCATATTTCATCTTTAGTAATGACTTTTCTTTAAAGTCTATCATATTTGAGATTATTATAGTTACACACTTTTTTATTGTTTACATTTGTCAGTTAAATTTTTGAATTTTGAATCTCATTAATATTTTGGGATATTAACATTTTATGTGTGTCTTTTTTTAACAACATATTGCTGGGCTGAAAATCTTTGCTTTTAGCTAGAACACTTGAGCTTTATATATACTCTGTCTTATTCTGTCACATATATTCTATTTGGATCTCTCTTCTTCCTTTTCTCGACATCTTTGGGATCAGTTGAGTAAATTGTCACATATTTCTCTTTTCCACATATTTGGAAATAATACACTTATTCTTTTACTGATTTTATGCTAGATTAGCACACATCAATATTGAAGTTAATACCTCTTTCTTCTCTAGAAAAGTATAATCACCCTAGAATATTTTAATTCTAAATATTCTGTCCCAAATTACATACTAACATTTTCCAGTATTTAAATCTATCTTGGTTTTTTGTTACTTGAATCTCACCTATACGACATTATTTTCATTGTCTTAGTTAATGCTTATTTAATTTGGCAACACAGTTATCAATCTTTCTGCTCAGTGCCTCCATGTGGGATTATTTTCTCTCTAGCCAAAGTACTCATTTTAAAAGTCTTTCAATGAGAATCTGTTAGTTACATAGTCTCTCGGGTTGTGTATGTGTGTGCGTGTGTGTGTGTGTGTGTAACAAAATCCTTATTTAAATTCATTTAAAACTAATTTTGGTGATTGGTTCAAGATAGAGGAGTAGAAGGACATGCTCTCACTCCCTCTTTCAAGAACACTGGAATCACAACTAACTGCTGAACAATCATCAATAAGAAGACACTGGAACTCACCAAAAAGATACCCACATGCAAAGACAAAGGAGAAGCCGCAATGAGGCAATAGGAGGGGCACTATCACAATAAAATCAAATCCCATAACTGCTGGGTGGGTGACTAACAAACTGGAGAACACTTATACCAAGAAGTCCAGTAACTGGAGTGAAGGTTCTGAGCCACACATCAGGCTTTGTAACCTGGGGGTCTGGCAATGAGAGGAGGAATTCCTAGAGAATCAGACTTTGAAGGTTAGTGGGATTTGATTGCAGGACTTTGGCAGGACTGGGGGAAACAGAAACTCCACACTTGGAGGGCACACACAAAATAGTGTGCACATTGGGACCCAGGGGAAGGAGCAGTGACCCCATAGGAGACTGAACCTGCTAGTGTTGGAAGGTCTCCTGAAGAGGCAGGGGGCAGCCTGTGGCTCAGCAAGGGACAAGGACACTGGCAGCAGAAGTTCTGGGAAGTACTCCTCGTCATGAGCCCTCCCAGAGTCTGCCATTAGCACCTCCAAAAAGCCCAGGTAGGCTCCAGTGTTGGATCTCCTCAGGTCAAACAACAAACAGGGAGGAAACCCAGCCCCACCCATCAGCAGTCACGTGGATTAAAGTTTTACTGAGTTCTGCCCACCAGAGCAACAGTCAGCTCTACCCACCACCAGTCCCTCCCATCAGGAAACTTGCACAAGCCTCTTAGATAGCCTCATCCACCAGAGGGCAGACAGCAGAAGCAAGAAGAACTACAATCCTGCAGCCTGTGAAACAAAAACCAAATTCATAGATAGACAAAATGAAAAGGCAGAGGGCTATGTACCAGATGAAGGAACAAGATAAGACCCCAGAAAAACAACTAAATGAAGTAGAGATAAGCAACGTTCCAGAAAAACAATTCTGAATAATGTTAGTGAAGATGATCCAGGACCCCAGAAAAAGAATGGAGACAAAGATTGAGAAGATGCAAGAAATGTTTAACAAAGACCTAGAAGAATTAAAGAACAAACAAACAGAGATGAACAATACAATAACTGAAATGAAAACTACACTACAAGGAATCAATAGGAGAATAACTGAGGCAGAAGAACAGATAAGTGACCTGGAAGACAGAATGGTGGAATTCACTGCTGTGGGACAGAATAAAGAAAAAAAATGAAAAGAAATAAAGAGAGCCTAAGAGACCTCTGGGACAACATTAAATGCAACAACATTTGCATTATAGGGGTTCCAGAAAGGGAAGAGAGAGAAAGGGCCCAAGAAAATATTTGAAAAGATTAGAGTTGAAATGTTCCCTAACATGAGAAAAGAAACAGCCACCCAAGTCCAGGAAGTGCAGTGAGTCCCATACAGGATAAACCCAAGGAGAAACATGCCAAGACACATAGTAATCAAATTGGCAAAAATTAAAGACAAAGAAAAATTACTGAAAGCAACAAGGGAAAAATGACAAATAACATACAAGGGAACTCCTATAAGGTTAACAGCTGATTTCTCAGCAGAAACTCTACAACCCAGAAGGGAGTGGCATGATATACTTAAAGGGATGAAAGGGAAGAACCTACAACCAAGATTACTCTACCCAGCAAGGATCTAATTCAGATTTGATGGAGAAATCAAAAGCTTTAAGGACAAGCAAAAGCTAAGAGAATTCAGCATCACCAAACCAGCTCTACAAAAAATGCTAAAGGAAATTCTCTAAGTGGGAAACATAAGAGAAGAAAAGGACCTACAAAACCAAACCCAAAACAATTAAGAAAATGGTCATAGGAACATACATATCGATAATTACCTTAAACTTGAATGGATTAAATACTCTAACAAAAAGATACAGGCTCACTGAATGGATACAAAAAAAAAAAAAGACCCATACGTATGCTGTCTACAAGAGACCCACTTCAGACCTAGGGACACATACAAACTGAGTGAGGGGATGGAAAATGATATTCCAAGCAAATGGAAATCAACAGAAAGCTGGAGTAGCAATACTCATATCAGATAAAATAGATTTTAAAATAAAGAATGTTATAAGAACAAGGAAGGACACTACATAATGATCAAGGGATCAATCAAAGAAGAAGATATAACAATTATAAATATACATGCACCCCACATAGGAGCACCTCAATACATAAGGCAACTGCTAACAGCTCTAAATAGGAAATCAACAGGAACACAATAATAGTGGGGGCCTTTAACACCTCACTTACACCAATGGACAGATCATCCAAATAGAAAATTAATAAGGAAACACAACCTTTAAATGACACAATACCAGATAGATTGAATTGATATTTATAGGACATTCCATCCAAAACCAGCAGATTACATTTTCTTCTCAAGTGAACATGGAACATTCTCCATGATACATCACATCTTGGGTCGCAAATGAAGCCTCATTAAATATAAGAAAATTGAAAACATATCAAGCATCATTTCTGATCAGAATGCTATGAGACTAGAAATCAATTACAGGGAAAAAATGTAAAAAACACAAACACATGGAGGCAAAACAATATGTTACTAAATAACCAAGAGATTACTGAAGAAATTGAAGAGGAAATCAAAATATACCTAGAGACAAATGACAATGAAAACACAACAATCCAAAACCTATGGGATTCAGCAAAAGCAGTTCTAAGAGGGAAGTTTATAGCTATACAAGCCTACATCAAGAAACAAGAAAAACCTCAAATAAACAATCTAATGTTACACCTAAAGGAAATAGAGGAAGAAGGATAAACGAAACTCAAAAGTAGCAGAAGGAAAGAAATCATAAAGATCAGAGCAGAAAAAAATGAAAAAGAAACAAAGAAAACAAGAGCAAAGATCAATAAAACTAACAACTGGTTCTTTGAGAAGATAAACAAAATTGATAAACCATTAGCCAGACTCATCAAGAAAAACAGGGAGAGGACTCAAATCAATAAAATTAAAAATGATAAAGGAGAAGTTACAACAGACACTGCAGAAACACAAGGCATCCTAAGAGACTACTACAAGCAACTCTATGCAAATAAATTAGAAAACCTGGAAGAAATGGACATATTTTTAGAAAGGTATAACTTTCCAAGACTGAACCAGGAAGAAATAGAAAATATGAACAGACCAATCACAAATAATGAAATTGAAACTGTGATTAAAATGCTTCCAACAAACAAAGGTCCATGATCTGATGGCTTCACAGGTGAATTCTATCAAGTTGCAGATGAAGGAAAACTCCCAAACTCATTCTATGTGGCCACCATCACCCTAATACCAAAACCAGACAAAGATATTACAAAAAAAGAATATTACAGTCCAATATCACTGATGAATATAGATGCAAAAATCCTCAGCAAAATACTAGCAAACAGAATCCAACAGCACATTAAAAGGATCAGACACCATGATAGAGTGGGATTTATCCCAGGGATGCAAGGATTCTTCAACATACTCAAATCAATCAATGTGATACACCATATTAAAAAATTGAAGAATAAAAACCATGTGATCATCTCAATAGACACAGAAAAAGCTTTTGACAAAATTCAACACCGATTTATGATAAAAGCTCTCCAGAAAGTGGGCATAGAGGGAACCAACTTCAACATAATAAAGGCCATATATGACAAGCCGACAGCAAATATCATTCTCAATGGTGAAAAACTGAAAGCATTTCCTCTAAGATCAGGAAAAAGACAAGGAAGTCTATTCTCACCAGTATTATTCAACAAAGTTTTGGAAGTCCTAGCCATGGCAATCATAGAAGAAAAAGAAATAAAAGGAACACAAGTTGGAAAAGAAGAAGTAAAACTGTCACTGTCTGCAGATGATATGATACTATACATAAAGAATCCTAAAGATGCTACCAGAAAACTACTAGAGCTAATCAGTGAATTTGGTAAAGTTTCATGATACAAAATTAATGCACAGAAATCTTTTGCATTCCTACACACTAATGATGAAAAATCTGAAAGAGCAATTAAGGAAACACTCCCATTTACCATTTCAACAAAAAGAAAAGAACACCTAGGAATAAACCTACCTAGGGAGAGAAAAGACCTGTATGCAGAAAACTATAACACACCGATGAAAGAAATTAAAGATGATACAAACAGATGGAGAAATAAACCGTGTTCTTGGATTGGAAGAATCAATATTGTGAAAATGACTATACTACCCAAAGCAATCTACAGATTCAGTGCAATCCCTATCAAATTATCCATGGCATTTTTCACAGAACTAGAACAAAAAATCTTAAAATTTGTATGGAGACACAAAGGCCCAGAATACACAAAGCAGTATTGAGGGAAAAAACGGAGCAGGAGGAATCAGACTCCCTGACTTCAGATTATATTACAAAGCTACAATAATCATGACAATATGGTACTGGCACAAAAACAGAAATATAGATCAATGGAACAAGATAGAAAGCCCGAGATAAACCCACACAGCTATGGTCAACTAATCTATGACAAAGGTGGGAAGGGTATACAGTGGAGGAAAGACAAACTCTTCAGTAAGTGGTGCTGGGAAAACTGGACAGCTACATGTAAAAGAATGAAATTGGAACACTCCCTAACACCCTGCACAAAAATAAACTCAAAATGGATTAGGGACCTAAATGTAAGACCAGGCACTATAAAACTCTTAGTGGAAAACATGGGAAGAACACTCTTTGACATAAATCACAGTAAGATCTTTTTTGATCCACCTCCTAGAGAAATGGAAATAAAAACAAAAATGAACAAATGGGATCTAATGAAACTTAAAAGCTTTTGCACAGCAAAAGAAACCATAAACAAGATGAAAAGACAACCCTCAGAATGGGAGAAAATATGTGAAAATGAATCAATGGAAAAAGGATTAATCTCCTAAATATGTAAACAGCTCATGCAGATCAATATTAAAAAACAAACAACCCAATCCAAAAATGGCAGAAGACCTAAATAGACATTTTTCCACAGAAGACATACAGATGGCCAAGAAGCACATGAAAAGCTGCTCAACATCACTAATTATTAGAGAAATTCAAATCAAAACTACAGTGAGGAATCACCTCACACCAGTTAGAATGGGCATCATCAGAATATCTACAAACAGCAAATGCTGGAGAGGGTGTGGAGAAAAGGGAACCCTCTTGCACTGTTGGTGGGCATGTAAATTGATACAGCCACTATGGAGAACATTATGGAAGTTCCTTAAATAACTAAAAATAGAATTCCCATATGACTCAGCTATCCCACTACTGAGCATATACCCAGAGAAAACCATAGTTCAAAAAGACACAAGTGACAGACTCTGGGAGGGCTCACACCAAGGAGTACTTCCCAGAACTTCTGCTGCCAGTGTCTTTGTCCCCATGGTGAGCCACAGCCACTCCCCATCTCTGCAGGAGACCCTCCAACATTAACAGGGATTGTGTCCTTGTAAGAAGAGGAAGAGACACCAGGCATAAACATACAGAGAGGAAAGGTCATTTGAGGACACAGTGTGAAGATGGTCATCTACAAGTCAAGGAGAGAGAAACAAAACTTGCCAACACCTTGATCTGGGACTCCTAGCCTCCAGAACTGAAATGTGCATTAATATTTCTTGCCCTGGATTTTTTGGGGAAGATGGCAGAAGAGTAAGATGCGGAGATCACCTTCCTCCCCACAGATACACCAGAAATACATCTATACGTGGAACCACCCCTACAGAACACCTAGTGAACGCAGACAGAAGACCTCAGACCTCCCAAAAGGCAAGAAAGTCCCCATGTACCTGGGTAGGGCAAAAGAAAAAGGAATAAACAGAGATAAAAGGATAGGGACGGGACCTGCACCAGTGAGAGGGAGCTGTGAAGGAAGAAAGGTTTCCACACTAGAATCCCCTTTGTGGGCGGAGACTGCGGGTGGTGGAGGGGTGGGGGGGAGGCTTGTCTGCTTACCTGCTGGGGCGGGCAGGGCTGGGAGCTGAGGCTCGGGCTTCGGTCGGAGCGGAGGGTGAGGACTGGGCTTGGCAGCGTGAACATAGCCTGCAGGAGGTTAGTGCACCACGGCTGGCCAGGAGGGAGTCCGGGGAAAAGTCTGGACCTGCGGAAGAGGCAAGAGACTTTTTCTTCCCTCTTTGTTTCCTGGTGCGCAAGGAGAGGGGATTAAGAGCGCTGCTTAAGGGAGCTCCAGAGACGGGCGCGAGCCGCGGCTAAAAGCGCGGACCACAGAGACGGGCATGAGACGCTAAGGCTGCTGCTGACACCACCAAAAAGCCTGTGTGCGAGCACAGGTCACTATCCACACCCCCCCTTCTGGGGAGCCTGTGCAGCCCGCCACTGCCAGGGTCCCGGGATCCAGGGACAACTTCTCCGAGAGAATGCACGGCGCACCTCAGGCTGGTGCAACGTTACGCTGGCCACTGCCGCCGCAAGCTCGCCCCACACTCTGTAACCCTCTCCCCCCGGCCTGAGTGAGCCAGAGTCCCCGAAGCAGCTGCTCCTTTAACCCCGTCCTGTCTGAGCAAAAAACAGATGCCCTCCAGCGACCTACACGCAGAGGCCGGGGCAAATCCAAAGCTGAGCCCTGGGAGCTGTGAGAACAAAGAAGAGAAAGGGAAATCCCTCCCAGCAGCCTCAGAAGCAGTGGATTAAAGCTCCACAATCAACTTGATGTACCCTGCATCTGTGGAATACATGAATAGACAACTAATTATCCCAAATTGAGGAGGTGGACTTTGAGAGCAATATTTAAGACTTTTTCCCTTTTCCTCTTTTTGTGAGTGTGAATGTGTATGCTTCTGTGTGAGATTTTGTCTGTATAGCTTTGCTTCCATCATTTGTCCTAGGGTTCTATCCGTCCATTTTTTTTTCTTTCCTTAAAAAAAATTTTTTTTTCTAAGTAATTATTTTTATTTTAATAACTTTATTTTATTTTATCTTACTTTATTTTATTTTATCTTTTCTTTCTTTCTTTCATTCTTTCTTTCCTTCCTTCCCTCCTTCCTTCTCCTCTCCCTCCCTCCATCCTTTCTTTCTTTCTTTCTTTCTTGCTTTCTCTTTCTTTCTTTCTTTCTTTCTTTCTTTCTTTCTTTCTTTCTTTCTTTCTTTCTTTCTTTCTTTCTTTCTTTCTTTCTTTCTTTCTTTCTTTCTTTCTTTCTTTCTTTCACTTTTTCTCCCTTTTATTCTAAGCCCTGTGGATGAAAGGCTCTTGGTGCTACAACCAGGAGTCAGTGCTGTACCTCTGAGGTAGGAGAGGCAACTTCAGGACACTGGTCCACAAGAGACCTCCCAGCTCCACATAATATCAAATGACAACAATCCCCCAGAGATCTCCATCTCAACACCAGCTCCCAGCTTCACTCAACGACCAGCAAGCTACAGTGCTGGACACCCTATGCCAAACAACTAGCAAGACAGGAAGACAACAACACCAATTAACAGAGAGGCTGCCTAAAATCATAATAAGTCCACAGACACCCCAAAACACACATCAGACATGGAGCTGCCCACCAGAAAAACAAGATCCAGCCACATCTGGCAGAATACAGTCATTAGTCCCCTCCACCAGGAATCCTACACAATGGGAACTACAAACCTGCAGCCTGCAAAAAGGAGACCCCAAACACAGTAAGATAAGCAAAATGAAAAGACAGAAAATCACACAGCAGATGAAGGAGCAAGATAAAAACCCACCAGACCTATCAAATGAAGAGGAAATAGGCAGTCTACCTGAAAAAGAATTCAGAATAATGATAGTAAAGATGATCCAAAATCTTGGAAATAGAATAGACAAAATGCAAGAAACATTTAACAAGGACCTAGAAGAAATAAAGATGAAACAAGCAACGATGAACAACACAATAAATGAAATTAAAAATACTCTAGTTGGGACCAATAGCAAAATAACTGAGCACAAAGAACGGATAAGTGACCTGGAAGATAAAATAGTGGAAATAACTACTGCAGAGCAGAATAAAGTAAAAAGAATGAAAAGAACTGAGGATAGTCTCAGAGACCACTGGGACAACATTAAATGCACCAACATTCGAATTAGAGGGGTTCCAGAAGAAGAAGAGAAAAAGAAAGGGACTCAGAAGATATTTGAAGAGATTATAGTTGAAAACTTCCCTTATATGGGAAAGGAAATAGTTAATCAAGTCCAGGAAGCACAGAGAGTCCCATACAGGATAAATCCAAGGAGAAATATGCCAAGACACATATTAATCAAACTGTCAAAAATTAAATACAATGAAAGCATATTAAAAGCAGCAAGGGAAAAACAACAAATAACACACAAGGGAATCCCCATAAGGTTAACAGCTGCTCTTTCAGCAGAAACTCTCCAAGCCAGAAGGGAGTGTCAGGACATACTGAAATTGATGAAGGAGAAAAACCTGCAACCAAGATTACTCTACCCAGCAAGGATCTCATTCAGATTTGATGGAGAAATTAAAACCTTTACAGACAAGCAAATGCTGAGAGAGTTCAGCACCAAAAAACCAGCTTTACAACAAATGCTAAAGGAAGTTCTCTAGGCAAGCAACACAAGAGAAGGAAAAGACCTACAATAAAGAACCCAAACAATTAAGGAAATGGGAATAGGAACATACATATGGATAATTACCTTAAATGTAAATGGAATAATACTTGACCAAAAGACACAGATTGGCAGAATGGATAAAAAAACAATATATATGCTCTCTACAAGAGACCCACTTCACACCTAGAGACACATACAGACTGAAAGTGAGGGGATGGAAGAAGATATTCCATGCAAATGGAAACCAAACGAAAGCTGGAGTAGCAATTCTCATATCAGACAAAATAGACATTAAAATAAACACTATTAGAAGAGAAAAAGAAGGACACTATATAATGATCAAGGGATCGAGCCAAGAAGAAGATATAAAAATTGTAAATATTTATGCACCCAACATAGGAGCACCTCAATACATAAGGCAAATACTAACAGACATAAAAGGGGAAATCGACAGTAACACATTCATAGTAGGAGACTTTAACACTCCACTTTCACCAATGGATAGATCATCCAAAATGAAAATAAAAAAGGAAACACAAGCTTTAAATGATACATTAAACAAGATGGACTTAATGGATATTTATAGGACACTCCATCCAAAAACAACAGAATACACATTTTTCTCAAGTGCTCATGGAACATTCTCCAGGATACATCATATCTTGCGTCACAAATCAAGCTTTGGTAAATTAAAGAAAATTGAAATTGTATCAAGTATCTTTTCTGACCACAATACTATGAGACTAGATATCAATTACAGGAAAAGATCTGTAAAAAATACAAACACATGGAGGCTAAACAATACACTATTCAATAACGAAGGGATCACTGAAGAAATCAAAGAGGAAATTAAAAAATACCTAGAAACAAATGATAATGGAGACACGACGACCCAAAACCAATGGGATGCAGCAAAAACAGTTCTAAGAGGGAAGTCTATAGCAATACAATCCTACCTTAAGAAACAGGATACATCTCGAATAAACTACCTAACCTTGCACCTAAAGCAATTAGAGAAAGGAGAACAAAAAACCCCCAAAGTTAGCAGTGGGAAAGAAATCATAAAAATCAGATCAGAAATAATTGAAAAGGAAATGAAGGAAACGATAGCAAAAATCAATAAAACTAAAAGCTGGTTCTTTGAGAAAACAAAATTGATAAAGCATTAGCCAGACTCAGCTTGAGAAAAAGGGAGAAGACTCAAATCAATAGCATTAGAAATGAAAAAGGAGAAGTAACAACTGACACTGCAGAAATACAAAAGATCATGAGAGATTACTACAAGCAACTCTATGCCAATAAAATGGACAACCTGGAAGAAATGGACAAATTCTTAGAAATGCATAATCTGCCAAGACTGAATCAGGAAGAAATAGAAGATATGAACAGACCAATCACAAGCACTGAAATTAAAAGTGTGACTAAAAATCTTCCAACAAACAAAAGCCCAGGACCAGATGGCTTCACAGGTGAATTCTATCAAACTTTTAGGAAGAGCTAACACTTATCCTTCTCAAACTCTTCCAAAATATAGCAGAAGGAGGAACACTCCCAAACACATTCTATGAGGCCACCATCACCTTGATACCAAAACCAGACAAGGATGTCACAAAGAAAGAAAACTACAGGCCAATATCACTGATGAACATAGATACAAAAATCCTCAACAAAACACTAGCAAACAGAATCCAACAACACATTAAAAGGATCATACACCATGATCAA